>NC_133327.1:668551926-668882457 GCF_042186555.1 Aquarana catesbeiana | reverse complement strand
TCTCCTGATAAGACAGAGCCTTTGGAGTCACACTGCACATGCTCATTTTGGTGTGTATTGCTAGAGAGTTTTTTTTTTCCCTTGGGAGGGTGCATGTGATCAGCGCAGGGCCAATCAGCACTGTCCAGTCAAAGGGTCAGGGGTCCTGGAGCCTCACAGGATAGTCAGAGAAGAATGAAAACTCCTCCTACAAGCTTTAACCAGACACGGATAGAAGTCACATGACTGCTATATACTGCTGATGAGAAAAGGTATTTAGCAGTTTATATTTACTAAAATAATTGCATTTCCATGTTCTGTGTACTGTGGGAGACCAGATATAGTGAATGCAGGGTCCTGGGTTTAATAACACTTTAAATATGAAATATTTATATGCAATATTTTATATTGACCTTACAAAAAGATATAAAAAAAAAATTTAATCTAGAAAATACATTAAATAATGTATTTAAAAAAAAATACTATACAATAGAGTGCAGTGCTTCCATACCCTGCATCTGATTGTATAAAGCCTGGTGTCCATGTCAACAGCAGGGAAAAAAAAATACAAATATTGTATATACTGTATATTTTTTAACAACTGATGCATTAGGGAAAAATTGCAGCTATCAAATATGAAATAAAAACATTTATTTTATACAACTCGGTAATTAGTTTGTCCTACCTGACCCTGAGAACAGTGAATGAGCCATCTTTCATCCCCAGCGCTAGCTGAGACCCATCTGGACTGAAGGCTACACTTCGTACTGCTTCCTCCATGTTACAGCGAGCGATCAGTGCATGGTCCGCAAGACTCCACAGTCTAAGGCAAGAACAAAGGGTCATGTGACAGAAAAAAGAAACTACGTAACGCCTTTCCAATGACAATAGACATGAGACCCCTATCACTTTTATTATAAAATGTGTTGAAAATTAACAATTATTAATAAGTTATATTCCAAAGGTAAAATACAACGGTTTTTGTCGTCTTTTACAACGTTTGTAAGCTAATGCTTTGTATAGTTACATTTTCTTCCTTTTTTAATTAAACATTTAATACCTGGTAGATCCATGACATTCAGTTTTCAAAGCATGCTTGGCTTTCCAACTAGGAGGACCCCATATTGCTGACTAAGCGTTGTGTACCTTCACTAAAGCGGGCCATACACAGTTAGAAAAAAACGGTCGAATTTCTAAACATCTGTTGAATGTGCATGCAATAACGCCATCATTGTATCGATCTAGGTCCCCTAATCATTGATATATTATATCGATCCATAACAACATAAACTGTACATTTTTTTATCGATCGATTACACTGTCTGGGGTTACATTTTAATGCGCGCATGCGCTGTAGATTTTTTTTGGAACGGTTTTTGATCGATTCTACTGCTAATGTTTAGAAAATTGATTGTTTAGGCTAAAAAAACTCCAACATGATGGTTCATTTTTTTTTCTTGCTATAAAACTTTTCATTTTGATAATCAAAATTAGTATAGTAACGTTTCAAAAGTCGAACGCTTTTTAGAACAATTTTCTAACTGTGTATTGCCAGCATAAGTCACGCTGCAATCTGTGTAATCTAAAATCCTTGCTTTTCAGGTCCATTCACATTACAACTGTAAATGGAGCTTTTCTGCAGTTGGCCATCTGCTGGCTGAAAGTGGTAAACGTGAAATATTCACATGTAATAATTCATATTTAACTGATTAAAGGTTTGCTAAATCATCTAAAACTGGAAATTTAAGACTGTGGTTGCTTTTTATTTTTTTAATTATAACAGAAAAATATCAAAAACATCACTAGAAACTGCATTAATAGAAACAACATAATACAGCAGAAGATGGCCTAAAACGAACAGTTCAAAAAAAGCAAAAGTTGCATATGGACCATCATGGTTTTGGGCCAATTTCATGTATTTATTTACTTTATACATTCTTTTAAACTGTTCTTTACAATGTTTTTTACTTACTATATGCAATCTTTATGTTACCAAAAAAAATAAAATGTAATATATGACAAAGGGTTCCCAAAGCACTATGGCTTAGCTTAACAAACAGCACCACAGCCAATTTTGCTTTGCAGCTATCTGTCCGATAGAAACAACAGGATTCTTCTATCACACCTAAAATAGAACTTTGTTTGCTGACTGGGTAGGAAAATATATTCAATCCAAAGGGGACGTTACACCCGAAAAGCTCAGGTGTGTCCTTTAAAGCAAGCATGTCATAAGCTGATAAATGGCAATCATCTGTATTAGCTCTGTATGTGTACACCAGAAAGGTTTTTTTCACATACCTTACAGAGCGATCGTCGCTACCAGTAACAGCTAAGGGTTTCTTGGGGTGCACGGCAAGGGCCCAGAGCTCCCCCTCACAGTGACCCTGCATGATCAGCATGGGCTTGTCCCGTTCTCTCACCATCACTTCAAAGATTTCACTATCCTGAGTCCCAGCAAGGATTCGATCCCCTTTCCAGCACACACTCCTGATGGACAAGCCTGGGGAAGAGCAAAAAAATAGGACAGGAAGACCAGTTAACAAACAACATACTAAATACCAATTCTTCACTGACAAGGAAAAGTACAAATAGCCTAGTCATGCAGGCAGCTGCAAAATACCCACGATAAAGGGTAATCTGTGCTTATGTTAATGATGTAATCAATAATACAAGAAAAAAAACCTTTACGAACATAGATGTTTCATGACTTTCTTTATTCTGTTCAAGAACTATTTAGAATAAGAATGGCGCACATATGTCTGATGTTCCCACCGCCTCTCTGCAGGAACATCCATTTACCCCAGGACTTGGCAAATTTGCTTTGAATCTAGAAGCCAGCTAAAAAATTTAGTTTGTGCACGCGTGAGACAATGTGTAGCATGTGTATCGCAATTGACATTTTCATGCGTCCCCCAATGTCTCCCCTGTGCTCCACTGAATGTAATGCTGTGCAAATCGCCATGCTGGCCGGGGTAGCGGGGAGGGCACTTTACCGTCATGTGTGGAAGCAACTGGGCAGCAGCTGAGCCGCCCGAATGCTTCCACCTGACGAGTGAAGCCTACTGCTTGCCCACAGCAGGGCTAAATGTAGAAAATAAACTACCTGCCTGGCGATAGGAATTGTGCATCCCTGCAACAGTGAATGGGCTGACAAAAGCCCAGGCACCAGGACACAACTTCTAGTCGCCATGGCGACCTGGGATTTGTCAAGCCCTGCTTTACTCTCATCTATGTCACAGTGGAACTGTACCTTGACCCATCCACAACATACTGAAAAAGGGTCAGGGCTCTGTGGGAAGTCCGTCACAAACTTCCCCAAAATCAAGATAGGTGGAAATGGGTTGCAGGACAGCTTCCAGGGCATTAAAAAAAAATTGACTTTACCTTACCTAAAATGTTGTGAAAACAGCAACAATACTAAGTTGCAGGCACCAGGTTAAGCTGGCCATACATGGATCGACATTCAGCTGGTTCCGCAGGGACCGGTTGAATTTCGATCGATGTATGGGCACTCTGGTCTTTTGACTTATGTACAACCAGCCTGTCAAGTTTATTTATTTATTTATTAAACGATTAGTGCCGGTTGCTGTAGCCGGAAACACTAATCATTGTGTTCTGCCGACAGGGAAGGCTCCCTGCTGGCAGAACACAATAGCGCTGTGGAAAGGGAATTCCCCCATCAACACTGACTGCACTCCTGTAAACTGGCTGTCAAACGCGGGATTATAAGCGATCCACAGCAAGACTGCATTTCAGAGAGTGGTAGAGTCTGTCACTCATGTGAAAGAGGCCTCAAAACAAGCAATCTGCAGACCTCAGCAGGCGTTACCAAGTATCAATCAGCTCTCCCGTTGAGAAACCTACTCGGTACACCAGTCTGAGAGCTGAAGGGAGCTTTAAAGTGATTGTAAAAGTTTTTTTTTTTTTTTTATAAAACAAACATCTTATAGGGCGTACACACGGTCGGACTTTGTTCGGACATTCCGACAACAAAATCCTAGGATTTTTTCCGACGGATGTTGGCTCAAACTTGTCTTGCATACACACGGTCACATAAAGTTGTCGGAAAATCCGATCGTTCTGAACGCGGTGACGTAAAACACGTACGTCGGGACTATAAACGGGGCAGTGGCCAATAGCTTTCATCTCTTTATTTATTCTGAGCATGCGTGGCACTTTGTGCTTCTGATTTGTGTACACACGATCGGAATTTCCGACAACGGATTTTGTTGTCGGAAAATTTTATCTCCTGCTCTCCAACTTTGTGTGTCGGAAAATCCGATGGAAAATGTCCGATGGAGCCCACACACGGTCGGAATTTCCGACAACACGCTCCGATCGGACATTTTCCATCGGAAAATCCGACCGTGTGTACGGGGCATTATACTTACCTCCTCTGTGCAA
This sequence comes from Aquarana catesbeiana, assembly GCF_042186555.1. Lineage (NCBI taxonomy): Eukaryota > Metazoa > Chordata > Amphibia > Anura > Ranidae > Aquarana > Aquarana catesbeiana. Next base: position 668,878,074 of record NC_133327.1, on the reverse strand, counting down.
GGGTTTTGCACAGAGTGGGCCCGATCCTCTTCTGGGGTCCCCATACGGCGCTCCTGGCTCCTCCTCCGCATCGAGTGCCACCACAGAGAGCCGCATTCCATGGGCTCCCGTATCGCTGGATTTGATTGACAGCAGCAGGAGCCAATGGCTCCCGCTGCTATTAATCTATCCAATAAGGACCTGAGACAGAGGCTGGAGCTGCTGGGCTCGTTCTCGTCTCTGGGAAGATCGGGTTCAGGTAAGTAAAAGGGGGGCTCTGGGGGGGCAGCTCCACCACAGAAGGTTTTTCACCTTAATGCATAGAATGCATTAAGGTGAAAAACCTTGAGACTTTACAACTCCTTTAAAGACTTCAAGAAAGCTGTAGGAAGCATGTTGGAAGTTTTGAAAATGCTTGCTGTATTGATGCTGCTTAGCCGTAGACCATCTACAAGCAAAGATAGAACATTGCCCACGTGTTGCGGCTTTTTCTAAATGCTTAGCAAATGCCTACTGAAGCCTATTAATTGATTGCTGATGCTCTTTACAAGCTAGGATTGCAAAACTGCCTGTGCTGTAGCTTTACTTTTCTTTTCAGCCTCATGCACACTGGATGTTATAAAAACGCCGGTAGAGTTAGCTGTAGAATAGCTGCAGCGTTTTTCAGCGTTTAGCTTTTTTTTTAGCAAAACTATACTACCACAAAAGCTTGTGGCTCAAAACTGCTGACAAACACAGAATAGCCACGTTTTTAAGCTTTTATCAGAGTTATGCCCCGTACACACGGTCGGATTTTCCGACGGAAAATGTGTGATAGGACCTTGTTGTCGGAAATTCCGACCGTGTGTAGGCTCCATCACACATTTTCCATCGGATTTTCCGACACACAAAGTTTGAGAGCAGGCTATAAAATTTTCCGACAACAAAATCCGTTGTCGGAATTTCCGATCGTGTGTACACAAATCCGACGCACAAAGTGCCACGCATGCTCAGAATAAATAAAGAGATGAAAGCTATTGGATACTGCCCTGTTTATAGTCCCGACGTACGTGTTTTACATCACCGCGTTCAGAATGATCGGATTTTCCGACAACTTTGTGTGACCGTGTGTATGCAAGACAAGTTTGAGCCAACATCCATCGGAAAAAATCCTAGGATTTTGTTGTCAGAAAGTCCGATCAATGTCCGACCGTGTGTACGGGGCATTAGAGCGTTTTTACAGCTGAAAAACTCCTCTCAAAACCCGCTAGTTCTGGGCTTTTTCCAGCCAGAAAACGCCCCTGCCAAAAACTGCTGATAACAGACTATGTGTGCATGGACACATAGGATAACATGATGGAGAGTTTACTGGCTGCAGGAAAAAAAATGCCTGAAGCCAAGAACAGCAGCTATAAAAACATCCAGTGTGCATGAGGCCCTTTACTTAGCCTGAGCTGCAGCTTTACTTTTCTATACTATGTAGTCTGCGCTGTAGCTTTATGATTCTTTTCCACTTACCCTGTCCTGTAGCTTTACTTTTTTTCTAATTACCCTTTGCTGTAGCTTAAAGCGTTCGTTAACACACAAAAAAAACACCAAAAAACAGATCCTGTTCCCTTAAAGCATGTTATACAGCACAGTACTTGTGCTGTGTCATTTGGATCCCTGTAACACCTAAAAATACCTGTCTGATCCTGCCTGGCTATACACTCCCCTTTGTAAACTGGCCATGGTGTATCATGGCTGCTGAGCCCTGACAACTTGGTCAGTTTACATGCCTCTGTTATCCGCAGCCTGCTAGCTATCTCCTCTCAGCTCTTGTGTCCTCCTCCCCCCTCCCCTCCCTGCCTGTCTGCTCGTGTCAGCCCCCCCTCCCTTCCCCCGGCTCCCAATGCTCTCATATTAAGTATTAATTGCTCCGATCTTCTCTGTAATATTACAATAAGTGCCCCGTTATATAATAAATATGCTTATCTGTACAGCTAACACATTGGCTCCCTGCGATCATGTGACTCCTCGGCTCTCTCTCTCTCCACCCCGGCTGCCGTCAGCGCTCGGCCCCGCCCACTGGAACTGTCAGCCAGGCACAGGAGAGAGGAGCACCAGGAGTCCATGTGTTAGCGGTACAGATAAGCATATTTATTATATAACACAGGCACAGGGGCACTTATTGTAATATTACAGAGGTGATAGGAGCATTTTATAGAAGTGGCTTAACAACCACTTTAATTTTTATTGCTAGCTTTACTTTTCTACTTAGCTTGAGCTGTAGCTTTTCTTTTCTACTCAGCCTGTGCTGCTGCGTTACTTTTCTTTTCTACTTAGCATGAGCTGTAGCTTTATTTACTTTTCTACTTAGCCTGAGAAGTAGCTTTAGATTTTTTTTCTATTTAGCCTGTGCTGTAACTTTACTTTTCTTTTCCACTTAGGGTGAGCTGTAGCTTTACTTTTCTATTTTTTTTCCTTTTAAAATACACTGAAGATTTTGTAAGCGAGTTCAGAATATAATATCAGATTCTTTACAATTGTGCTTAAACCCTAAACTGGATTTTTATAGTGGAATCCAATTTATTTCTATTATAGTCGCACAGCTATGGGGAAGTTCATGTGCTTCTTGCTCTGGAAATTTAATTTGAACAAAAGAATATTGAATTTTCCTCACCGGCTCGTTGCCTTACAGGTGCGGCGAATATACATTATAAATAATAGAAAGCGTGTTTTTTGCAGCATTTTTTCAAGTGAAAGATATTCTGTCAAAGATGACATGTGTAAGAAAAACATGAAAAATAGAATATATATATAACAAAGCGCCGTTTCTTTGCCTCAAGCATGACCACACAAGTAGGCTTTAATGCTTTAATGATGGAAGGCGTTTAAATAGATGCTTAACCGGCAGATAGACAATTTGGTGGGTTATTTTTTACCAGCCACCTGCTCTACCACTTAACAGATGGTAAAATGCAAGATAATTGCAAGACTGGGCTTGCAAATTACAAACAGTAGGAGAGATTTGTTCTTCATTATAAAGAATGGGTTTTGGCTTTAACCCTTTCAAAGCCACAGCTGATGTCACAGTAACATCCACTGCATAGTATTTACACCCACCGAGCAATTAATTGGGAACATATGTACACCTGCTTACACAAGCAATCTTCTATTCAGCCAATCGTCTGGCAGCAACCCAATGCATAAAATCGTGCAGATCCAGGTCAGGAGCTTCAGTTAATGGTTACATCAAACACCAGAATAGGAAAAAAGAATAAGACCTCAGTGATCTGACCATGGCACCATTGTTGGTGCCAGACAGGAAGGGGTTAAAGTGGTTGTAAACCCTTACATATACCCAGTGAAGTGACTGGTGTTAGGTAATACACAGAGATGAAACAAATCCTCCTACATAAGTTGTACCTTTTTATCTACAGTCGTCTCTTCCCTACATCTGTTCAAAGTGCAGAATTTATACAGCTTGTCTAAACTTCCAAAAAGCAGGGGGTGGGGAGCTGAAGTTAGACTTTGCAGAGCTCAATGAGAGCCGATTGAAAGGACTGGATACACCTCCTTCACACAGCAAACAGGAACAGAGCTGAGGCGGTCAATCGCAGGCTGTGTGATGGAGTTCCCTCTGTCACCTTTGCCAGAACTGATTCAGATAACAGAGGAATGAGGCAGCAGCCAGAAATGACACTTAGTGCTCTGGATTGAGACAAGTACACACTATGGGATATACTTTGTTCATATTTCATGTCTGAGGTTTACAACCACTTTAACTATTTCTGTAAGGCCTCTTTCACAGGGGCGTATATAAAGGTGGAATTCAAAGGTAGAACTGATCTTAAAACTGCTCCCACCTGCTTTGTAACACCTATACTAACAACCATGCGGTAAGAAGATGCATATACTTACTTATTCTCAGGGCACTCTGGTCTGGTCATGTAACCAGCTCCCAGCAGCAGCTTCAGGGGAGAGAAGGGACCACTGACATAGGATGCCCCATTGTAAGTCTATGGGCGGCTCTTTAATAAGGCAAACTAGGCAGTCGCCTAAGGCCTCACGCTCACAGGGGCCTCGCAGCCACCTAATTTGCCCGCATTAGCCCTGTTGTTAGTTATAGCGGACCTTAACACTACTGTGCTCAGGCAGCATTAAGAGCCCTGTCTCACTTAAGTAGGCCTTGCAGCAGGCTCGGCAGGGATTTGGTTTGGGTGGAGATTACCCTAAAGGGGGGGGGTTGGTTGAGCCGCTTGTCAAGTGCGTGGTGACATCATGGTGATTGGCACCTTGTCAGCAAATTTGAAAGCTTCTGAAAGGAGTGGGCGCAGGGGAGAGGAGTACCAAACCGTGCAGGCAATTACAGGTTAGTGTGTGACACAGTCAGTCACTCTATTGGGGGTCACAGATGTAAGGGGTGACTGGGGACCCTAAGGTTAGGGCGGGACATTGATATAACATTCCCCCCTATATCAGTGTCCTTACACCCCTCTTACAACAGTGAACCCCTTTATCTTCGTGTATTCACTCTGCAGACTCTGGTGTAAAGGGGAACTCTGTGGACACTGATGTAAGGGGGAATGTTGTGGACTCTGGTGTAAAGGGGAATTCTGGTGTAAGAGGTTCTCTGGTCACCAGAGCCCCCCTTGCACCAGAGTTCGCAGAGTTACATCAGAGTTAGCAGAATTACAGTGCAAGGGGAACTATGCAGACTCTGAGGTATGGGGGAAATCTGCAAATTCTGATGTAAGGCGGGGCTTTGGTGACCAGAGAACCTTTTACACCAGAGTTCCCCTGTTACAGCAGAGTCCACAACATTCCCCTTTACATCAGGGTCCGCAGAGTTCCCCTTTATATCAGGGTCTGCAGAATTCTCCTTACCATCACAGTGAATACACTATGACTCTGGGAATATTGCAAACTCTGATGTAAGGGGGATTCTAATGTAAGGGCAGGAAGGGGGCCCGCTGCAGACCATAATAAAAAAAATAAAAGGCCCCCGGGGCTTGGGTTGGGGGCCCTTCATGCTTTTGTGCACCTGGGCCCTGAAGGTTGTAGTTACGCCTCTGGAGCGTGACTTTATTTTAGAGGTGTCAGGAAACGTTAATGCTGCTGTTCGCAGGCAAGAGCCCTGTCACACTCACCTCTCATGTAGCCTAAGACTTCTGGAGTTTATTTTTCCCCATTATGGGCATGAGTGTGGCTTCATGTCTAAGTTTTGCCTAAGGCCTCACAAAGCCTAGAACTGCCTCTGCCTATAAGTGATGTCACTGCCTAGGCATTCCAGCCATCATCGGAGCTCTCTCTTCTCCCTTGCTGTGGAGATCACATGATCGGACCAGAGCGCCCCGAGAATAGGTATGTATATGCATTTCCCTTCTACAGAGTTGTATGTGTAGGAGTTATGCCGCGTACACACGGTCTGACTTTTCGGCTACAAAAGTCCGACAGCCCGTCCGACAGACTTTCGATGGACTTTTGACGGACTTGCGGCGGACTTTCTAATGAACGGACTTAACTACATACGATCACACAAAAGTCCGACGGATTTGTACGTGATGACGTACGACCGGACTAAAATGAGGAAGTTGATAGCCAGTAGCCAATAGCTGCCCTAGCGTGGGGTTTTGTCCGTTGGACTAGCATACAGACGAGCGGATTTTTGGGTCCGGCGGAGTTACGACGTAAAGATTTGAAGCAAGTTCCCAAATCTAAAGTCCGTCAGATTTGCGACTGGAAAAGTCCGCTGAAGGTCCGGTGAAGCCCACACACGATCGGATTGTCCGCCGGATTTGGTCCATCGGCGCCCGTTGGACCAGTCCGGTCGAAAACTCAGACCGTGTGTACGCGGCATTAGAAGGGGGTGGGAGCAGTTTAAAAGCAGAACCTCACGAAAGCGGAAGTTCTACATTCCCGCCTCCTCTCCCCTTCCCGCCTCTTCTACCACTCTGGACAATTTTTTTTTTTTTTTTTTTAGGGAGCAGGTACCTGGTTTTGACGTTTAGAAACCCCCCCCCCCCTTTTGCCCGCAGCCTTCTGGGACACCTAGCAGGTCCCAAAAGGCTGCGGGACCATTCACAAAGTGCAGTGCAGCTCGTGCATGTACAGCGGGAAGCCGGTTGGAAAGCCGTAAGGAGTCACAGCCAGCTTCCCTCAGTAAACGTGCTGGCACCGGGGACCTGAAGACCAGCGAATAACCATTCCGGGTGAGGATGGTGCTGGAGCCCTGGACAAGTAGGTTTCCTTTTATTTAAAGTCAGCAGCTACCGGATTTTTAGCTGTTGACTTTTAACTTTTTTTTGGGGGGGGGGACTGAAGATACTCTTCAAGCCTTGTTAGTTCTAGCCTTGAATTCCACTTTAAGCTTACACGCATGGGAGGACTGTGTTTTGCTTGCTCGGGATGCACAGGTGTTGCATGTATCAGCGTGCAGGCAGTCCACTTACACAGACATGTGACCCTTCGGCCCCTGCAATTTAAAATGCTTTTTTTTTTTTTTTTTTTTTAATGTCTAACTTTTTTTGGTCTATCCTGCCTGCCCCCAGCATCATTCTCACCTAGGTGGAAATTACGTCTCCTCCAATCTGAAGCCTCCTGGGATGTACACGATCTGCGTTTCTAAGAAAATTGGACAAGCAGTGAGGAGGCAATGTTTCGCCTCCTCATCACCTGCTGTAACCTCTTGAACTCTGCAATAGGGCACTGCAATTGTGTGCATTGTACCTTTTTTTTTTTTCGAATCTCTTTATTATTTTTCCATAAAATTATATGTTACAACATATACTTTTTACTTCATCTATATTCCACTCTCGCAGGAGCTTCCAAATAACTCTTATTTACAATACTTACATATCGCAATAAAAATGGAAAAAAAGATAAAGAAAAATTCACACATTGCATTGTATCTGGTAGCAGGGTGGTTGTAAAGCAGCCCTATTCACCTGAATTAATCATTCAGTGCTGGTAATGCCCACCAAACGTGCCAGGGGGGTATAAGTCCTGCCACGTGGCATGTGTACATCTCTGGCCTCTGCAGCTAAAGGGGATAGCAGTTGGGTGAAGGCTCAACCATAGGGTTTAACCAGCCCCCAACTGCTAGTGACCTGGAACTCTCACTGCCGGATTTTGTTAATTCTCTCTTTTATGGAGGAATAACATTTTGCAATAAAAAATACAATCAAAATTGCACTAAAAAATAAATCTCTTCATAGTGTTTTTAATCAGAGGTCCCCAACCCCTGGGCTGCAGACCGGTACTGGCCCTGTTGATGACCGGGCTGCACAGCAGGAGGTGAGCGGCCACTGTGGTCTGCACACGGCTATCACAGACCGTGGTCACCACTCACCTCCTGCTGCGCGGCCATGCCTGTGTGTCCTCTCCCGGCTGCCCCGCTTCCCCCGCCAGCCCAGCCAACTATGTAATTCTATCAGCAGGGCAGAGGGTGGGAAACGCTGTAGATTGGAGTGGAGAGCTTCTCCCGCCCCCTGCCCTGCTGATAAGATTACAGTGGTGGTAATGCTCACTAAACATGCCAGGGGGGTATAATTCCTGCCACGTGGCATGTGTACATCTCTGGCCTCTGCAGCTAAAGGGGATAGCAGTTGGGTGAAGGCTCAACCACAGGGTTTAACCAGCCCCCAACTGCTAGTGCCCTGGAACTCTCACCGTGGTCACCGCTCACCTCCTGCTGCGCGGCCATGCCTGTGTGTCCTCTCCCGGCTGCCCCGCCTCTCCCGCCAGCCCAGCCAACTATGTAATTCTATCAGCAGGGCAGAGGGTGGGAAAAGTTGCAGATTGGAGTGGAGAGCTTCTCCCGCCCCGAGCTGGGAGAGGACACACGGACTGATAACAGCCTCTGCCCTGCCATAGGTAGGAGTCCTGTGCAGGGGAGGCAGGTATTGGAATGAGGAAGTGTCATGTTAAAGAGGAAAGGGGGGAGGGGGGGGCAGATTGCAGGGGCACTGTAATATAAAGGGGACTGCACTGTAAAGAGGCACTTTAATCGTCACAGTGCAGTCCCCTTTATATCACAGTGCCCGCTGTACAGAAAATTGGTGACCCCCGGTGCCAAAGAGGTTGGGGACGGCTGTTCTAGATGAAAGGACGAGAGTACAAGCCACAAATACAGACCTTAATTCCTTCAATAATGTTTCAAGAAAAACGCAATAGAAACTGAATAAATGCAGCAGCTTTTTTAACTTACAGTAAAGTCACCACCACTGAAAACATGCATACTGGAAATGAATGTATTAGAATTATTATAGCTGCATTTTGTTGTTGTGAATTGGCCTCTTGCATAAGAGAGAAAACAATCTACCTTTATAACCCTGCTCACTCTCTCGGAGATCAATTTTTGTAATTGGCTTGAAGTCATTATCCCACAGGCGGATACATCCATCTCTTCCTCCAGTAGAAAACCCTTCTTCACAGGCGTACATACTAAATATACCAGCCTTAGAGAAAAGAAATGTAGTGAATAGCAATTAATGCAATGACATGAAAGGAAAAGTAAACACAGTGCACGGTATATACATGTCAACCGTGGCATACACTATAATTTAGAAATGATATGATCTCAACACATGATGAGAAATGTCCATTGTGTCTTCTTATGAGCAGAAACATGCTACAGAATTTCAGGTAATATTTTAAAATTGAAGCCTAATCTGCCTATATTTTGTCTTCCCTGGTTCCTCACTCTCCCCTCATCAACATGCTAACATTTCCATTTACATTACATACCTTATTTTACACCCAGTGAGGTCATCACTGAGTCTCTGTGTATCTCTATGCCATGCAGGCAGATCATGGTTGGTGGGAGGGGCTGGCAGGGTGCTGTACAGAGCTTCCTGAAAACATCACAGCATCCGGCCTCAGTACTCCTTTCAAGAGCCTTCAGCCCTGATGCAAGCAGTGGGCTGGCTCTTGAGAGGACTTATGCGAATATCAAAATACATTTATGGGTGGGTGTCAGTCTGGAGGAGTGGGCATTCCTAGGCAGACAGCATTTGCAAGCCGGTGTCACGTCACATTCGGCTACCCATCACATTTTGCTACCCGCTGGAGTGCACATGCGCGACGCCGCCATATGCGTTCCAACACTGTTGTAAGACCACTTTGCCACAGGGCCCCTCGCCACATTTCGGGCACGGCCTCACTTTGCTCGACATAATTATAATCTAACTCTATGTCCACTTGGATGGTGGGGCTTGAACCTGGACTCAGGGGTGTGGCCACAAAATTCTGCGCAAGCGCAGATCGCCACAGTGTTGGAACGCATATGGCTGCGGCGCGTATTGCGCAGTCCAGCGGGTAGCCAAATGTGATGGGTCGCCATATGTGACGCTACACCGGCTCCTTGAGGTAACACCCACATGTGATGCTGAGACTCACTGATTTAATAGGAAATTAAATTCAGTGAATGAAAGTGGTGGGATAGGGACAGTCAGGCTGGAAAGCAAAGAACTAGATGATGCTGGATGTCCTCTAGCCAGGGAATGAGGTAAGCTTAATATGATATGCTGCAGCTTCTAATGCACACTGCAAAAATCTCACAGTGTACAGTGAAACCAGGGCAAGCAATTTCAGTCCAGGAGGGAAGCCTGTACAACTGTGCAAGACTGAAGGGACAGCTGGAGGTCAGATTTAACCACTTCAATACCAGCCACTTTCACCCCCTTCATGCCCTTTCACTTTGAGCGCTGTCACACTGTGAATGACAATTGCGCGGTCATGTAACACTGTACCCAAATGAATTTTTTATCATTTTATCACTCTATCATGATCATCACAAATAGATCTTTCTTTTGGTGGTATTTTATCACCTCTGCATTTTTATTTTTTTTTTGTGCTATAAACAAAAATGGAGCAACAATTTTTATTTTTTTATTTTTTGCTAAACAAATGAATAAAGGCTGACAATTTTGAAAAAAAAAACAAACAAACAAAAAAACAAGTTTTTCTTAGTTTCTGTTATATAATTTTGCAAATAAGTCCTTTTTCTTCTTCAGTAATGTGGGCTGATGAGGCTGCACTGATGTGCACTAATGGGTACTGATGAGTACGAATGTACACTAATGGGCATGGATGTGTATTAATGGTCACTGAGGCAGAACTGATGAGCACAGATGAGGTGGCACTGATAGGCATCGATGAGGTGGCACTGATGGGCACTGTTGGGGCTGCACTGATAATCAGGGCACTGATGATCAATGTAAATGTGCCCTGTCAGCCTTTTATCGCCTCGCTATCGGCACTCCTTTCCTCACACAGTGACAGCAAGTTTGTTTACATGGGATCAGCTGTGATTTGACACAGCTGATCACATGGTAAAGGGCCGCTGTGGTTGGTCCTTTACCTCGATCTGTGATCAGCTGTGTCCGACAGACACAACAGTCACAGAGCATGCCCGATGCTCACCTCAGGGGGCGCGCGGGAGGCGTGTTCTGGGAGGACATCCATAGACGCCCTCTGATAACAAGAGAGCCACACTGTAGCTGTCTTTTGGCTATGGCGCGGTACTGAGGTGGTTAAAGCGTATTTCTACTTTTGCAGTCAAATTTGAGAAAACCCCACAATATGTCTATGTGTTCTCATTCACACAGAATACCTGAATACTTTTTTTATATATATATTTCTTACTTTTTTAGAGGTTTCTAGAAGGAGGTGCCATAGCTGAATGAGTTTTTTTGAACAATGTTGGAGTGAGTCTGTCCCAAGTCTGTCCTCTAACATACAATGCAAGAAGCCCAGTCTCTATACCTTTAGCCTTTAGGACAGACAATGTACAAATCCAGTTACAACTTATAATGAAGCTCTTCCTGCACAGTACAGACATGGAGCATTATGGCGGCCCATCACCCTCATAAACAAAGAGAATAAAATAGGATTTTTCCTCGCTGGAGGGTTGGTCCAGAATAGAGCATCCAAAAAATGTAAGCTGCAATTGTTAGGGTTTTTTTAGGTTATGCTATGCATGTGATATGTGATATGCATATGTATGCTATATGTAACAATTATAAAGTAGGTGTTATTCCCATTTGGCTGCAAATGTGGAAATACACTTTAAGGACAAGCCAACGGCTTAAAGGGGTCCACTTACATTACAATCTAATAGTTCAAATCATTTTAAAAGGAATACAAAACCTTTCAAATTACTATTTAGTGATTTTTTTTTTTAGATATACATGTAAAAGAGTTCAGCTTGATGCTCATAATTTTATCAGTATATGGTAATGCTTTAACCTCTTTAAACAGTTCTGAACACCATGGGGCAGTGGCGGCCAGTAAAAACAGTATGCCACCCCCCCCGACCCCCAAATCCCCCGCCGGTCGGTCGGCACTTAGCCCATCACCGGCGGTTTCCCCTGCTCGGCAACCTCTCGTTCTCCTGCTGTTCTCCTGCGGCCTCTCGTTCTCCGGGTCATCATGACAGCTTTAGTTTCCTCCCTCCTCCTCGGCGGCCAATCGGGATTCTTCTCTTTTCGGTCAATCAGGAAACAGGTCTCACACCCGCTTCTGATTGGCCTGGATTGAGGATCAGTGTTTCAACAGCAAATATTCATTGGCTGTTGTAACACACTTGGGTGGGATCGGAGCGCATCCTCTGCATCCCGTGCCCACCCGATTTTGAAGCCTATTAGAGCCCCGGGCTCTTCGGCTCTTTGGCTGTAATTCATGCACCCGGTGCCCTGAAAGAGGCTGGGCGCATGAATAAGGGGTGGCCGCGGCGGCCATGGATAGATTCATGCTATGCATGAATCTATCCATTACCATATAGGGGGATGGCATGGAAAGAGGGGGTGGGGCCCAGGCTCCGCTAATGGACAGGCTGCCATTGCCTGGGGGGGTGGGAAGGCTCAGTGATCATGTGACCATTGTCACAGTAGTCATAGGCTCTATAAAGTCGGTCCTGGCAGTCTGTGATGCTCCTGTAATTTGAAATTAAACTCACCTGTATCAATTAACAGGTGCTAACAATATAGAAATCACAACGGCAACCAGTTAAAATGGTGAAAAATCGACTCAACCTTTCTGTTGTGTGTCTCTGTGTTTCACATGGAGCGTGGAGAAGAGAAAGAGCAGCAAAGAATTGTCTGAGGATTTGAGAACAAAAATTGTAGAAGAGCATGGACAATCTCAAGGTTGCAAGTTCATCTCCAGAGATCTTAATGTTCCCGTGTCCACTGTGCGCAACATTGCCAAGAAGTTTACAGCCCGTGGCACTGTAGCTAATCTCCCCGGATGTGGACGAAAGAGAAAATTGATCAACGATTGCAACCAAGGGTTGTCCGAATGGTGGATAAAGAACCTCAAATCAATTTCCAGACAAATTCAAGCTGACCATCAGGCATAGGGTACAACTGTGTCAGCTCTCACTATACGTCGCCATCTGAATGAAAACGGATGCTACCAGGAGGACCCTGCTGCTGGACACAGAAACATAAAAAAGCCAGATTGGTGTTTGCCAAAACTTACCTGAGGAAGACCAAATCCTTTTGGGAAAATGTGCTGTGGACAGACGAAACAAAATTACAGCTTTGTGGTAAAGCCCATCATTCTACTGTTTCCAGAAAAAGAAATGAGGCCTTTAACCAGTAGGCGACCAGCCGCCATCATTCTACGGTGGCAGGTCCTGGGCAAATCGCCGTAGCTGTACGTTGGCCCTATAAACAGCTATAGCGCGCCCGCTGTACGGCGGGGGACCTGATGCGTGTGATCGGCAGGCACGATGTGGGCCAGCCACGCGCGATCGCGGGCACGAGAGCCAGGACGGGAAATGTGTGTGTAAACACACACATCCCCATTCTGTCAGGAGAGAAGAGATAGATTGTCTGTTCCTACAAGCTAGGAGCAGCGATCTGGCTCCTCCTCTAGTCAGCCACATCCCCATACAGTTAGAAACACTCACAAGGAAACACACTTAACCCCTTGATCGCCCCCTAGTGTTAACCCCTTCTCTGCCCGTGAGATTTACACAGTAATCAGTGCATTTTTATAGCACTGATCGCTGTATAAATGTCAATGGTCCCAAAAATGTATCAAAAGTGTCCGAACTGTCTGCGGCAATTTCACAGTCCCGCTAAAAATCGCAGATCACCGCCATTACTAGTAAAAAAAAATAATAATAATAAAAATGCCATAAATCTATTCCCTATTTTGTAGACTCTATAACTTTTGCGCAAATGAATCAATATACACTTATTGCATTTTTTTTACCAAAAATATGTAGAAGAATATATATCGACCTAAACTGATGAAGAAATTAGTTTTTTTTTATATATATATTTTTGCGGGACGATTATTATAGCAAAAAATTTTGCTTTTTTTTCAAAATTGCCACTCTTTTTTTGTTTATAGTGCAAAACATAAAATCCGCAGTTTTGGGTACAGCATCGCACGATCGCGCAATTGTCAGTTAAAACGATGTAGTGCCGTATCGCAAAAAATGGCCTGGTCATTAAGGGGGCCAATCCTTCTTGGGCTGAAGTGGTTAAAGAAAAGAATCCAGTCCCTACAGTCAAACATGGTGGAGGTTCACTGATGTTTTGGGGTTGCTTTGCTGCTTCAGGCACTGGATGTCTTGACGTGTGCACGGCATTATGAATTTTGAAGACTACCAAAGAATTCTGGGGTGCAATGTAGGGCCCAGTGTCAGAAAGTTGGGTCTCCATCAGAGGTCATGGTTCTTACAGCAGGACAATGACCCAAAGCACACGTCAAAAAGCACCCAGAAATGATTTAAGACAAAGTGCTGGAGAGTACTGAACTGGCCAGCAATGAGTCCAGATCTAAATCCCACTGAGCACCTGTGGAGAGATCTCAGAACAGCAGCTGGGAAAAGGAACCCTTCAAAATCTGAGGGACCCGGAGCAGTTGGTGAAAGAAGAGTGGTTCCAAAATTCCAGCAGAGAGGAGTAATAAACTAATTGATGGTTACAGAAAGCCATTAAAGTGGTTGTAAACCCACATGAAAAAAAAAAAGACCTGCAAGACAAAGGCATAATGAGCTAGTGGGCATAGCATACTAGCTCATTATGTAATACTCACCTAAGATCAAAGCCCCTGCTGCGGTGCCCGTACACAGCACTGGATGGCAACATCTCTCTCTCCGGAGTTACTTCCGGGTATCGCGGCTCCTGCGCTGTGACTGGCCGGAGCCGCGACAACGTCACTCCCGCGCATGCACGCAGGAGCCGCTGGTGACGTTTGCTTCAGTGCGCATATGCCGATGACGTCGGCACATGCAGATACAGGGGATATCTCCTAAACCGTGTAGGTTTAGGAGATATCCGGGGTAGCTACAGGTAAGTTTTATTATAGGCTTACCTGTATCAAAAAGTGGATTGTAAGGGTTTACAAGCACTTTAATTTCAGTTATTTTTTCCAAGGGGTGTGCTACCAAATATTAACTTGAGGGTGGCAATAATTTTGTCCAGTCCATTTTTAAGTTTTGCGTGGAATGTGTCAGATTTTGCTTTTTGCTTCTCCACTTTTTTTCTGTCATGCCAATACAAACAAAAGAAATGAAAACATGAGAATACCCAAACATTTGTAATTGCAACAATTTTCTGGGCGAAGTGGTGCATTATCTGACAGAAATGCAGGGGTGCCAAGATTTTTGTATGTGTTAGGCAGTTGTAAAGGGGTTAAAAAACAGTTTCTATACATAGATAGTAATTATAGATGTATGTGTGGGATGTCTGCATTGCAGTGTTACACAACAATGCTTCACTGCTCTGTCTCACAATCAGAGTCAGCAATACAGATCTTGTACAGATTTGTGTTAAATTCTTATTAAATCTGTAAAAAGCTTACATAGTGTATGTATTGCATTTAAAGCGGGATTCCGGCCAGCTAAAAAAAAAATTTAAAGTCAGCAGCTACAAACACTGTAGCTGCTGACTTTAAATAAGTAGACTTACCTGCCCTGGGTGCCCACGATGTCGGCTGCCCGAGGCCGAACCGTCCCTCAGCTCTCGGGTCCCGGCACCGCCATCCTAGGTAAGGGAAACCGGCAGTGGAGCCTTACGGCTTCACTGCCAGTTTCCTACTGCACACGCGCGAGCGGCGCAGCGATCTGTGAATGGCCCCGTGGTGTTCTGGGAACACACACAGTTCCCAGAAGACAACGGGGCCGCTCACCGAGGAGAAGAAGACGCCGCGGAATAGGAAGAGGCAGATTAGGAAGACTGCATAGCAACAAGGGTTTAGGTAAGTATAAAAAAAAAATTTTTTTCCCCAATTTTTTTTTTTTATTTTTTTAGGAATTTTGGTGGCATTTTTTTTTTCCAGGGTGGCCATACGCTTTAAACAAAATCTTTTTTTTTACACTGGAAAGAAACAATGACGATGAAATGTATTTTTGTTTGTTGATCTATGTACAATATACTCCAAAGTCCCAAAAAGTTGCCCCCTTTGGGGTGATTTTTCATTCAAAGAGCCATAAAGCAATGTCCTTCACTAAGGAATAATCCTCATATTTCTGGGATATGTGATGAAATAAGAGGTGTATATTCTTTGTTTTAAGAAGGTTTTACTGTCCTACACGCTGATTCAGTTAGAGGTTTTTTTTGATTGCTTTAGTCCCTTCTCATCATAACCTATATGGTTATACAGTGGGGGAAATAATTATTTGATCCCCTGCCGATTTTGTAAGTTTGCCCAGTTACAAAGAAATGAAGGGTCTATAATTGTTATCATAGGTGTATTTTAAATAATAGAGGCAGAATATCAACCAAAAATCTAGAAAAAAAAAACATGATACAAATGTTATAAATTGAGGTGTAGTTCAGTGAGTAAAATCATTTTTTGATCCCCTACTAATAATTCTGGCTCCCACAGACTGGCAACAGTAGGTGCTCATGTAGTACACAGATTAGTCCTGTCAATGTAAGAAGGTTCTCCTAACGACAACTCGTGTATAAAAGACACGTGTCCACAGAATCTCTTTCTTCCATTCAAACTTCACCATCATAGGCAAGACCAAAGAGCTGTCAAAGGATGTCAGGGACAAGATTGTGGACCTGCACAAGGCTGGAATGGGCTACAAGACCATCAGCAAGAAGCTTGGTGAGGAGGAGACAACTGTTGGAGCGATTATTTGCAAATGGAAGAAATACAAAATAACCATCAATCATCCTCGGTCTGGAGCTCCATGCAAGATTTCGCCTCATGAGGTGAGGATGATCATGAGAATGGTGAGGGATAAGCCTAGAACTACACGGGAAGAGCTTGTGAATGATCTCAAGGCAGTTGGGACCACAACCACAAACAGACCATTGGTAACACAATACGCCACCATGGATTGAAATCGTGCAGCACCCCCAAGGCCCCCCTCCTCGAGAAGTCACATGTACAGGCCTGTCTCAAGCTTGGCAATGAACATCTAAATGATTCAGAGAAGGATTGGGAGAAAGTGCTGTGGTCAGATGAGACCAAATTTGAGCTCTTTTGCATTAACTCGACTCACCGTGTTTGAAGGAAGAAAAATGCTGACTATGACCCTAAGAACACCATCCCTACAGTCAAGCACGGAGGTGGAAACATGATGCTTTGGGGCTGTTTCTCTGCTAAAGGTACAGGCCGACTTTGCCGCATTGAGGGGCCAATGGACGGGGCCATGTATTGTAAAATCTTGGATAAGAACCTTCTTCCCTCAGCCAGAACACTGAAGATGGGTTGTGGATGGGTCTTCAAGCATGACAATGACTCAAAAATTACCGCCAAGGCAACAAAGGAGTGGCTCAAGTAGAAGCACATTAAGGTCGTGGCGTGGCCTAGCCAGTCTCCAGACCTTAATCTTATAGAAAATTTATGAAGGGAGCTGAAACTTCACGTTGCCAAGAAACCTTAAGGATTTAGAGAAGATCTGTAAAGAAGAGTGGACCAAAATCCCTCCTGAGATGTGTGCAAACCTGATCACCAACTACAAGAAACGTCTGACCTCTGTGCTTGCCAACAAGGGTTTCTCCACCAAGTACTAAGTCATGTTTTGCTTGGGGATCAAATACGTATTTTACTCACTGAACTGCAACTCAATTTAGAACATTTGTATCATAAGTTATTTTTGGTTGATATTCTGTCTCTATCATTTAAAGTTCACCTATGATAAAAAATTATAAACCCTTCATTTCTGTGTAAGTGGGCAAACTTACAAAATCTGCAGAAGATCAAATAATTTTTTCCCCCCAATGTATGGTCTCATTCATGCAGACTTGTAAAGTCACTGATCCCGGTTCACACTATCACATCGCATGTGATCCACACAGGTATCGCATCACATGCGATTCTGTGTAATGTCATTTGGCTCAAATCGCATGGCATCCACATGAACAAGGTAAAGGCACTTTTTTTTTTTTTTTGCTGCACTGGAAGCAGATTGCATGGCTGTTCATACCCCTGCGATCCGACTCAAGCAAAGTGTGTTCTGCAACCTGCTTTTAGGCTGTCGTTAACGTTTGACACCCGTAGCAGAACGCAGTGTGATTGCTATGCGGTGGTATGTGGGAAACGCAGCAATTCCTGTGCGTTTCCTGCATCGCATCAGTTGAACCTGGCCTTAAATATCCACCTTAGGTCATTCAGACGGACGATAAAGCCAGTCCTCCACCGCTGGCAGATGCAGGTGTGTAGTTTTTTTTTTTTTTGCATGATTTTGTAGTGCGTTTTTGGATAGGCACCATTAATTTTGCATAGGCCTCCCTCTGTTCAAAAAACACGACAAAGAAGCTCATGTACCAAATTTGGGCAGTGAGCCAGGCACGTTTAGTGTTGTGTTTTTTGTCGCAATTTTCATGCGTTTTCTTGCACGACTAGCGTGGCAAAATCGCAATATGTTTGGGGTGACATTTAGGCCCCTTTCACACTTGTGCGACCTGAAAGTCGTGCGATTTTGATGCACTGGAAGCAATGCCTGTGTAATCTTGAGGTCTATGGACCTCAAGTCGCATCAAAATCAGACCAAAATAGTTCAGGGACTACTTTGAAGTCGCTGCGACTTGAAGTTGCACAGATATGAATGGTACTCATTGGAAATCATGAGTACGACTTGTCATGCAACTTTGCAGTCCCAAGTCGCACAAGTGTGAAAGGGGCCTTAGAAATAATGGCATCGCTTTAATTGACTATTGAGCTTTCTGTAAATTATTTTTTTTTTACCTCTAAATAAAAGAAATTTGTTTAAAAAAATTAAATAAATAATGGCATCGCAAACGCATCCCGTATTTTGCTGCAAATCCACTACGATCAGGTGTGCACGGGGCCTAAATATTTTGCTTGGATAAATTCAGCAGGAACTCTCAGAGCTCTAACACATCGTGTTGAGTTTTCCATATCATGAAATAAGTGAAAATATTAGAAAGCAAGAAAAAAAAAGAAATCTTAGCATACTTATAGGAGATACTTGTCTGGATACTTACACTGTGAGCTCCTTGAATGGTGCGGACTAAGGTGAGGCCCTTCCACACATAGACGTCTCCATTTAAAGCTCCTGAGTAAGTGATGTCTTCTTTTGCACATGCTAAGCACAGGATGGTCTGCAAGTCCCCAGTTTTCCCAAATATCCCCCTTTTGGCTGTTAGTGCATTTCCACATAACGTCCAGAACTGCAAGAGAAAATCGAAAAGCTCTTTTTCTATAATACATCTTCTTATGTGGGGCAAGTCATATCTAGATTAATACAGGATTCAATGACCTACAGAGATAGATGAGCCCTGTACATATGCTCTGTTTATTTATATACACACACACACTCACCGGCCACCTTGCTAGTATCAGGTTGGACCCCCTTTTGCCTTCATTCTTCGTGGCATAGATACAACAAGGTGTTGGAAACATTCCTCAGAGATTTTGCTCCATAGTGACATGATAACATCACGCAGTTGCTACAAATTTGTCGGCTGCACATCCATGATGCCAATCTCCCGTTCTACCACATCCCAAAGGTGCTCTATTGGATGAGATATGGTGACTGTGGAGGCCATTGGAGGACAGGGACCTCATTGTCCAGTGGTGAGATGATTGGAGCTTTGTGACATGGAGCATTATCCTGCTGGAAGGAGCCATCAGAAGATGGGGACACTGTAGTCATAAAGGGATGGACATGGTCAGGTAGGCCGTGGTGTTTGAACGATGTTTAGTTGGTACTAAGGGGCCCAAAGTGTGCCAAGAAAATATCCCCCCCACCATTACACCACCACCACCAGCCTGAACCGGTGATACAAGACAGGATGGATCCATGCTTTCATGTTTTTTGGGCCAAATTCTGATCCGACCATCTGAAATCGAGACTCATCAGACCAGGCAACGTTTTTCCAATCTTCTATTGTCCAATTTTGGTGATCCTGTGTGAATTGTAGCCTCAGTTTCCTGTTCTTAGGTGACAGGAGTGGCACCCGGTGTGGTCTTCTGCTGCTGTAGCCCATCTGCTTCAAGGTTTGATGTGTTGTGTGTTCAGAGATGGTATTCTGCATACCTTGGTTGTAACGAGTGGTTATTCGAGTTACTGTTGGCTTTCTATCATCTGGAACCAGTCTGCCCATTTTCATCTAAAATCAGCAAGGCAATTTCCTCCACACAACAGCCGCTCACTGGATATTTTCTTTTTTTCAGACCATTCTCTGTAAACCCGAGAGATGGTTGTGTGTGAAAATCTCAGAAATACTCAGACCAGCCCGTCTGACACCAACATATAGAAAAACAGGGAGGGCGCACTGACCTTGCACATTATCAAAAATTATTTAAATAAAAACAAGAGTCATACTCATAAACAAATGTTAAAAAGAAGGCTTAACATTGCTCCAAGAATTCAGAACTGTGTCCTCAAGACACCTGCAACCTGGACCGGGTAGTAGGAGGAACCAGATGGTATCGCAAACAGCTTACACGTTACGAGGGAGTACCCTCTTTATCAGAGCCTCGCTGAGGTTTTAATGAAGAGGGTACTCCCTCGTAACGCATAAGCCGTTTGCGATACCATCTGGTTCCTCCTACTACCCGGTCCAGGTTGCAGGTGTCTTGAGGACACAGTTCTGAATTCTTGGAGCAATGTTAAGCCTTCTTTTTAACATTTGTTTATGAGTATGACTCTTGTTTTTATTTAAATAAAATGTATTTTTGGTAATGTGCAAGGTCGGTGTGCCCTCCCTGTTTTTCTATATGTTTCAGCTCTAAGGATATCCATTGTTCTGAGGAGGGCAGCAAGGCCATTGACTTTCCATATTTTATCCAAAGGGTTGGCTACACCACTTACATATGGACTTAGCACCTGAGCACAGGAGATTGTTTTGCGTCGTCTGACACCAACAACCATGCCGCATTCAAAGTCACTTAAATCCCTATTCTTCCCCATTCTGATGCTCAGTTTTAACTTCAGCAAGTCCTCTTCACCACGTCTAGATGCCTAAATGCATTGAGTTGCTGCCATGTGATTGGCTGATTACCAATTTGGGTTATTAAGCAATTGAACAGGTGTACCTAATAAAGTGATCGGTGAGTGTATATTGTCTTGATTTCCTTGCCTAACATATTTAAGAAAATAATGTCTTTACAAATGCACAATTTAATCCTAAAAATCAAAAGACAAAAGGATGGTCCTAATATTACTAAGATATCAGTACACAGCCAGTCCTTGGCAGCCCATATATTCATCATTTTATTTTTGTTCAACCAGCAGGTTGGATGGGGGAATCACTCCCGCTGAGTTTTTGTGTTCTGACGGGGAGCCTTCCCAAACATCAGAATACAATGATTAGCGCTGCTGGCTATAACTGGCAGCACTGATCGATCACGAAGAACCAGACAGGCTGGTTGTACAGAAGTTAACCGTTAGATTGTCTTTTGTACAACCAGGGTGCCTATACATGGATTGAAATTTGGCCGCTGAACTGGCTGAATTTTGAATCCATGTATGGACAGCCTTGGGCCTCTGTCCCACGGCCCTTTAGCTGCAGCTGCAGGATTCCTGCGGCAGGAATGAACAGATTCTTGCTGCTGGAATGGCCGGGTTAAGCGATCAGAAGCAGTCGGCTGCGTTCAGTCTCAGATATCTGACATCTCAACCCTGACACCCCCATCTGCCTAAATACCTGAACAGTGTCAGCAACTGATTGGATGCAGTCACTGATCAGCTGACAAATTCCCACCCAGCTCAGCTTTGTTGAGCCAGGTGGTGCAGGCAGTGCTGGGACAAGGTCAGTTAGAGCCCAAAGTGAACATGCCAAACTCCACCCCCCCACAAGATGCAGAAGCATTATGTATCAGCAAAACACCCCCCCCCCCCCCCAAGATGTATGAGCATTATCTGTCAGCAAAAAAAATACTGTGCACTAATCTGCATACTTACCCCGTAAGTATAAATCCCCCCCCCTTCTACCAGTACAAATCCACCCCCCTGCTGAAATCCCCCCTCTCAGCATAATTCATGCCCCCCCCCCCCCCCAAAAAAAAAGAAATCATCCCTCCCAGCACAAATCTTCTACCCCTAAAATTACCCCTCTTAGTACACATTCCCCCTTCCCACTTTAAATCCCCCTCCCAGCACAAATTATCCTCCTAACACAAATCTTATTGCCCTCATCCTCTCTCCCAACACAAATCCCCCTAAACCCAGGTTCACTCTGTAGCGATGCGGGAACCAGCGCGATTACAGCGCCGGTTCCCGCATCGCATCTCACCCATAGGCAGTTTCACACTGCCCTTTGCAAACCGCTGCGGTATCAATACAATGTTAATGACACCTCTAGAACTGTGAACTCACACAAGAATCAGATCGCATAAGTGAGAACACCCATACGATCCAATTCCAGTGCAGGAAAAAAAAGTCCCTGCACTATTTTCCTGCAAATCCAAAGTGAGTTCAGCCATACAACTGTATGGCCGAACTCGCATTGCACAGACATCGCATGCGATCGGCACCACAGTGCGGGTGCGAATCACATGCGATGTCTGTGTGAAGCCAGGCTTAATCACCACTTTTAGCACCCCCCCCCCACCCAAATTTCCCCTCAACAAAATTCTGCCTTTCAACAGAAATCCTCCTCCCCCCCAAGCTCCTTTTGGCGCTCCCCCCACCTCACATAATACCACAGTGCCCCTCCCGTCCACCCCTTGTCCCGGCAGACCACAGCTTGAATTTTGTCAGGTGTACCAGGTTATGATTCAAGCACTGTATAGCCAAGATTTGGGCCTATATCACATGGCGGCCAGTGCGTAGTAAAAACTGGCAGTTGAGCCATGGTTTTACCACCACCCTCTGACTGCCCACCTAAAACATAACATGCAGTTGGAAGGGACTGTACACATGCTGCCGCAAATTTAACATGCCGAGTATGACAGTCAGCACTGGGCCACTGTTCCTATATAAAAATGCTGCTAAATGCTAAAAAAGAAAAAAAACCTTCTTCATATTTAACACTGTGCAATGTGTTCTTTGAAGTTATATATACACCTTACATCTCAACCAAAGGAATTAATTTGTTTTTAAACCTTCAAAATACGTTAAAAAAGGAAATATTATTTGCAAATAATCTCAGGAAACAAAACCAAAAAAAAACCAACCTTATAAAACTTACCTTTATGTGTTTTACCCCACAGCTGACCAATCTGTTGGGCTGATATGGATCCCAGGAAATATCAAATATCTGTCAAAAAATAATAAAACAAAAAACAAGGAACTGTGAAATATAAACACTTATATTGTTATATATAGTGGTGTGTGTGTATACACTTAAAGACCAGGCCTTTTCTGGCACTTTTTAATTACAAGTTTACATTTTTTTTACAGGTTACCTGTTTGCAGTTACAGAGGAGGTCTAATGCTAGAATTATTTCTCTCGCTGTAACAGTCACAGCGATACCTCACATGTGTGGTATGAGTACCGTTTACATATGCGTGCGTGACTAACGCATGCTTTCGCTTCTGCGCACAAGCACGGAGGGATGGGGCGCTTTACATTTTTCTTTTCTTTTTTCATTTTTACACTGTCACTTTAATTATTTTTTTAATCACTGTATACATCCCTTGTAATAGAAATAAGGATGGCAGGTCCTATTTATGGAGAGATCTGGGGTCAAAAAGACCCCAGATCTTTCATATACCTTTAAAAGATCAAATAAAGAAAAAAAAACATTTTTTTTGATCATTTGCTTTAAAAGAAAAAAAAAATTGTTTACAGCCACCCTAGACCGGAAGTGACGTCATGACTTCACTCCGGTCCTCCAAGGCCATAGATGCGATCGGAGAAGATCTGGTCTCTGTTCGCCTCCATGACCAGCCGGCCGCACCGTTGGATTGTTTTCCGCTGGTGGCTGGATTTCTCATGAAAGTGGTCCGAGCAGCTCATTAGCCGCTGAATCGTTTCAGGTCGCTGGTGTTTCTCGGGCTCACCATTTTTACCTGCCCGGCAAACACCAGCGACCTGAAACGATTCAGAGGCTAATGAGCCACTCGGACCACTTTCATGAGAAATCTAGCAGCCGGCTGAAAGTAAAAAATACCAGGGTTATAGCTCATAGCTTCAGCCACAACCCCGGTAAACCACTTGCAAACCACAACGTATATATATATATATATATATATATATATATATATATATATATATACGGTCTGCAAGTGGGTATTGCACACAGACATTTTTTGGCTGCCCTGGACAAGTCTGAAGATGGTCTGTGATGTTCCATAGCAGCATGATGCTCAGGTATGAACAAGCACCATTGAATACAAAGAAAGTCTTCATGGTAAAACTTTCTGCGCTTCAGCCTAGGTTCACACTAATGCGGTGTGGGAAACACAGCAATCCGTGCGTGTTTCCTGCACCGCATTCCGATTGCATTGCCCCTGTGATCTGCTGCGGGTGTCAATACAAAGTTAACAACACCCCAAACACTGGTCGCGTTTGCCTACACCAGATCACATGGTACAAAACAACCATGTGATCCGTTTGCGGTGCGGTTCCAAGAAAGGTGCATGCACGTCTTCGGTGGAATGGGGTGCAATTTGAGCCCATTAAAAATGAATAGGCTCAAATCACACAACACTAAATCGCATGTGAATTGCACAGGAATGCGGTGCGGTTTCTGTGCGATTTACGTGGTTCATAGCGTAAACCAAGGTGTGGATAGGGGCCTATCTACTGACTAGCTAGCTGACATATTCTCCTAAGTGAATGCATGCACCTGCAGTGAAAGATACAAATACATCACACACAGGATTATACTCAAATGTACAGTATGGAGTGGATTTACTAAAAATGGAGAGGGCAAAATCTTGTGCAGCTCTGCATAGAAACCAGCTTCCAGGTTTTCATTTCAAAGCTTAATTGAACAAGCTGAAGTTAGAAGCTGATTGGCTACCATGCACAGCTGCACCAGATTCTGAATGCTCCAGGTTTAGTAAATCTTCCCCTATACATCCTATATCTGGGTTATTATAAAGAAACATAAAAAAAGAGTAGAAGATGCATTTTTTTTTCCAGCAGTGAAACACATACAGACATTTGTGAGCACTCCGCAGGTAAATACAGGAGAAGAAGAGTCAGGATCAGGCCTCTGGCTGGGAGACTAACCTCCTGTCTCAGAAGCAGGAGGGGATCTTATGTCACACACTGCACAGCATAGAGCACAGAACTGAATGGAATCTGAGACCTAAATGGAGGGAATAGACCAGCGCTGCGCTCCCCCCCCATGGGGAAACATGAACAGCTAAAGCTGTCAATCACCTGCTGTGTGCTGGAGGCCCCTCCTCCATCTCCAATAATTGCTGAAGACAAAAGTGACTCAGGCAAATAGCAGAAGAAGCAGACAGCGGAAATCACTCTATGTGCTTTGGATTGAGCCAAGTACACACTATAGAAGGATGTGCTTTGCAAATTTTTGAATTTCAGAGGTTTACAACCACTTTAATCAAAACAATTTTAATAATAGATTAAAAGGTAGCAAAACTAGGAAGTCCATTGATAGTGTTTTCATACACTTTTATTGCTTTTTTTACTGCAGTACATCAATAAACGTCGGATTGGTGGATGGTTATTTACTCAGTGCCATAAATAAAGGGCACAGGATAAAGCACCATTTTGCTTGGTACAGAGCCACTCAGATTGGCTCTGACACCATGTACAGAGCCAATCTGAGCGGCTCTGCACCTTAGTATTACCGTGATTGCTCATAGGGGAGGTAACAGGTACAAATGAATGAATGACTCATTTATTAACTCCTGAATCATTGTACACATCTCTTTTTAAAGTTTTCATCCCCCCTCCTCTCCTACAATACTGATCTCCATACTTTAGAAGCACTTGTTTCAATCAGCCCCTGTAGGTATGTACCAGGCTAACTGGTCTAGAATAATGCATGGAAGATGTAAGATTTTCCTTTTTGCCAAGCCTTGAATGATAAGGTAATTATTAGCATTGAAGTGTATCTAAACCCAAGAAGAAAAAAAATGTAACATATTGCAGCATACCAGTGCTTAGATATGGTGACTGCACTCCTTTTCTTTTTTTCAGGCTTTTTTCTGTATGTGACCAGCATGTTAACCCTTCACCTCTTATCTTTTATTTCTACACATTAACCCTTTCATCTCCATCCTCCTGCTGTTTGTGACCTGTACATTATCCCCTTTACCTCCTTATCCCTCTGTGTATGGTCTGTATGCGCCGTTGTACCTCCCCCCTCTCTAGCCAAACTATCACAGCACTGAAACCAAAAAACGGCCTGGTAATGAAGGGGTATTAAAGGCTGGTATTCAAGCGATGAGTATAGTGATTGCTGAGCCATTATTAGCCGTACATAATACAGCAGAGCACATAAATTCAATAGGCTGGCGGGACCAGCTGTGCTGGAAGTGGCACTCATCATCACGTTTGGCATCGAGTACCTCTTCACATGGAAGTCTCTGTACAAAAGCTAAAGGAAGTATGTGAATTGTTATATTCATAGTGAAAATGCAGGGTAATTATGTGTCCTCTCTCCTCTGGCTGATTTTATCTCTCTGCCTCTTAACAGAACACTCATCCACAGTACATGTTATCATCACAGTAATACACAGACATAACATCACACACAACATATAAGACACGGATTAGAACACGGGGTGTAAGAGCTTCATAGTACCCTGTCTGAATGGCCAGTTGCTGTAGCCAGAATTTTGCCTTTCTGCCAATCCCAAATGCAGACAGTGTTTTTGGCATCCAGTCCAACAGAGGCGAGGCGCTATATGAAACAAAAGAAAGAAAAAGTCTAGTTAGCTTCATTTGGGAACACATCAATGTATATCAATCATTTTAGAGGATGCCTATACTGATCCATCCACATCCTTGCGGCTTCACTTCCTGAGCAAATCGCGCTGCACTATCCCACTGGTCCCTGCTGTCTTCTGGTACCTGTGTGTCTCCCAGAAGACAGCAGGGGGGGAGGGGGCGGAGAAGGCGCCAGAAGTGGCGTAGATACTCGCGGGTGGCTCGGGTATCTATGCCCGGAAGTGGGAGCAAAATACCTGTATTAGACAGGTATCTGCTCCCTCCTCCCCTCTGAAAGGTGCCAAATGTGACACCGGAGGGGGGGGACCGGAAAAGCGGACGTTCCATTTTTGGGTGGAACTCCGCTTTAACCTTTTGGGTTTGGCTATCACCAAGTATATTCTGAACTGTCACATATTCCATGGACTTTTGTAGCAAAGACTTTAAAGTGTGTAGCAAATATTGTTTTTGTTTCTGGATTAAATTTTATTCTATTGAATTATTTGTTTCTATATCTGATTTGGATACACTGTTGAAGAATTGTGTTCACACCTATTGGTATTTTAGAAGCGTGCCCCAGTCTTTTTTATTTTATATTGAGCCTTGTTTTTGGATTCGGGTTGCAGCCATTTTCATCTTTCCAATCAATAATTGGTTTATTAATTATTATTTTCATTTTTTGAGAGGTGGTGGGATAAGCGCAGGGTTTCTTTATTATAGATTTTTCCTTGGTGCAAGGCATAGCACTATTGAATGTGACAACAGATGGGTTATTTTGTTTTTTACATTAATAAAAGTTTGTGGTTTTACACTGTGGAGAATCTTCCTTGTTTTCCATATGCTTCCTAGATGTGTCATCTGTGATTATATCCTAATCTTGATGAGAGGAGGGGTGATATATATTGCCTCCTCACCACCTGATTTAACCTTATAATTGCTGTACTACCATGCTACAATCGTGAGCATTGCACACGGTGGCAGGGCAGCCCCATAGAACTGCATTAGTGGTGTTTGTTGGTGACACCGCCCACCAAAAGCGGCATGCTGTTTATGTTTTGCAGCGGCCATGAAGCACAGCATTGTGGCTGTGGCATGTGTACAGGCATGAGCGCCTTTATGTTCCTGTTCAGGGGGATGGTAAAACTGCAGCTCAAACTCCTAGTTTTACCTCCCCAAAGCTGCACATGTGAACAAAGCCTAAAACAAGAAAGCTTTGCACTAAATTATTTTCTGTATCAAAATCAAGTGCATCAAAATATGATAAAGAACGAACGCATTTCGACCGGCATGGGTAATTAAGAGCTCAGGGTTGAGTGGCATCTTTGTGAGATTTAGATTCACATGCTTTTTACACCAATAAACTTTTGATACGGATCTTTGGCTGTGTGCTGTCACCTTTTATCTTGGTTGATTGCCCAAATGGCTGACAGGAGCCTTCAATGCTGTACCGGCATTCTGCGAGGCGGAGAGGGACAAGGAGGATTGAAATCAGGTTTGAATTTTCTGCAAGGAAGGATCAATGACCATTCATCGATTGAAAGGATTGCTCAGTGCTCTTGATTTCTGAAGGATACGATTTTTTCATGGAAACATTTCCTATATGGAATGCCTGTATACCCAACATTAGTTAGCACAAATGCCAACAATGAAATGAAACAACACAGAAGCCAATTAAGGCTTTGTAGCTGAAACAAGGTAGATAAAAATCAATTATTTAAAAAAAAATCTGATTTTTTTAAATTTAAATCAGATTTTTTTGATTTTTATTAATGTTATTTTAATAAAATGCTTTTGGAGTAAAAATCTAAACCTGGAATTTAATAGATAAAAAAGGACACACAGATAAGTTTGTGTCGCCACTTGGTACCATTTGAACGGTTTGTAACACTTGGGATGTTCGTTCATTAAATACGAATTTTGATGGATCTTGGAGTGCAGTCATTTCTTTAGTGTTGACTGACATCTGATCATGAATGGCATGACAGCAGATTCCAGCTTCACATCCCCCCCCCCCTTTCTTCTCTAGCTCTTCCAGGATTGGCTGCTCCACACCTCAGCATGATTGGGCATGCTGAAGTCATGTGGTGCCTTTCCTGAGTTTTGACTGGATGTTACTCAAATCTCAGGACTGGGAGAGTGTAGAGGTAGGCGGGGAGTCCTATGACATCACGACTCCGCCCACCGAGCTCCGGCAAAGAGACCTACCCACTGATTCCAGAGTTTTGCAAGGGCTCCTAATGCTAAAGGGGGTGACATTTGCAAGGTAGGGATACATGCAGAAGGCTTGCATGTATATACACACATTAATAGTGTGCTATTAGTTTATACTAGGTGAGTGGTGGGTTTACATCCACTTTAAGATACAATAATAATTTAGTTTATTCAGCACGAAATGGAGCTTAGTTATGTAGCATTAGGGTGTATATTCTGCAATATTTAAATTTTTAGTAAACTCATTCAATGAATCCAACTCTGCAAGCTAACATGCACTGCATTGATGCATTCACACAATTTCACAGGAACCATGAGCTAAAACAAAGTTCAGGAATATTCCTTTATCTCATTGCTTTGCTAATCTATGTACACTATAAACTGTATGATTGTTTGAAGAGAAATGCATCTGTACCATGCTCTAAGTATGAGGAGGAAGGGCAAGCAGTTACAATGAAAGTGAAACCTTCTAAGCAGCTTTTAAACCTTGTGATCTTTCTTCACATAGCTTGAAGTGCTTTATTCCTCCCTTGAGGACCAAAATGGCAGCAGGCCATAAAAGAGACCCAGTTTGGGAATATTTACGAACCTGAAGGCTTATTCTAAATGGGAAACCTTCATTTTGTTTGCAAATATTAAAGATTCTAACTATCAGCAAGAATGAGTCCCTACCATTTAAAGAGAACCTGTCATTTCAGATCCATCATGGCAGCGCCTGTTAGCGGCATCCACTCACCTGCTGAGGCCACGTCCCTCATCTGGTTGTGTCACTGCCGCATCACCAGCCGTCCCATTAAAGTGAATGGGACTGTCGATGAGTCAACAACGGGTCATAGTTACATAGTTACATAGTTAGTAAGGTTTAATAAAGACACCAGTCCATCCAGTTCAACCTGAGTGAGTGACTACAATTGTCCCTAACCCTGTACATCGCACACTCACATCGGTCCCTAACCTCAATCCAAGGTCCCCATTCATATACTAGGGCCAATTTTGGACAGAAGCCAATTAACCTACCAGCATGTCTTTGGAGTGGAGGGTCAGAGGAGGAGCCACTGCGGAACAGGGATGACAGTTGCTCTTTAAAAATTATGATTTAAATCAAGCCTTTTTACTAGTGATTTTAAAGCGACTTGATTTAAATCGAATCTACCCTGAGCTAAAATGCGTAAGCCGCTGTATATCTGTACTCCCCCTTTATCAATAAACTCTACCGGCTATATACTTTGACTTCATACTACAAAAGATGCTCAATTTCCACTTAAATATGACCGAACAAAACCTTAGTGAAACCACGTGGTTGAGCTGCGTTTTTAACACCCCCTCCCCACCAACCTCTCCCCCTTTAGCTGCAAAGGCATCTGCTGGGGGAGTAAACATCACAAATTCACAGCAGCGCTCCAGACCTGCGCCTCTCACTCCTTGCGATCAAGCCAATAAATGTGAAATGCGTTAAGCAGGGGCGGTCCCTGGGTGGAGATGTCATGGATGCAGTTGTATCGCTGATAGCGGCAAAAAAGTGTAGAAGTAGATATTGATGTGCAGCTTCTATTCATCGGCATCTTTAAATGGCGAGCAAGGTGTACAAATGCCGTGGCCGTGGCAAGAATGATACCTCCTGTTCCTTTCGGCAGGCAATACTGCCCATCGAACACGACCCATTTAAGTAAACGGGGCAACCATCCTACAACTGCGCTCAATGCACATGGTTGAGGTGTGGTAGCGTGGCATTTTTGTGGTTAAAACAGGTAGGGAAGTGGCAACATATCGCCTCCTTACCGCCTGTTAATTGCCTATAGAGTCACACGTGGGCATATACACAGGACAGCCCCCTCCTTCCCTCCTCCTCCAGGTCCTCTAAACAACGCGACACAATGAGGGCGGGAAATTCATCTTGATTGATGGAGGTTTCACCTCTCTCTTATTCTAAGACAGGTTGGAGGAGCGTGACACAGCCTGTGACTGGCAGAAATCAATCCACACCATTTTATTGACAAAAAATAATAATTAAATGGTACAGCTCAGACTTATCAGAAGATATAGTATCAAAACAATTTTATTAGTTGAATATATAGAACAAAATTATTATTCACATATGTGCATAAAAGACATAAGGGGGTTTATACAAAACACAATACCTTCCCAACCATGTACAGTTAAAAGTATATACAGTACATAGAGTATGGTGTTGCATCAAGATTTCCAACATGTTTCGCGGTAAGAGAATTTGCTTCATCAGGGTTTATTCGTTTTGTAACTCCTCACTCTAAATAAATAAAGCATATATACATATGTCAGTATAAATGTACTTTACAGTGAGATAATTTATCCTGTCCACTAAACAAATGGAGCAATGATGACAAACAGAGAAAAGCAAACAGAGAAAGAAAAAAAAAAGGAGGGAGGGGGAGGTAGAGCATGGGGTCGATACCTACCTTATTCCATCTGATGGTTGGGGACTAGAGGGAGATTAAAAGTCACATTGACTCTATGTCTCCCTCTACTCCTCAACCATCAGATGGAATAAGGTAGGTATCATCCCCATGCTCTACCTCCCCCTCCCTTTTTTTTTCCTTTTCCCAGTTTGCTTTTCTCTGTTTGTCATCATTGCTCCATAGGTTTAGTGGACAGGATAAATTATCTCACTGTAAAGTACGTTTATACTGACTTATGTATATATCCTTTATTTATATATAGTGAGTTACAAAACGGATAAACCCTGATGAAGCGGATTCCCATACCACGAAAACCCCATATACTTTCTTTAACCTAGATGTTTTTTTAATTACAATAATTACAATGCCATCATCCACATACAGAAATAGAAGAAACAAATGTAAATTATACAGCGTGTGTTTAGAATCACTTTAACAGTCCATTTATTTGATTGCCTAACTTTACTGGGAAATCAATTGTACCAGTAACGGGAATGCCAGACCCCGAGATGCAAGATAATATTCTTCTTTCATTAAAATAGCCAGCAGGAACTTTACTGGGCACTAGGCATGAGCAGACAAACGTCATTTCTATGTATGTTTAGTCTGTCCTTTGTGTCCATTCTTTTAAATATTAGGTGAGATAAACTGCGTACCAAATACAATTACTTGGGTTCCAGTTGGGGGTCTCTTACACACAAGCTTCCAAAGGAAGTCTCAAGCCGGCCATACACCGAGCAAATTTCTTTCCTGCAACCATGGATTGCAAGATAGAAATTAGCTTGATTCCCCCATCAACACAGACAGTACTAACAGGGTAATCCTTCCTGCCGGGCCACTGTCTTCTCTTGGCAGGGGTGATCGAGGGAAGCCACGCCCCGCCAGGCAAAGACAGTGATTATCACTAGCGACTATAGCAGCCGCTACCGATAATCGCAAGAGAATCCAGTAGGCTGGGTTTACCCAAGTTGATTGATCAAATTTGTACATTCGGCTTGCCCATTAACAGTTTGAATCTAGGCCAGCTCCTGCTGAACCGGCCGAGATGTGAACCGTGTATGGCCTGGCCTTATGTACAAAAAGCATTCATTTAAAGAGACCTTGCTACCAGACCATTCATTTCAACAACAACCTCCCCATATGATTATATGCACATTTAAAGTGGAAGTTCACCCTAGAACTACTCTATGGACATTAAACAGTCATATAACACATGTATCATAAAACGAAAAGACTTTGCAGCACCGCTCCAAGCAGCAGTGTACAGTGTTTCCCCCTCAGTCTCAGGTGTAGGGGGGCCGGCATTTGAATATCAAGTCCAGCCATGGCAAATATTGGTAGCGCCGATCCCCTTCCCGACCCCTGAGAAACGTGTTAGACGGTCTCAGCCAGCACTCCTCCACTGACCACACCCTATATGACTAAGCCCCAATGGGTGGGGCAAAACACGTCATGGGCATGGTCAGCAGAGGAGCACTGGATGAGGCCGTCTAACACATTTCCCAGTGGGAGGGAGGGAGAGCAGCGTTACCAATAGTTGACATGTTCATTCATAAATGCATAACACCATGTATGAACTCTATCTGTGGTTGTTCAGCAATCAGCATTGGAAACTGACAGCCATTTACCAGTGACACCATGCAAATTGTGGTGTCACTCACCTATCCATGCTATCTATGCCTTGTAATTGAAAATTCAAAAACGCTTCCTCTGTGCCCTGATGCTGTAAAAGATGTAGGGTGGCTGAGCAACACCGTGGGGTTGATTTACTAAAACTGAAGAGTGCAAAATCAGGTGCAGCTGTGCTTAGTAGCCAATCAGCTTTTATCTTCAGCTTGTTCAATTAAGCTTTGGCATTAAAACCTGGAAGCTGATTGATTTCTATGCAGAGCTGCACCAGATTTTGCACTCTCCAGTTTTAGTAAATCAACCCCCATGAGTTGCATGGTGTTGCTGCAAAATGGATGGCAGTTTCCAATACTTATTGAAAGACAACTGAAGTGCTGACAGATGTCAAACAGGGTGCTATGAATTTATCAAGATACATGTGATACATGTTTAATGTTCATAGAGTAATTCTAGCGTGACCTTCCACGTCACTATATTCTATGCATAGGCGTGCGCACAGGGTGTGCCGGGTGTGCCCAGGCACACCCTAATCCCCCCATGCGCATTAATATTATCGTTTTGTGTAGCAACAGGAACATGGGAAAGATCTCCCTCTTACCGGCTCTGCCATAAGAGAAGTGTTTATCCTTTTCTCTTTCACTGTACCAGCAGGAAGATCAAAGTGCCGGAGTCATATATATGTAGATACATACACATGCATGTGTGTTTGAGCTTAAAGGTGCACACCCTAATGCATTAGGCTGCGCACATTTATGATTCTATGCATGTTATTTACCTGTAAAAGCCTCTCTTAAGTGATAACCAAAGGCCCCGAGACTTAGTGGCGGCTGGTGAAGTTTTTGGATGGAGGGTCGCCAGTACCCGCCCATCGTTTTTGACTCCTCCCACTTCTCATAAACCATACCCCTTAAAGAATCCACCCATTCTGTCCCCTGTATTCCACTTGCTTCCACCCATAGTGTCAGGAGTAAACAGCTCAGATTACAGGACAGAGTATACAGTCCCAGCATCACAGGACAGATTATATATCTCAGCATCACAGGACAGAGTATATAGCTCAGCCTCGCAGATCATGGTATACAGCACAGCCTCGCAGATCATGGTATACAGCACAGCCTCGCAGATCATGGTATATATATAGCACGGCCTCACAGATCGGCGTAAACCAACTGAAAAATTACACTGTTACACTGTTTACAGCTGTACACAGTTAGCAAAATTGTGCAGGACCCTTTTCTTTGTCCGCACCAGAATCGAATCGCATGGATGTTCATACCCATGCGATCCGATTCCTGTACAAATTCACAGTTCGCACTGCGAATCTGGGGGTGTCATTAACTTTCTATTGACACCTGCAGTGGATTGTATAGGGCAGTGTGAACTGCCTGCGAGTTCTATGCGATGCGAGACCCGGCACTGGAATCGCGCTGGTGAGAACCGGCATTCAGAGCCTATGCAATTCCAGCCTGAAGCTGCAGCACCCCTTCCCTGTCTCTGATGTTACATGTGCTCCTGATAACAGCCAGAGAGCCTTCATATGATGTTAAAAAAAAATCTATGCAGATCAGCGGAAGCTGCTCCAGTTATTGCCAGAAATCGGATATGTCTGAGGAGGTGTGAAATAGCATTACTGTCTGCAGCACACTATAAGCACAACATTAAAAAAGAGAGGCTCCCACATTTGCATATAGATATAAAAAATCCTGGGGTAGTGGTCTCTTTATTAGTCCCGACTCCCCTGAGTGATCTGTGATTGCCTTTGAACTGAATCCCTCACGTGGCACGTTCTCAGTCTCTTCCTTCCTACCTTCCAGCAGCTCTGCTCGGGTCGAAGAACGGAGCCGCCGCCGACATTTCCGGTTTTCGTCTGTTCCACGAAAACCCGGAAGTAACCTCTAGATTTAAACAACAATGCTCCCACCCATAGTGATTCTACGGGCGGAAGCTACTCGGTGCTTTGTATTGCGCCGCAAGGTGGTTAAAAGCCCGCAAATGAAGCGCCACGTCTGCAATCTCGTGATTGCATTGACGTGGCGCTTCCCATAGTGCACTGTGTCCGGCGCCTGAACACAGTGCACTCAGTTAAAGTACTTTTTTTTCTTAAAGAGGTGGTTTTAAAAAATTTTTTTTTGGTGTCTACAGGAGGGGGGGGGGGGGGGCGGCGCCCGGGCGCCCCCTATGGACGGGCCGCCACTGCCGAGACTGCTTCTGGGCATTGCCATCTTGGATGTAATATCAGCACGTCCAGCAGACACAAAGCTGTCACTTAAGTGACATGCTATAGTATTCCCCTTTACTCCTTCCCTGGGAACTACTGTACATAAAACAGGTTATGTAGAGAGGGGAGGAGCAGGAGAGCTAGGCCAGCGCAGACAGTACTTAGACACTCCCAGAAGAGGAAGGACCATGACGTGGCAGGCGGGATGGGGCTGTGCTGAGGAATTGGCTCTTGCTGGGAGCACTTACATTTTCTAGCAAGTTCAAAGTCACACTGCATGTAAAGAAAAAAAATTTTTTTATGGAAAGAAGAAAACACTGCAAATAAGCATAAATAATACTTGATTTTCTGTGCTTTTACGTTTATCATAAAGAGGAACTACACTGCATCTGAGCACAACGCTACGCATCTTTTTAAAGCGGAACTACACTGCATCTGAGCACCACAAACCCCCCAGAAAAACGCTTTTTAACCACTTCAGCTCCAGAAGATTTACCCCCCTTCACGAGCATGCCATTTTTTTGCGATATGGCACTGCGTTAGTTTAACTGACTAATGCGCGGTCGTGCGATGCTGTATCCAAATACAATTTATGTCCTTTTTTTCCCACAAATAGAACTTTCTTTTGGTGGTATTTGATCACCTCTGCTTTTTTGATTTTTTGAGCTATAAACAAAAAAAGACCGACAATTTTAAAAAGAAAAAACATTTTTTTACTTTCTGCTATAAAACATATCCAATAAAAAAAAAAACGTGTAATTTCTTCATCAACTTAGGCCAATATGTATTCTGCTACATGTTTTTGGTAAAAAAAAATCCCAATAAGCGTATATTGATTGGTTTGCGCAAAAGTAAAAGCGTCTACAAACTATGGGATATATTTATGGAATTATTTTAAATTAATTTTACTAGTAATAGTGGCGATCAGCGACATATAGCGGGACTGCGACATTGCGGCAGACAAATTGGACACTGACACTTTTGGGGACCAGTGACCCTACATACATACAGTGATCAGTGCTAAAAATATGCAATGTCACTGTACTAATGACACTGGCTGGGAAAGGTTTAACATCAGGGGTGATCTGAGGGTTAAATCTATGCCTAGTCTGTGCTTGGTTACTGTGTGGGAGGTCCTTGTACTATGGGAAGGCAGAGATCAGTGTTCCTGCTTTGCAGAAACACAGGACCAATACCTTCCCTACTGACAGAACGGCATCTGTTTACATAAGCAGACCGCCACTCTGCTTGTGTCCCGAACGGTCGTCAGGTCCCGCTGTGTCCAATCAAGTTTAAAACAAGTAAATATAATATACCTTCCTATTTACTAACACCAGGGCATTTTTTTCAGCGGGAACACAGTTCCGGCACCTCCAACACTGAATGTATGTAATGGCAAGGGGTGCTGGGGTGGGCTGGAGGGTCTATTGTTGCTGGTGGGTCAATTATTGCTGGAAGAGATCTACTATTGATGGAGGGGATCTATTGTTGCTGGCTGCTGGATAGTCTATTGATGCTGGCTGCTGGGAACTCTGTTGTTGCTGCTGGGGGGTATTTTGTTGTGGGGGTCCACTGTTGCTAGGGGGGTCTATTGTTTCTAAGTGGATCTATTGTTGCTGGGGGGGTCTACTGCTGCTGGCTGTGGGGAATCTATTTTACTACTTTTCTTGCTATCACTAACAAATTTCATTTATCAATTATACTTGGCTCTGTACTCTCTAAAATGTGCAGTACTGAGAGTGGGTAGGGGATAAAAACCAAGCAACGGTGCTCAGAGGTGGGTAGGGGGGCGGAGATAAGAAGTGACTCAGAAGGGTGCAGTTCCTGCACCTATTCTCTGAGAACAAAAACGGTGACTAACACTATTAATATAAGGCCCCTTCAACACAGGGTGGGCTCGACTCTGCTGGCAGTCCCCTTGCTCAGCAGGGAATCTGTCCACTGATCCCCACAGAGCAGGCGGATGGCTGGTCCGTGTCTCCTCCGCTTATGCAGATCGGACACAGACATAGCCTGCTCTCCTCTATGGGCAGTTGGATGTAAGAAGACTGGATGTCCGCGGGGGTAAACGGACGCTTATCTGTTTACACCCACGGCTCCAAAGAGGAAAATGGTTGGTCTGATCGGGTATGTCTGCAAAATTGACAGGCGGACCTGATCGGTCAGCTCAGGGCCGTCTTTAATATTGATTGGATCCTGGGCAAATGTTTTCTTGGGCCCCCCCTCCATGCAATTTCGCTCTCCACCTGCTCTGAGACATACAATAAATAGCAGCTAGGCTTAAAATCAGTTTACTGTATCAGATCAGGCAGCGATTGCGATTGGTTGCCAAAGGTTACAGTGTATCATTACCGCTTACTGACTGGTTGCTAGTGGTTGCAGCACACATTACTGCTTACTGATTAGATCCTAGATGTTACAGCACATGATTTCTGCTTGTTGATTGGTTGCTAGAGATTACTGTACAGTAATATTGGTCACTGATTGGTTGCTAGAGGTTTCAGCACATCATCTCCTCACTGCGGGGGGCATGATATACATATGAATGCCGCCTTTATTTACATTTCTATGCAGCCGGGTGCAGCTATTTACATATGAATGCTGCTGCTATTTACATATGAATGCATGGTATTTACATGTAAACACAGGGTCTGCAGGTGAGTCATCTGTACACAATAGGGCAGAGCTGGGCAGCATTAGTAGCAGCACTTCACACTGAGATATCAGGACACAGCAAGGGACTAAAACTTCAAAGGGACAAGGGAATTTAAACTGGGATAGTTGGCAAGTATGAGGTAGCTACTTTGGGCCCCACAACAATGACAGGGCCCAGGGCAGCTGCCCCTTTTGCCCTGACTTAAAGATGGCCCTGGGTCAGCTAGTGTGAAAGGGGCCCAAGATTAAAAATAGTCAGTGTTGACTGAGAGTGAAGTGCAGCTTTAAATGTGAAATATATAGAGCACAGGAAGCAGACAGGGGGAAGCACGGCCCCAGGTATGCCATCAGTATCAGTGTATAGTAATGCTGGGATGTCTGCATCCAGAGCCTGTGGGTACAGATAGAGAAAAAGACAAACCTGTCCATCCGAATCGAATGCCAGGCCGGCCACTCCATGCGTGTGCACATCTTTCAGGATGGAGATGGTCTGTACTGTGTAGGAATCCCAGATACAGATGTACGGATCCTTCCCAACCTGCCCTGTTGCGACAAGAGTTCTGTCTGGATGTAATGCAAGGCTGCAGAGACAAAAACAAAAAAAAACAAAACAATAAATATCAATTATTACAAAACTATCAATGGACATTTATAAGTAATCACAGAAGGGCATTTATAAGTAATTACAGAAGGGCATGTATCAATACAGATAGACCAAGGGTGAAAAGGGACCATTCATGAAGCAGCATGTAGAGTGTATGACCTTTATGTGCTGCACCTTATGGAATGAATATAGAAGGTGAGACAGAAATACTGCTGATACCTGAGCATGGCCTTTTTTAGGAGAAAACTGGAGAAGTGAGGTGGACTGGATGAGCTTCTTAAAAACATGGAAGACGCCATATTAGAGTCCTTTAAAGCTGAAGTTTAATTTGCTTTTTATTTAACCTTCCCTGCCCCCCACCCTCCCCACCTCCATGCTAATGACATCTTTTTTAAAAAATTCTTTCCATTTCTTTTACATACCTTATTTTAGGTTTAACAACATGATCACTAGGTCTCTGTGCTCCTCTATGAAATGCAGGTAAATAATGGCTAGTGGGAGGGACCAGCAGGGGCTGTACTTAGCTTCACAAAAACATCACAACGAGCTGCCTCAGTACAGCTTTCAAGAGCCCTCAGACCTCAAGCAAGCAGTGAGCTGCCTCATGGGAAGAGCTTGATAAATATCAAAATAGATGGATATATAAGGGGGACTCTGTAAGAGATCCTGATGTAGGGGAGACTTTGATGTGGACCCTAATGTACGGGAGACTTTGATGGGGACCCTAATGTACGGGAGACTTTGATGGGGACCCTGATGTATGGGGTACTTTGATGGGGACCCTGATGTACGGTGTACTTTAATGGAGACCCTGATGTACGGGGTACTTTAATGGGGACCCTGATGTACGGGGTACTTTAATGGGGACCCTGATGTACGGGGTACTTTAATGGAGACCCTGATGTAAGGGGTACTTTGATGGGGACCCTGATGTACAGGGTATTTTAATGGGGACCCTGATGTATGGGGTACTTTGATGTGGACCCTGATGTATGGGGTACTTTGATGGGGACCCTGATGTACGGTGTACTTTAATGGAGACCCTGATGTACGGGGTACTTTTATGGGGACCCTGATGTACGGGGTACTTTTATGGGGACCCTGATGTACGGGGTACTTTAATGGAGACCCTGATGTATGGGTACTTTGATAGGGACCCTGATGTACGGGGTACTTTGATAGGGACCCTGATGTATGGGGTACTTTGATGGGGTCCCTGATGTACGGGGTACTTTATTGGAGACCCTGATGTATGGGTACTTTGATAGGGACCCTGATGTACGGGGTACTTTGATAGGGACCCTGATGTACGGGGTACTTTGATGGGGACCCTGATGTACGGGGTACTTTGATGGGGACCCTGATGTACGGGGTACTTTGATGGGGTCCCTGATGTACGGGGTACTTTAATGGAGACCCTGATGTATGGGTACTTTGATAGGGACCCTGATGTACGGGGTACTTTGATAGGGACCCTGATGTATGGGGTACTTTGATGGGGTCCCTGATGTACGGGGTACTTTGATGGGGACCCTGATGTACGGGGTACTTTGATGGGGACCCTGATGTACGGGGTACTTTGATGGGGACCCTGATGTACGGGGTACTTTGATGGGGACCCTGATGTACGGGGTACTTTAATGGGGACCCTGATGTATGGGTACTTTGATGGGGACCCTGATGTATGGGGTACTTTGATGGGGACCCTGATGTACGGTGTACTTTAATGGAGACCCTGATGTACGGGTACTTTAATGGGGACCCTGATGTACGGGGTACTTTAATGGGGACCCTGATGTGCGGGGTACTTTAATGGAGACCCTGATGTGCGGGGTACTTTAATGGAGACCCTGATGTACGGGGTACTTTGATAGGGACCCTGATGTATGGGATACTTTTATGGGGACCCTGATGTACGGGGTACTTTAATGGAGACCCTGATGTAAGGGGTACTTTGATGGGGACCCTGATGTACGGGGTACTTTGATGGGGACCCTGATGTACGGGGTACTTTAATGTGGACCCTGATGTACGGGGTACTTTAATAGGGACCCTGATGTATGGGGTACTTTGATGGGGACCCTGATGTACGGGGTACTTTGATAGGGACCCTGATGTACGGGGTACTGTGATAGGGACCCTGATGTATGGGGTACTTTTATGGGGACCCTTATGTACGGGGTACTTTGATAGGGACCCTGATGTATGGGGTACTTTGATAGGGACCCTGATGTATGGGGTACTTTTATGGGGACCCTGATGTATGGGGTACTTTTATGGGGACCCTGATGTACAGGGTACTTTTATGGGGACCCTGATGTATGGGGTACTTTTATGGGGACCCTGATGTACAGGGTACTTTGATAGGGACCCTGATGTACGGGGTACTCAGATGGGGATCCTGATGTACGGGGTACTTTGATGGGGAAAATATAAAAACATGCAGCGCTTGATATAAGTCCGTAAAACAGAATATAGTCCTTGGGAAAAAAGCCGGAAAAGAGAGAGTATCTCAGCACCAGCCTCAGTGTGACAGACGAAGCCACAAACCACCACAGTAATCAAGCAATTCCTCTTACCGGAAGGAGTGGACCCTCATATTATAGAGAGGTCAAACTCACTGGATGAACATTAAATGGAAGCCTGAATCCAGAGGGGAGCAATGACACTTTATATAGGAGACTCTAATAAGGATAATAAAGCCAGTACCCTAGGGACCACCTCATAGACCTCCAATCTCCAGCACTCAAGCACGCATCCACTTCCGATAATAACGCAGTTTACCACCCATGGCTTTCTTCATCTTTATACTGATCCATATATGGATAATCATCCATACTTTGATGGAGACCCTGATGTACGGTCAAACTTTGATAGGAATCCTGATGTAAGGGGGGACTCTAATGGGAATCCTGATGTAAGGGGGGACTCTAATGGGAATCCTGATGTAAGGGTGTATACACCGATCCCGCACCACCCCAAAGATGCGGCTTGCAGGACTTTTTTTCCCGTTCTGCAAGCGGATCGCCCCAGTGTGAAAGCACTCAGACTTTTACACTGGGGAGGCATGAGAGGCGCTTTACAGGCGTTAAATGCCTGAAAAGCGCCTCAGTGTGAAAGGGGTCTTACTATAGACCTGCACCTGAATTCGATTGAAGAATTGGCTCAGGTGAGGACAACGCTGGATCCCTGGACAGGTAAGTGTCCTTATGGTAAAAGTCAGCAGCTACAGTATATATTTTTTCTGAAGGAACCTGGAGCTCCACTTTAAGTTTATTTGGAATGTCTTTGCTCTGTATTCTGGAGTTTTTTTCTCACTTGTTCTGAATCATATTTGTCGATTACAAAAAAATCCAAGTATAATATATTCATTCATTTAAATGTATTTTGTTCATCTATTAAACAGATTTTTTCCATCCTGCATAATATGTGAAGTGTCTCTCGTAGTGAATAGTAGGAGGACTCCGGCTCTCTTCACCATTGAACCTTCCTCTCTCCAGGCTCCCTGTCGATCTCCCAGCGCCTTCCATTCCCCCGACATCCTCTATAACTATAAATGTTATTTTAGCAAAACTGCCGGCATCGGCTGCGGCACCAACGCCATGATTACTATTCATAGATGGGAAGTGACTGATTGAGGTCTATGTGTGCAGTCACATCAAGGTGAGAGCGGAGCGCTAGGGGATTCTGGCAGCTGAATGTGAGAATTTGGAGGAGGACGGTGTCACCGGCGCAGGGAAGAGCCATTATTCCAGGATAGTTCACAGAATCTACAACATCACACCTCAGAGCTGTGAAGAGAGACCAACAAACACATCCCTATTGTGTTTTCCATGAAATGTAGAAATGAAAAGGTGTTACCGTATATTCTCGAGTATAAGCCGAGTTTTTCAGCACTTTTTTTTTGTGCTGAAAATGCCCCCCTCGGCTCGAGTCAAGCACTTTTCTGCAGCAGAAAATGACATTTTCCTAACCGAATTTGGGGCCACTTGGTGCTAGGAACCCCAAATTTGGTGTGCAAACCCAGTGGAATTAGCACTACTATATATCCAAAGCTGGGGTTCCTAGAACCAAGTGGCCCCGAGATACGGGGCCCCAAATTCAGTTCGGAAAATGTCATTCTCTTCTGCAGAGAAGTGCTTGGTATTTTCCGAACCGACTTTGGGGCCCAGTATCTCGGGCCACTTGGTACTAGGAACCCCAAATTTGGTGTGAAAACCCAGTGAAAATAGCACTACTATATATCCAAAGCTGTGGTTCCTAGAACCAAGTGGCCCCAAGATACGGGGCCCCAAAATCGGTTTGGAAAATGTCATTCTCTGCTGCAGAAAAGTGCTTGACATTTTCCGAACCAAATTTGGGGCCCTATACCTCGGGGCCACTTGGTTCTAGGAACCACAGCTTTGGATATATAGTAGTGCTAGTTCCACTGGGTTTGCACACCAAATTTGGGGTTCCTAGTACCAAGTGACCCCGAGCTACGGGGCCCCAAATTCGATCAACTGTGTCCATCTGCAGCAATGTCATTTCAGGACCCTTTGGGTTAAGAGACCCCAAATTTTGGCTGCAGCTAGGGGGCATCTAGGAACCCTTAACTACCGAGTTTGAAGTTCGGGGGACCTATGGCTGCAAATGGGCACAGTGAGGCTGCAAATGGGCACTGCTGAGTCTCTTTTCCACTTACAGTAGCTGCGCATTTCTCACCCTAGGCTTATACTCGAGTCAATAAGTTTTCCCAGTTCTTTGTGGTAAAATGAGGTGCCTCGGCTTATATTCGGGTCGACTTATACTCAAGTATATACGATAGGCCAATGGTACATATTTGGCCTAAAGTGGTATTAAACCCAAAACCCAAATGTAATATATTGCAGCCTTTGGTTGTGGCGGCTGCATTAGCTTTCTTTTCTTTTGCTTTTTTCTCTGTGTTTTCACCTGGTTGTGATCTGGCCAACAACACGCCTCCTATATTCAAGTGCCCCCACTCTGGATGAAGGAGAACAGGAGGCACCTTTGGACAGCAGCACTGTCAGTTTGGGTGGGGTGGGGGGGGGTGTTGTCGATTAAAGCGGAGTTCCAACCACAGATTTTGTTTTTTATTTTTTAAATATCTGTTACTATCATATGATATTGTTTTTGCATTGGCTTGTGTTGTAAATAGCGCCGCTTTAGTTACTGTTTAAATTAAAAACTCACCTTATATTCCTTATGATCGGGCGTTCCCACAACGCGAAGCCCACAAGCATAAACTTCCAGGTTTTCGGTGCTGCTGAATAACCAGCATGCACCGCCCGTTCTCGCGCATAAGCAGCAAGCTAATTTAGCAGTGCAGGAAACTTATGAGGTTGCCATCACAACGGGCAGCGGCGTCGGAAGTGCCCACCCCGTTGTGATGGCAACCATGATAAGCCTATTAAATACCGGGATTTTAGCCCTTGGCGCTGCCCAGTGACTCCTGGGAAACGATGACACACATCTCCCAGGAGCACTAGCAAACACAGTCGCCGAGGGAAGTGACGTCAGGCGCCGTGGAGGGGAAGGGGGCAGAATACAAGAGACCCCATAGCAACAGCCCTGAAGAAGTATGTAAAAAAAAAGTTTTTTGAATGTTTTTTCTGATGTTTTTTCCAGTTAATTAATGTAAACTTAATTTTGTGGGTGGAACTCCGCTTTAAGTAAAGCTTCTCCTATAAGAAAATAATTCCATGCGCTAATAAGCACAATCATAGCTCTCTTATATAATGCCGGGAAAGCGCGCTTGATTATCTCCAAGTAACACAGACAGATGCTGGTATCACGTTGAGCTTAGCAAAATCCTGCCTAGGATGATCAGCTGCTTTTATTTATACTATAAACATGAATAACAAAGGAAGGTTGTGGCTTCAGAATCAGCCAATCAGACACTTGTATTCTTTCAAAAGAACCAATCACACACACACATGTATATATTCAAATAGAATTCCAGTAGTGACGTGTGCAGACGGTCGTGTGCAGAGTCATGTGGCCAGCCCCCTTGTGTCTCACAATTTGAACACTACTTACATGGCTCTGAACAAGACCGTGTGCACATTCCCACTGCTACCAACGCGAGCCGTACTCTATCATGGCTCAGTGGGCCATGATTTTTGCATGGTTATGCTATGGTTCCCATGTACGCAGATCCGTTTGCTAGGAGCGTTAATGCAATCGCCATGAGGTGGCCAGTCTCTTGGCGAGGGATAAACGATCATCCCTAAAAGAGCAAACAGATCTGCCATGTCCACAGGAAGGTTTCTGCAGCCAATGGTCTTCCACCAACGTCTGTATGTGCGAATACGCTCGCATGAGCGCAATACAGCAAAACTGACACTGGGGGGACATCTGACAACATACATTAATAAAAATTTCAGGGGAGCGTTAGATTTACTAGCAGATTTAAATACACTAACACGTTGAAGCCAAACTCCACTTTATAATCAGTTAACCACTTCAGCCCCGGAAAATGCAGTACCGGCATTTTGTTTATAGCACAAAAAATAAAAACGGCAGAGGTGATCAAATACCACCAAAAGAAAGCTCTATTTGTGGGGAAAAAAAGGACATAGATTTTATTTGAGTACAGTGTCGCACGACCGTGCAATTGTAAGTTAAAGTAACGCAGTGCCGTATCGCAAAAAATGGGCTGGTCATGAAGGGGGGGGGGTTAAA
This sequence comes from Aquarana catesbeiana, assembly GCF_042186555.1. Taxonomy (NCBI): domain Eukaryota; kingdom Metazoa; phylum Chordata; class Amphibia; order Anura; family Ranidae; genus Aquarana; species Aquarana catesbeiana. The sequence goes on along the minus strand of NC_133327.1, from coordinate 668,833,458 downwards.
TCTTCGGGAGGTCAAGTGGTTAAGTCCCCTTTCACACGGGGTGTCCGATCAGGTTTTTTTTATCTACAAGTGTCTGGGAGAGTCTTTGAAGATCATCACCTGCTACCTGGCTATACTATAACCCTAGGGACACGCACTGTTGACTTCCTGTTAGCTCTGGGGTCTATTTGATCAGGTGAGCGAGCAAGCATCTTGGAGGTGGAGGGATTGTCACAATATTCTTGTGTCTCTGGATCTCTTTTTCCACATGTGGAGGATCTGTGCTGCTGCTATCTGGTCTTTGTGGTTCATCAGATTGGACATTTGGATGCTTTTTATTGTTTTCTTTTGATTTTATTTGTTTGGTTTTTTTTTTGCGCTGCACTTTCAATATCTTTTGATTACCTTTCTAGGTTTTGTAGATTACGTTTTAGTGTTCAGCTGTCAAACAACTGTTTGGTATTTTATCTGTGCTGATTGCTATATTACTATATTGTCCGATCAATTAAAAAAAAAAAAAAAACACGGAAAAACTGAGAGGCGGACCTGATCGGACCATTCCCCCCTATGGGGCAGCAGATGTCAGTGCTGACAGGTCCGCTGACATCCACCGCTATTTGATCAGATCTTGTCCGCCAAATCCAGACGGATGGAGGTCCTATTTTCCATCCGTCTGGCAGATCGGATATAAATCGGATGAAAATGAACAGGCTGTCCATTTCATCCGATCTCCCTATAGAGGAGAGCGGGACTGGCTCAGTCTCTCTGCTCAGTAAGCAGAGACGGACCTGTTATCCACCTGCTCGGCAGGGATCAGCAGAGCGAAAGGGACCTAAGAGTGGCTTCTGCTATCAGTCAAATCCTGTGAGGAGGGAGTGGGAGGGGGGGGCGGGTCCAAGCTTCGCTCTGTGTGTCTATGGATGCACACAGCCCGGCTCATGCACAAGCCCGCACATCTGCCCCCATAGGAGGTGGCTTGCCATGGGGGCACACACAGAAGAGGAGAAGCGGTGAGCACCAGCGGCGGACCCCAGAAGAGGAGGTAAGGGGCCGATATATGCAATACCATAAAACTGAGAAGGTAAGTACAACATGTTTATTATTTTAAATTAGAAAAAAATTGCCTTTATAACTGTTTTAAAGCTTATATGAGATATAATATATAGATGTGATATATGATAGTACATTATAATTTAAAGGCATGTGTTGTGAGTTGTCAGGCCAATTTTAATGCAACAAATATTATTATATGTAATTTTTCTTTCATTTCCCTTCTCCTTTCATGCCTTCAAAGAAGAGCTGTATCCAGACTCTATTTCCAGCCATGTCCCGAGGTGCAGGCCGGACTAGACATCAAGCTAGGATTGGGCTGGTCATTTGCACTGCGAGATACAAGAGGGGCATTTCTCCAGCAGCCCCTCAGCCCCCCCCCCCCCGGGCATCATTTACCAGTCAAGTAGAAAGACTATTTCTGGGAATTGCTGATGTGAAGAGCCAAACAGCGTTCGGTATTCTCCCCTAGCGAAACCAGTAATTAATTGCTGAGGAATTCCCTGAACTTGTCTTTATGACTTCTCATAATTAAAATAGCAGAATGCAGTTTGTTTTATGGTTCTCTAATTAATCAGAGATATCATACGTCTAGTCCTTAATTTAGGATGTCAGGATCACGCTTGTTGTAAATGCAAACAAGAAATCTAGGGCAGTTCTGTGGAAATTTTTCAAGATCGGATTTAATGGAGGAAATTAATTAAAACATACAATAAGCGCTTGATGCCTATAATTGACTGCGGATAAAATATGACTTGTGTGCGCTCTGAATTGATGTTCTGAACGCCAGAAAGCACCTGGGAAATGATCCTAAGTGCTACATATCTCAAGCTGTCCATATCTGAGCCCATTGGCATCCATTTTCAATACTGATTATATGATGTATGTGTGGAATGGATAGAACAGACTCCTAAGGCCCCTTTCACCAGTTCAGTTACGTTTTTTCAAAGGAAAAAAGATGAAGTTTACAACAGATTTCCATCAGTTATTCATCAGTTGCTCATCAGCTGCTAATCAGTTGCTCATCAGTTGCCCCTTATGGCCCCTTTCACACGGGCGCCTCTGTATCGTCACATATGGCGACCCATCACATTTTTGCTACCCGCTGGAGTGCGCATGCGCGCCACCGTCATGCGTTCCAACACTTTTACGACAAAACTCCACACCCCTCGCGGGCTCGCTTCGCTTCGGGCACATTCTCGCTTCGCTCGGCATAATTATATTCTAATTCTATGGGTGGAATGTTGTCGTAAAAGTGTTAGAACGCATTTGGCGTCGTCACGCATGCGCACTCCGGCTGGTGATGGGTCACCATATGTGACACTACACCTCCATTCTGCGGTATCTGCTTGCTCAGCAGAGGATCGCTCCACAGATCCCCACTGAGCAGGCGGATGAATGACAGGTCTGTCTCCGCTTACTGAGCAGAGTGGAGATGGACAGAGTCCCGCTCACCTCTATGGGGAGATTGGATGAAAGCGGACCCCTTGTCCATTTTCATCCAAACCCATCCACCAGACGGATGGAAAATAGGAGATGGAAAAAAAAAAGTATATATGGTTGTGAACTTAATGCAACTTCCCCACATGGTGCAATTAAAGGCAAAGAAATTGTAAATAATAAAGAAAAATGTATGATAGATCATGATATAAATCTAAATACAGATATGCAAAAAAAAAAAAAATCACAAAACGATTATAGACAAGGTCAAATTAATCATCATAAAAATCTGCAAAAGATTTGACATCCATCGTTATACAAAAAGACATATAGACTATATGCCAATTCACAATTTTTATATAAAAATGTTGTATACTTTTGAATTGGCATATAGTCTCTATGTCTTTTTGTATAACGATGGATGTCAAATCTTTTGCAGATTTTTATGATGATTAATCTGACCTTGTCTATAATCGTTTTGTGATTTTTTGCATATCTGTATTTAGATTTGTATCATGATCTATCATACATTTTTCTTTATTATTTCTGATTTTTTTTTGCCTTTAATTGCACCATGTGGGGAAGTTGCATTAAAGGGGTTGTAAAGGTAATTTTTTTTTTTTTTTTTTAAATAACAAACATGTTATACTTACCTTCACTGTGCAGCTCGTTCTGCACAGAGTGGCCCCGAACCTGGTCTTCTGGGGTCCCTCGGCGGCTGTTTCAGCTCCTCCCCGCAAGCATTTACCACCTTAATGCGAGCTCCCTCGCATGGTGGTGAGTGCTTGCGGGCGCGCTCCCGTGATACAGCCGGCGGCTATAGCCGCTCGCTGTATCACTCGGCCCCGCCCCCCGGCGCGCCGCGTCATCGGATGTGATTGACAGCAGCGCGAGCCAATGGCTGCGCTGCTTTCAATCCATCCACTGCAGCCAATCAGCGACCAGGCTGAGCTGCAATGAAGATGACGAGGACGAGCAGCGAAGATTCGAGGCGTCAGGTAAGTAAAACGGGGGGCGGGGGGGGCGGCGGTACTGTCAAAAGTTTTTTCACCTTAATGCATAGAATGCATTAAGGTGAAAAAATTTTTACCTTTACAACCCCTTTAAGCTCACAACCATATATACTTTTTTTTAATCTATTTATATTGCTTATATTTTTTGAATTCACCATATATTGGTGTGCTTTTTGCTTCTCCCCTCCAGGTGCATTTCATTTTGGGCATTAACAAGGTCTGATCATATGGGAAGGTTTTTTTTTTTTACCAATACAACTTCGTATTTGACTGTTTTGGATTTTAATCTTTCAGTAAAGATGCCTTCAGTGGTGTGCTGCCGTCCAGGATTTTTTCCTTTCTTATGCCCCGTACACACGAGCGGAATTTCCGTCGGAAAAATCTTGGATGGTTTTCCCGACGGAATTCCGCTCAAGCTTGGCTTGCATACACACGGTCACACAAAGGTTTGCTGAACTTTCGACTGTCAAGAACGCGGTGACGTACAACACTACGACGAGCCGAGAAAATGAAGTTCAATGCTTCTGAGCATGCGTCGAATTGTTTCCACGCCGGGATTGCTACAGACGATCGGAATGGTCGAATTTCCGAAACGTGTGTACGGAGCATTAGGATTCTGCAACAGTTTGTTAAAATCCTTGCAATGTACATAGATCACCTAGGGGGGAATGTTTTTTTCTCAACAAAAGTGGAGTTACTCACGTTTACCCCAACTAATCCCAAAACCGTCCCCTCCCCCTCCTAACACCTATGCTGATCAACCGGTGTGAAAAAAAAAGAAGATGTATATACTTACCTACTTTAAAGAGGGAGTAACGCGAAAAAAACATTTTTAACCACTTGCTTACTGGGCACTTAAACCCCCCTCCTGTCCAGACCAATTTTCAGCTTTTAACGCTGTCGCACTTTGGATGACAACTGCGCGGTCATACAACACTGTACCCAAATGAAATTTTTATCATTTTTTTCCTACAAATAGAGCTTTCTTTTGGTGGTATTTGATCACCTCTGCGGTTTTTAGTTTTTGTTAAAAAAAATGAAAAAGACAGAATTTTAAAAAAAAAATTATATATTTTTTATATTTTGTTATAAAATTTTGCAAACAGGTAATTTTTCTCCTTCGTTGATGTACGCTGATGAGGCGGCACTGATGGGCACCGATAGGTGGCAGTGATGGGCACTGATGCATGGCGGTGATGGGCACTGATGGGAGCGGCGGTGATGGGCACTGATTGATGGCAGCACTGCTAGGTGGTACTGATTGGCACCACTGGTGGGCATTGATAGGTGGCACTTGTGGGCATTGACAGGTGGCACTTGTGGGCATTGACAGGTGGCACTTGTGGGCACTGTGGGCACTGGCAGGTGGCAATGACAGATGGCACTTGTTGGCACAGATGAGGCATACGTGCCTCCTTCCTCTTCGGGACCGATGTTCCTTTGACATAAGCCGGTGATCGGCTTGTTTTTCCTCCTCACGCTGTCAGCGTGAGGAGAAAACGAAACCGATCACCAAGGTTTTGTTTACATCATGTGATCAGCTGTCATTGGCTGACAGCTGATCACATGGTAAGCGGCGGGGACCGGCCCCTTACTCGGATCTGTGATCATCCGAGTCTCCGTGACTCGGTGATCACAGCGCGCACACCGTGCGCCCTGCAGGGTGTGCGCGGTGTGCGTGCACAGGGGAGGACGTCCCATGACGGCCTCCCAGAAATTGAGGTCCGCGCTGTAGCCGTCATTCGGCTATGGCCCGGACCTCAAGTGGTTAAACGTCAGCAGCTACAAATACTGCAGCTGCTGACTTTTAAAATATGGACACTTACCTGTCACAGGGTCCAGCAATGTCGGCACCCGAGGACGAACCGTCCCTCGGTCCTCGGATGCTGCCGCCGCCATCTTCGGTATGGGAATCAGGAAATGAAGCCTTGCGGCTTCACTTCCACTGAAGGCATCTTTACTTTACTTGCGGCTTCACTTCCCGGTTCCCTACTGCGCATTCGCGAGTCGCGCAGTGCAGTCTGAATGGTCCGTGCTGTCTCTGGGACCTGTGTGTGTCCCAGCAGACAGCGCGGTGGGGACGGGAAGAGGCGTAGACTCCCGTGGGAGTCTATGCCCGGAAGTGGGTGCAAATACCTGTCTTAGACAGGTATCTGCACCCCCCTCCCCCCTGAAAGGTGCCAAATGTGACACCGGAGGGGGGGAGGGTTCCAAAAAGTGGAGGTTCAATTTTTGTGTGAACCTCCGCTTTAAGCCTACATGCACTCTTCTTGTGAGCTGCTATGGTCCCTTTACATCTCCTGATATGAGCCTGCTGTACCATGTACTTGTATGAAAAAGTATGCTGTTCTCTTTGTATTGCTTCCTTTGTGTGAAATCCCTGGTGATCCTTCTAGTCCCCTTATTTTCTTGTTAAAAACTGACTACACTAAGCAGGAGAGCACACTGTGGTCAGTTCTCTAGCTATGCTGGGAAGTCAGTGTCAGGGCTGGGCTCAGCCCTTCCTTCTCTGAGCTGGCCGCTCAGCTGTTGGCTAATTGCCAGCTCCTATCTCTCCACAGTTACTCAGCTGTTGATGATATCCTGCTCATCAGTCCTGCCTACATAAGCCGTCCAGTCCAGAGGATCTCTGCCTTCGCCTTGGTCAACATCACAAGAAATTATCTCCTGCGATCCTTTTCAAGACTTGCTTTGCTGACATCCCTTCTGGATCCAGATCCTGCTTGCTGTTCCACCACATTGATCCCTGATGTTTGGCTTCTCTGACTATCGGTTACTAAACTTCGGCTATGTTTTGACTATGTTTATTATTTTTACTTTTATCTATACACAAATGTTTTGCCTTTCATTTCTAGGTGATCGTTTACAAGCTGGAATTTCACTTTAACCATTGCAGCGCTGGGGCAGTCTCACTGCAAGAGGGATTTTTACTTTCCCTTGAGTTCAGATTTAATATCTTTTCCTTTCTTATGGTGGCCATACATTATATGAAAAATCGGCCGTGAGCGCAAACGATAGGGCCATCAGGGTAATGACCGTTTAATCGTTCCGTGGACATAAATGAATGCATTTTTTGTTTGTTTTTTTACATATACCTAGTGCAGACAGTTCGGACAAATAACACATTAACCTTTCAATTTATCGTTCGTTCGGCAGAATATTTCCAAACTTGTCCTTCGTTTTTTTTTTTGGCTCAAGAACGTCCCAACGATTATCGATTTTGTGCCCATTAACTGGCTGAAAAATGAACAAACTGTCTAAATTACCAATTTCGGCCGATTTTTCGTATATAGTATATGGCCAGCATTACTCTGATTGAATGTGGCTATTTGTATCCGGTCCCAATGCAGGTGAAACCGATGCGATTTATACTGCCATGACAACAGCTAGAGAGAGAACTAATAGACTCCCATAATGATCGTCACCATCAGGGATACAATGGAGAAACACCTGCACAAAGGGAAAGCAAACAATGGCAGGCAAACAGGACTGTTATCTGCCTTTGATGTGAAAGAGTCGAGCGGCGAGAAGTTTGCCACGCTAAATTTATGAACACCGCGTCAGATTAAATCACTGGCTTCTATTTTTATCCACGGATCCCTTCTGTACATTAGTAGGACTGCTACCATAAAACAGCAAGACTAGTTTTCTCAATTATTCATCGTACCCGTCGCTCTAGATGGAAAAAAAAAAAAAACATACAATGTCACATAAATCAAATATGCAGAAGCTGGAGTAATTAGTTTCAATTATGTTCCTTGCTAACAGATCTGCCTGGCAGTTTTACAAAATGCTAAGCATACGTCAGTCTAGCGATCCCACAATTCTATTGACATACATATGGATAAAATACAAGACCGACACCATTTTTAAAATATGTTACCCCAACATTTCATATTCCTGATGCATTTCTGCTGTACCATGTACTTGTATGAGAAAGTATCCTGTTTTCTTTGTATTGCCTCCTTTGTGTGTAATCCCTGGTGTTCCTGCCAGTCCCTCTGCTTTCCTATTAAAAACTGACCACACTAAGCATGAGAGAGCATCCATTTAAGTGTGGTCAGTTTTCTGGCTGTGTTAGGAGAACAGCCCACCTGCCTGACCTCCATTGGTCAGAATTGTGCTGATGCCCCCCACTGCACATTTACTGTAAAGATCAGTTAGGAGGAATGACTACAAACAGATAACCTATTCTCCCTGGAGAAGAGACACTTAAAGGGATACCAAAGTCTTGTTTTTTTTTTAATTTAAAAATAACAAACTTGTCATACCTACCTGCCATGTGTAGTGGTTTTGCACAGAGCTGCAAGGATCCTTATCCTCCTCCCCCTCCTCCTCTAAGGTCCCTCGTCGGTGCTTCTGGCCCCTCCCCTCTGCCGGGTACCCCCACAGCAAGTAGCTTGCTATGGGGACACCTGCTCTGTGTGTCCATTCAGACACAGAGCTGCAAGCCCAGCTGTATGTGATCAGCTCAGGGCCAATCAGCACTGTCTAGACAGAGGGTCAGGGGTCCTGCAGCCTCACAGGACAGCTAAAGAAGAATTAAAACTCCTCCAACAAGCTTTAACCAGACACTGATTGAAGTCACAAGACTGCTATATACTGCTGATGAGAAAAGGTATGTAGCAGTTTACATTAACTAAAATTATTGCATTTCCATGTTCTGTGTACTGTGGGAGACCAGATATAGTGAATGCAGGCTCCTGGGTTTAGGAACACTTTAAACTGCATAAGGGGTTCTTTACTGTCAGAGCTGTAAGGATGTGGAACTCCCTTCCATAGTGGGTGGTGTCTGTGGGGAGTATCGAAAATGTAAAAAATCTCTTAGATGGGCATCTAAGCGAACGTGATATATAGAGCGATATGGGAAATGGTATTAACAGAAAACACACACCCACCCCCTACACAGGTTGAACTACAAAGGTCTTTTTTTCAACCTTACCAATTATGTAGCTGTGTATTCCTGAGCTGCAGAATGATGAAAAATGATCGATAATATTCCGTCCTGGCTGACGGACTCAGTTTGATCAAATAAAACTGAAGCTGAGTCTAAATTGATCATCAGAAATCAAATTTATGACTATTCTCTAAACACTTTCCAGACTCCATCTCACTGCTCCAGCACTGTCTAAGGCTCCAGTGTCACTCCGCCTACTTCCTGCTTCCTAGGAGAAACTGAGGGCAGCAATAGGCTCCTGCCGCTGTCAATCAAACCCCTGCGAGGAGGGAGCAGGGGCGTGGCTTACCGCTACTGTGTATGTCTATGGATGCCCACAGCACAACACAGATCCCAACATGAGCATACATTCACAGGTGCCTCCTTAGTATCCAGGTTACTACAGGTGGCATCCGAAGGAGGGAGGAGCTTACAATACTGGCGGGGACAGCTAAGGGAGGAGAAAGGTGATATTTCTGTCCAATATTGTTGCAGGTAATTGTTGCTTAAGAATGCTCAAAGGATCAGGTAGGATTTATCCCTCTACGTCAAGCGTGAGACAATACATGAAGGGTCATTGACCTCGTGGAGATTGCCAACAGGACCAACTTAGAGGCACTTTTGCTCAGTCTTGACGCGGAAAAAGCCTTTGATAGGCTAAGCTGGCCCTTCCTGTTTGGGACTCCACAATGTGCTGGAATTGAAGGCCCCTTTCTACGAGCTATCTCCCACCTATACTCGTCCCCCTCGGCATTAGTCCGTACCCAATTCGCCTCATCTCTCCCCTTCTTGATATCTAACGGTACACGGCAGGGCTGTCCACTTTCACCGCTCCTTTACGCCCTGTGTATTGAACCCTTAGCAGCCCATATTAGAAGGAACCCAAATATTCATGGTATTCCAGTTCGTATCAGAGATTTTAAGATTTCCTTATACACTGACAATGTCCTCCTCACCCTGGACGCAACCCCATGTTTCTCTTCCGAACTTACATGCAGAGTTGGATCGATACAGTGCCCTCTCAGGGTATAAAATTAATAATTCTAAAACAGAGGCCCTCCCCCTCAACATGCCTCCTCAGACACTAACGGCTCTCTCGCAAACATTTAATTACTCCTGGAAGACTTCCTCCTTAAAATACACCTTGGGGTCCACCTCACTACTACATATGATACCCTCTATAAAGCCAATTTTACCCAACTATATACTTCTATCAGAGCCTCCTTGGCCAAATGGAAGTCCCTGAAACTGTCTCTCTTTGGTCGCCTAGCGACCCTGAAGATGACAATTTTACCTCAGCTCTTATACCTATTTGAGACACTTCCTATACCCATACCAACCTCACACCTCAAGAGGCTCCAGGGCGACTTGATAAACTTCTTCTGGAACTCTAAAAGACACCGGATTGCTAAATCGGTTCTATACGCTTCCCATAATCAGGGCGGCTTGGCATTTCCTAACATAGCCAAATATTACTTGGCGACCCAACTACGCCCTGTAGCCTCTTGCTGCACCCTCCATGCTTTCAATCGCTGGACACAAATTGAGAAGTTGTGGCTAGCCCCTACACATCCGAACTCCATGTTGTGGAGTTCTGATGTGCCCACTGACAGCTCATAGTTACTAGGGCCAATGTCCCTTTTACGCTTCTTGTGGCGTCGTGCCAAATCGGCATACCCGCTAACCTCCTCCTCTTCACCGGTCACGTCCTTCTTATTATTCCTTCTGTGCTTAGAGGGCTCGTCCCCTAAAGGTATGATCTCACAAACCTATCAGCTTTTGACTTTTGATTTTTCATCAACCAGACCGCGTCATGCATATATGGGAAAGTGGGAGCGGGCCCTGGGTGCAGACTTGCCCCTGCACACATGGCAGCTCATATGGTCTCAGGCCTCTAAGAGCTCTATATAAAGAGAATCAATATAAGATTCTGTTCCATTGGTACCAGACCCCAGACTTGCTCCACTCCATATATCCATCGGCTGATTCTCGATGCTGGCGATGTTGTAAAGATAGGGGGACGCTATTTCATATTTATTGGACTTGCCCTCTGATCACTCCTTATTGGCAAATGGTGCATTCCTTGCTCTGGTCCATCTTTGATGCTGAGGTGCCCTTTGATCCGAAGACTTTTGTGTTGGGTCTCCCACCGATGTCTCTATCTAAAATGTCCAAGAAACTTTTGTCACATATACTAACTGCCGCACGATTCTTGGTGGCCCTAAAATGGAAACAGAGAGAACCACCCTCACTATCGGAATTGCACTCCAGGATCAGAGATGTCAAGAGAATAGAATACCTGACGGCTTCCATGAATGACACTCTTGAGAAGCATAATCGAATATGGGAACTATGGGTCCTCTTCGAAATCCCATAACTTAATGTTCCTTACCCCTGGTCATTTTTAACTGGTTCCTTCATCTTTCAAGAGATTCTGGGCTCCGGAGGCGGATGGTCGCTCTTTCATCTTCATCATTCTCTACTATTCTTCTTCCATCTCCACTTGTATCATCTTATTCTTCCTCCCTTCCTTTTTCTTCTCTCTCTTTTTCTCGCTCTTTGATTATATTTGTTTAGTTATGCAAGGTATAAATGCAGTATTATCTGAATAATGTCTCGTCAATGTATCCTTTTGACGGTTGTTAAACTAACTAGCTTATACTTGCATGCTCCTTTCACCAACTGTTTATGGATTCTATCTCAGAAGTACTTGCGACACTACTAATTGTATTACCTTGTATTTTACGTTGTCAACTCTCTATTTTCTTGGAAAATCAATAAAAATTGTCAATTTTCAAAAAAGAATGCTCAAAGTGACGTTAAAATCTTTATATATATATATATATATATATATATATATATATATATGAAGATTTTAAAAAAGATTTTAATGTCCCTTTAAGCATTCTAGGTGTTTAATACGACACGATGGGATTTATGTTTTACAGTCGGCAATTGCGGCATCATGACTGAAAAGGTCATTACTGACTATAAACAGAGATTACCTAAAGCTCAGAAAACAGAAGCAGCCCATCATGTAATGTGTAAAAAGCATTTTACCAGATTCCGCAAACCATTAAAAAGTCATGGTATATGTATAATTAAGCACAGTGTGAGTCACAATCGCAGCTCTAGAAAGCAGCGGTTCAGAGCCGGTTACATTGTACACCTATCACTGTAGACACAATTCTTCATTACATCACTGGAAAGGTTGATCTATATTAACACAATAAATAAATAATATTGATCTATATTATTTCCTTCGGGAAGATTTCAAACTGCAATCAACTGACACCTTCCAAGTACAAAAATACTTCCCTTCCAAGGATGACACGCGGCCTTTATATCACTAGAACTTTCTCTGGATGACACTGCAAGCTCCTATTTCACATTACTAGTTTCAAATGGGGCGCAGCTTGGGAGGGGGGGTGGTTAAAAATGCGCGGTTGAGCTGCATTTGTAGTGCCCCCCCATATTAAAGCAGCGGGGTGGGGGACTTCTGGGTGCCCCCCACCCAGAAGCGGAAGCTCTGCTTGTCTGCCTCCTACCCCCACCTCCGCCCTTTGCTGCCACATTTGGCACCTTTTGGGGGGGAGCGGATACCTGGTTTTGATACTCGCTCCCACTTCTGGCTCAGTTTGCTGCGGCGAAGTGAGCAGGAAGTTAAGTCCCCTCCCCCTTCCTCCCGCAGCCGGCTCATTCACATTCACTGTGAAGTCACTGCCGGTTTCCCTTATGCCCCGCGCACACGATCGGATTTTCCGACAACAAAACCGTGGATTTTTTTCTGAAGGATGTTGGCTCAAACTTGTCTTGCATACACACGGTCACACAAAGTTGGTCGGAAATTCTGAACGTCAAGAACGCGGTGACGTACAACACCTACGAGGAGCCGAGAAAAAGGAAGTTCAATAGCCAGTTCAATAGCCTTCTGCATGATTCAGCGCATGCGTAAACTTTTGGGCGACGGAATTGTGTACACACGATCGCACTTTGTTGTCAGAAAATTTGAGAACCTGCTCTCAAACATTTGTGTGCGGAAATTCAGCAAATGTTTGATGGAGCATACACACGGTCGGACTTTCTGACAACAAGCTCACATCCAACATTTCCCGTCGGAAATTCCGATCGTGTGTACGCGGCATTAGCCGTGATGGCAGAGCCAGCAACCGAGAGCCGATTTAAGTATCAGCTCGGGTGAGGACACCGCTGGATGCCTGGACAGGTAGGTGCCCTAATAGTAAAAGTCAGCAGCTACAGTATTTGAATCTAACTATTTTTTTTTTTTGGGGGGGGGGGGGGGGGACTCCGCATTAGGCTGCAAAGGCAGAGGATAGGAATACACACCACAGTTGTGATGCTTTGCTGTCACTCCTTAACATTACTGCTCCTATCATCCTCAGCGTGTGGTATTATTACCGAACGCAACCCATTTGAATGCATCAGTGTGGCATTTATGGGGTTAAAGCAGATGGTAAGGTGTCATATCGCTGCATTTGAGCTGCATTTTTAGTGTTCCCAACAACCTCTCATTAAGTTGCAAAGGCAGCATACAGAAGTGTTTACATGTCATGGTTGTGATGAAATTCACACTCTTTGAAGCTTTACATCTTTTAGCAATTTGTTCACCCAGCAGGTCACATAATCAGGGCTTTTTTTTCAGTGGGAACGTGGGGGGGGGGGGCACAGTTCCGCCACCTCCAGCACTGAAAGGGGTGCTGGGGTTTGCTGGATAGTCTATTGATGCCGGCTACTGGGGGAACCATTCGTTGCTGGGGTGGGCTATTGTTGCTGGTGGGGGAATCTAATTTTGCTGGGGGGGGGGGGGGGATCTTATGTTTCTAGGGGGTCAATTGTTGCTGAGAGGGATTTACTATTGAAGAAGGGGTCTATTGTTGCTGGCCATTGGAGGGTCTATTGATGCTGGCTGCTGGGGGATCTTCTGCATTGTTACTAGTAGTGGAGGTTTATTAATAAGGCTTGATCGCATCCACACCACACACGTCCACCCATGCAACTTCCGGGAATCGAGCCGATCCGCGACCAGCGGTCACCAGCAGATTTTGGGCCGATTTCTCCTAACAAATTACATGCTGTACACACGGGGTGCCAGGACGATAGGCACCATTAAATGTAAGTGTAATCTCATACTTGTTTTTACCCAATAAATATACCGATTTACGCTATGAGGTTCTCCCTCTGTTATTTCCATCTATCCATGTGATGTCTATCCAGTGCATGAGGTGCCAACTATGCATTCATCCAGGGGTCTCCCCACATGCCTAAGCGACCATACTAGAGATAGTTGGTCAACATCTGAGGGTGAGTGTACATCCATGTGGGACACCCAGTCTGAGCACAAGTCTATGGAGCACGGATTGTTTATATTGAGCACAAGTACATACCCTGGCAGAATTTATGATTTCTTGGCCATTTTTCAGAGAATATGAATGATAACACAAAAACTTTTCTTTCACTCATGGTTAGTGTTTGGCTGAAGCCATTTATTATCCATCAACTGTGTTTACGCTTTTTAAATCATAATAATAATCACAACAGAAACTACCCAAATGGCCCTGATCAAAAGTTTACATACCCTAGTGATTTTGGCCTGATAACATGCACACAAGTTGACACAAAGGGGTTTGAATGGCTATTAAAGGTAACCATCCTCATCTGTGATCTGCTTGCTTGTAATTAGTGTGTACGTATAAAAGGTCAATGAGTTTCTGGACTCCTCACAGACCCATGCATCTTTCATCCAGTGCTGCACTGATGTTTCTGGATTCTGTGTCATGGGGAAAGCAAAAGAATTGTCAAAGGATCTGCGGAAAAGTTAGTTGAACTGTATAAAACAGGGAAGGGATATAAAAAGATATCCAAGGAATTGAGAATGCCAATCTGCAGTGTTCAAACTCTAATCAAGAAGTGGAAAATGTTCTGTTGAAACCAAACCACGGTCAGGTAGACCAACTAAAATTTCAGCCACAACTGCCAGGAAAATTGTTCGGGATGCAAAGAAAAACCCACAAATAATCTCAGGTGAAATACAGGACTTTCTGAAAACATGTGGTGTGGCTGTTTCACAATAAGGAGGCACTTGAAGAAAGATGGGCTGAATGGTCGAGTCGCCAGAAGAAAGCCATTACTACACAAATGCCACAAAGTATCCCACTTACAATACGCCAAACAGCACCGAGACAAGCCTCAAACCTTCTGGCACAAAGTCAAGGCACAGGAAATTTGGTCAAAATTGATGGCAAGATGAATGCAGTATGTTATCAAAAAATACTGAAGGAACTTTTGCATTCATCAGCCAGGAAGCTGCGCATGGGATATACTTGAACATTCTAACTTGACAATGATCCAAAACACAAAGCCAAGTAGACCTGTCATTGGCTACAGCAGAATAAAGTGAAGGTTCTGGAGTGGCCATCTCAGTCTCCTGACCTCAATATCATTGAGCCACTCTGGGGAGATCTCAAATGTGCCGTTCATGCAAGACAGCCCAAGAATTTACAGGAACTGGAGGCTTTTTGCCAAGAGGAATGGGCAGCTTTACCATCTGAGAAGATAAAGAGCCTCATCCACAAATACCACAAAAGACTTCAAGCTGTCATTGATGTTAAAGGGGGCAATACATGGTATTAAGAACTGGGGTATGTAAACTTTTAATCAGGGTCATTTGGGTAGTTTCTGTTTCCATTATGATTTAAAAAGAGTAAACACAGTTGATTGATAATAAATGGCTTCAGCCAAACACTAACAATGAGTGAAAGGAATGTCTTTGTGTTATCATTCATATTCTCTGAAAAATGGCCAAGAAATCATAAATTCTGCCAGGGTATGTAAACTTATGGGCACAACTGTACGTGTGTTCTTTTTTATTAGGACCTAGTATTATCACCTAGCGCAGTGATTTATTCATTTATTATCTGCATTTGCTATTTAGCAAGTTATTACTGCAGCTGGTGAAATGTATTTAAAACATTACACTATATTCTATGTTACTCACAATTGTATTTCATTACATTTCCATTTGCCGATATCACTTAGTGTGGCTTTTTTTTCACTTATAAGTGGAGGTTTCTTGTTGCTGGGGGGATCTATTGTTGGGGGGATATATTTTTGCTGGGGGATCTATTGTTGTTGGGGGGATCTATTTTTGCTAGGGGATTTATTGTTGCTCAGGAGGGGTCTATTGTTCTTGGCTGCAGATGATCATGCTTGGAGATGGGTAGGGAACAAAGACATGGGGTGACTCGAAGGGGGGAGTATCTGCACCTATTCTCTGAGCCAAAAAGCTCTGCATATAGTTACATAGTCGAAAAACGACACAAGTCCATCCAGTTTAACCAATAAAAAAGGGGAAAAAAATATCTTACAATTCTATATACACAATCCTGTACCCACAGTTAATCCAGAAGAAGGCAAAAAAACACAGCAAACCATGATCCAATTTGCTCCAGCAGGGGAAAAAATTCCTTCCTAATCCCCCGAGAAGAAATTGGATATTTCCTGGATCAACTTTACCTATAAATGTCAGTATAATGACATACATTTTATTTGGATACAGTCAGGACCGTTTTTAAGCAAATTGGAGGTGAAACCCGTCTTCAAAATAATATGGTGCCACAGAACCCTGAATTTTGGTGCATGTGAATACGCAGGCAGGCAATGAGGAGATGATGTACTGTAACCTTTAGCAACCAATCAGTGAGCAGTAATGCTGTGCACTAACCTCTTGCAACCAGTGAGCAGTAATAATGTGCAGTAACCTCTAACAACCAATTGGTGAGTGGTATACATGTACAGTAATCTCTAGCAACCAATCAACAAGCAGAAGTCATGTGCTGTAACCTCTACAAAATAACAGTGAGCCATAATGTGTGCAGTAACCTCTAGCAGCCAGTCAGTGAGCGATACTGATACACTGTAACCTCTGGCAATCAATCGCAATCGCTGCCTGATATGATTCAGTAAACTGATTTTGAGTCTAGCTGCTATTTATTGTATGTCTCAAAGCATGTGGAGAGCGAAAATGCATGGAAGAGGGGGCCCAAGAAAATGTTTGCCCAGGGTCCAGTCAATATTAAAGGATGGCCCTGGGTACAGTGATGCATGACCACGCAACTGTCAGTTAAAGTAACGCAGTGCCCTATCGCAAAAAATAGCCTGGTCATAAAAGGGGGATAAAACTTCCAGAGGTCAAGTGGTTAAAGGAAAAAATAACCTGGAAAAAGAATAAAAAAAGAAAACTAACTTAGCCACCGTATAAGAACTGGTAAACTGCAATACAGTGGATGCAAAAAAAGTATTTGATCCCCTGATGATTTAGTACGTTTGTCCACTGACAAATAAATGATCAGTCTAGAATTTAAATGGTAGGTTTATTTTAGCAGTGAGAGACAGAATAACAACAAAAGCTTAAAAACGCATTTCAAAAAAGTTACAACAGGTGGATGCCAGCGTACCAAGGTTCAGGGTCCATTCTGGACGGGGCATGAAAGCTTCAAGCTAGAACAAGAGGGGGGTCCCTCTGACTTACTTAAAGTGGTTGTATACCCTAATTTGTCATTTTTACCTACAGGTAAGCCTATAATAAGGCTTACCTGTAGGTAAAATTAATATCTCCTAAACCTGTACGGTTCAGGAGATATACCCTTTGCATGCAGGCGCTGACGTCAGCGGCACATGCGCTGTGAATGCCCGGCTGAAGGTCCGGAAGACGCTGCCAGACCTTGCCGGGAAGAAGACTCACATGCAAATGCGCGGGAGTGACGTCATCGCAGCTCCAGCCACTCACAGCGCTGGAGCCGCGGACCCGGAAGAAACGTCGAGGGCAAGTGGTGCAAACTGGCTCATTATGCCTTTGCCTTGCAGGGGTTTTTTTTTCGTTTTTTTTTTAAGATGTGCGGGTATACAACCGCTTTAAAGAGGAAGTAAACCCTGATGGGTGTTACTTCCTCTGTTTCCCTGCAAAGGTAAAGCATAATGGGCTACTATGCATCGCATAGTAGCCCATTATGTGACACTAACCTGCAGGAGAAGCCCGCGATGTCCCCGTCTTCCTCGCTAGTAGCGAGCATCCATTCTTCACCCCTCTTCCTTCCGGGACCGCGAACTCCAGCTCTGTGACCGTCCGGAGTCGCGTGACGTCACTCCCGCGCATGCCCGCAGGAGCCGCCTTTAACGGCATGACCCGAGCTAGAAACAGCACAGTGTGCTCTTTCTAACTCCGGCGCATGCGCAGAAGAAATCGCCCTACGGCGATTTGCAAATATCTCCTAGACCGTGCAGGTCTGGGAGATATTTCAAGCACCTACAGGTGAGCCTTAATCTAGGCTTACCTGTAGGTCAAAGTGGTTGTAAAGGGTTTACAACCACTTTAAAGAGCTACTGATACCTTGTGGAGTAGTCCGATGCGACTCGTCCTTGTTTCTGGGTTTAGATACACTTTAACTGGAGTGTTCCTTTAACGGTAATCAGGATTCAGTCCACGCTCATTTCAACTCAAGCTGAGCATGTCGGAAATGAGCTGCTTCGCTCAGCATGGTTTTTCTACACTGAGCCTTCCTGACATATTTTCAAGGTTATTCCCTTATACAAATATACATACGTTATACGGGAATTATTTGATTCCTATTTAGGGGTCAAGGAGGATTTATTTCTCAGTTGAATCAAACTGACAATTTATTTTGAAGATTACCTATCTTCCTCTGAACCAGCTGGGGTTTCAAAGTAATGCAGATTATCTGCAGAGAAGGGTCATTGTAAAGGAAAACTATACTGGTTTGGGGTCATTTTAACTGAGTTTTTTATTTTTTTTTATTTAAATGTATTATTACTTTTTTGTTACTATTTATATAAATTCTTTGTCTTACAAATAAACAATAAAAAGGACCCCTGCCAATTCTTTTGTTAGCCCTTCTAAATATGTATAGAGGATGTTGTAAACTCTTTATTGCTTTTTCTTATTTTTCAACTCTGTAGCAATCCCCAGATAGCAGCTGTGAAAACTAGGTACAATTGACTTTATCTCTAGAAAATGGAACCTCATGCTGTTTCTTTGCTCAGTCTACCTGATAACAGTTATTTATTTATTTTATTACAGGTATTGATATAGCACTGTCAATGTATGCAGCATTTACAGTATCTCACAAAAGTGAGTACGCCCCTCACATTTTTGTAAATATTTTATTCTATCTTTTCATGTGACAACACTGAAGAAATGACACTTTGCTACAATGTAAAGTAGTGAGTGTACAGCTTGTATAACAGTGTAAATTTGCTGTCCCCTCAAAAATGCAACCAGTCCTCCTGTCCCTGCAGCTGAAAAACACCCCCACAGCATGATGCTGCCACCACCATGCTTCACTGTTGGGACTGTATTGGACAGGTGATGAGCAGTGCCTGGTTTTCTCCACACATACTGCTTAGAATTAAGGCAAAAAAGTTCTATCTTGGTCTCATCAGACCAAAGATTCTTATTTCTCACCATCTTGGAGTCCTTCAGGTGTTTTTTAACAAACTTCATGCGGGTTTTCATGTGTCTTGCACTGAGAAGAGGCTTCCGTCGGGCCACTCTGCCATAAAGTCCCGACTGGTGGAGGGCTGCAGTGATGGTTGACTTTCTACAACTTTCTCCCATCTCCCGACTGCATCTCTGGAGCTCAGCCACAGTGACCTTTGGGTTCTTCTTTACCTCTTTGACCAAGGCTCTTCTCCCTCAATAGCTCAGGTTGGCCGGACGGACAGCTCTAGGAAGGGTTCTGGTCATCCCAAACGTCTTCCATTTAAGGATTATGGAGGCCACTGTGCTCTTAGGAACCTTAAGTGCAGCATAATTTTTTTGTAACCTTGGCCAGATCTGTGCCTTGCCACAATTCTGTCTCTGAGCTCTTCAGGCAGTTCCTTTGACCGCATGATTCTCATTTGCTCTGACATGCACTGTGAGCTGTAAGGTCTTATATAGACAGGTGTGTGGCTTTCCTAATCATGTCTAATCAGTATAATCAAACACAGCTGGACTCAAATGAAGGTGTAGAACCATCTCAAGGATGATCAGAAGAAATGGACAGCACCTGAGTTAAATATATGAGTGTCACAGCAAAGGGTCTGAATACTTAGGACCATGTGATATTTCAGTTTTTCTTTTTTAATAAATCTGCAAAAATGTCAACAATTCTGTGTTTTTCTGTCAATATGGGGTACTGTGTGTACATTAATGAGGAACAAAATTAACTTAAATGATTTTAGCAAATGGCTGCAATATAACAAAGAGTGAAAAATTTAAGGGGGTCTGAATACTTTCCGTCCCCACTGTACATCCTAACTTTGAAGAGGAATATCGTTGTTATGGCAGCAGCTAGCTGTCATATCCCCGGTATCCTCTTCTTTGGCTAGTGGTCTAGTTTCCGATAATAGTGGTCTCTGTGGTGGATTCGCCGCAAGATCGCTTTTATCGGGAGAGCCTAGCCCCCATTTCCTCAACGCTCTGATGCCCTCCGCCGCTTAATGGAGCCGTCAGCAGCGGTGGAGGCGATCCGGTCCTCTGCTAGCTGGGTATGGAGACAAATGAGGGGAAGATGGCCCCCACCCGTATCCATACCATTGCAGGGCGGAAATTTCTTTTAAATGACAACATTTTTTTTTTATTATTGCATTTTAGTGTAAATATGAGATGTGAGGTCTTTTTGACCCCAGATCTCATATTTAAGAGGTCCTGTCATGCTTTTTTCTATTACAAGGGATGTTTACATTCCTTGTAATAGGAATAAAAGTGACACAGTTTTTTTTTTAAAAGAACAGTATACAAAATAAAAAAAAAGGTAAAATAAATAATAATAATAAAAAATAAATAAACGCGCCCCGTCCCGCCGAGCTCGCGTGCAGAAGCAAAGCATACATGAGCAGCGCCCGCATATGAAAATATTGTTCACGCCACACATATGAGGTATCGCCGAGATTGTTAGAGCGAGAGCAATAATTCTAGCCCTAGACCTCCTCTGTAACTCAAAACATGCAACCTGTAGAATTTTTTTAAACGTCGCCTATGGAGATTTTTAAGGGTAAAAGTTTGTCGCCATTCCACGAGCAGGCGCAACTTTGAAGAGTGACATGTTGGGTGTCAATTTACTCGGCGTAACATTTTCTTTCACAAAAAAAAAAAGATTGGGCTAACTTTACTGCTGTCTTATTTTTTAATTCAAAAACCTTTATTTTTTCCAAAAAAAAGTGCGCTTGTAAGACCACTGCGCAAATACGGTGTGACAGAAAGTATTGCAACGACCGCCATTTTATTCTCTAGAGTGTTAGAAAAAAATATATATAATGTTTGGGGGTACTAAGTAATTTTCTAGCAAAAAAAACTAAAACTAAAAAAAAACACCAAATCTCAGAAAGAGGCTCGGTCCTTAAGGCTGGGTTCACACCTAAACCGGCCGCGGATCGCACAGCAACGCTGTCCGTCTGTCCGTCTGTCCATCCCTGTTCTCCGTTTCAGGGACGAATCAGGGAAGAATCTTTGCCTTAATTCGGCCCTGAAATGGAGGCGAAGACGCACAGCGTTTCTGTGCAGTGCACTCTGAAGCCGCCCCGGAGACATGTGAACCGGCTCCATAGAGAGCCGGTCATATCCTCCTGCTATGCAAATTGGATGTGGCTCCCGGGCGATGCACACTAGCAGCATTTGATGGGGTACATTAGAGGCAATGTATGGGCATACTGGCAGCAATTGATGGGGCACAGTAGCGGCAATTGATGGGCACACTGGCAGCAATTGATGGGGCACACTGGCAGCAATTGATGGGGCACACTGGCAGCAATTGATGGGGCACACTGGCAGCAATTGATGAGGCACAGTAGCAGCAATTGATGGGCACAGTGGCAACAATTGATGGGCACACTGGCAGCAATTGATGGGTACAGTAGCTGCGTTTGATGGCACAGTGGCGACAATTTATGGGTACAGTGGCAGCAATTTATGGGTACAGTGGCTGCGCTTGATGGGTACAGTGGCTGCGCTTGATGGGCACAGTGGCTGCGCTTGATGGGCACAGTGGCTGTGTTTGATGGGCACAGTGGCTGCGTTTGATGGGCACAGTGGCTGCAATTGATGTTTTTTTTTTTTTCAGTTTGTTTGTGCCCACCCAAAAATTTTGAGCACCAGCGGCCACTGAATTCGCATAGGTGTGAAGCCAGCCTAAGTGGTTAACTGAACAAGCTGAAGTTAGAAGCAGATAGCTGCACCAGATTCTGTGTGCTCTGGTTTTAGTAAATCAACACAAAACTGTTTTTTTTAAACATCATTTGGCATAATGAGCTTCATTTCTGGTCATTATACAATCAGTTGTGTAAATAAATGCAACTGCCTTGAAATCCAATGACTGAATGATGCAACACTGAATGGAGTGATTCATGGAAATAGGTCCATTGTAAATAAACAGGTATCAACGAGGCAGTATTAAAAAAAAAAAAAAGCTCTCCAGGCCTACTGTGAATTATTCCTAATCAGTGCTTGTATTTTATATTATGTGATGTACAATGTATTTAATGCTATAGGAGGTGCAGGCATGCCTGGGTAAGTGCTGCCATTGTGACAAAAGAAGAAAGAAAGTCTCTGGGATAAAAGGTCAGGCGGCACACATTGAAGTGACTTAGTGCGGCAGGACACCGAGGATTATGTGCTGGACTCACACTGCGCCGCCAGACTAGACAGCACAGCATTGCCACCGCTAAGCTCCATTACACCACCAATTACCGGAGTACCCTGGTGAGCCTTAATAAATGTTACGTTATAGAAAAGGGCAAAAAAACATTGACTCTTTGCTGGCCAGACAGGATTCAGCTCAGCTAGTAATATTGAAGGTCTATTATTATTATACAGGATTTATATAGGGTATAACAGTTTGCACAGCGCTTTACAACATGAGGGCAGACAGTACAATTACAATACAATTCAATACAGAAGGAATCCAAGGGCCCTGCTCATTAGAGCTTACAATCTTGGAGGGAATACAGGCATGATAGAAATAATGATCCTGTAAATGCAAATCAGTTAAATGTAATTGGAAATTCTATTCACTTCCCAATAGGGGATATCGAATCATACTTTATATACATGTGTAGTGAACCCACAAAGGGGGGCACTACACATACACTTTTGGCCTATAAAGACACGCTATAGATGCTCCACTTGACCTCCAGAAGATTTACCAATCGCGCCCTGCCTCTGGCGTGCTCCCCCTTCTAATCAAGCCCTGCCTCTGGCGCGCTCCCCCTCCCAATCGCGCCCTGCCTCTGGCGCGCTCCCCCTCCCAATCGCGCCCTGCCTCTGGCGGGTGTCCTCTCCCAATCATGCCCTGCCTCTGGCGCTCTCCCTCTCCCAATCGCGCCCTGCCTCTGGCGCGCTCCCCCTCCCAATCGCGCCCTGCCTCTGGCGGGTGTCCTCTCCCAATCATGCCCTGCCTCTGGCGTGCTCCCCCTTCTAATCAAGCCCTGCCTCTGGCGCGCTCCCCCTCCCAATCGTCCCCTGCCTCTGGCGCGCTCCCCCTCCCAATCGTGCCCTGCCTCTGGCGCGCTCCCCCTCCCAATTGCGCCCTGCCTCTGGCGGGTGTCCTCTCCCAATCATGCCCTGCCTCTGGCGCTCTCCCCCTCCCAATCGTGCCCTGCCTCTGGCGCGCTCCCCCTCCCAATTGCGCCCTGCCTCTGGCGGGTGTCCTCTCCCAATCATGCCCTGCCTCTGGCGCTCTCTCCCTCCCAATCATGCCCTGCCTCTGGCGCGCTCCCCCTCCCAATCGCGCCCTGCCTCTGGCGGGTGCCCTCTCCCAATCATGCCCTGCCTCTGGCGCTCTCCCCCTCCAAATCGCGCCCTGCCTCTGGTGTGCTCCCAATCGCACCCTGCCTCTGGCGGGTGCCCTTTCCCAATCATGCCCTGCCTCTGGCGCTCTCCCCCTCCCAATCGCGCCCTGCCTCTGGCGTCCTCCCCCTCCCAATCAAGCCCTACCTCTGGCGCGCTCCCCCTCCCAATCGTGCCCTGCCTCTGGCGTCCTCCCCCTCCCAATCAAGCCCTACCTCTGGCGCGCTCCCCCTCCCAATTGTGCCTTGCCTCTGGCGCGCTCCCCCTCCCAATCACGCCCTGCCTCTGGCGGGTGCCCTCTCCCAATCACGCCCTGCCTCTGGCGTGCTCCCCCTCCCAATCAAGCCCTACCTCTGGCGTGCTCCCCCTCCCAATCACGCTCTGCCTCTGGCGTGCTCCCCCTCCCAATCACGCCCTGCCTCTGGCGTGCTCCCCCTCCCAATCACGCCCTGCCTCTGGTGCGCTCCCCCTTCCAATCGAGCCCTGCCTCTGGCGCGCTCCCCCTCCCATTCGCTCCCTGCCTCTGGCGCGCTCCCCCTCCCATTCGCTCCCTGCCTCTGGCGTGCTCCCCCTCCCAATCGAGCCCTGCCTCTGGCGCGCTCCCCCTCCCATTCGCTCCCTGCCTCTGGCGCGCTCCCCCTCCCATTCGCTCCCTGCTTCTGGCACGCTCCCCCTCCCAATCGCGGCCTACCTCTGGCACGCACCTCCTCCCAATTGTGGCCTGCCTCTGGCGCCCGCCCCCTCCCAATCGCGGCCTACCTCTGGCATGCTCCCCCTCCCAATCGCAGCCTACCTCTGGCGTGCTCCCCCTCCCAATCGCAGCCTACCGCTGGCGTGCTCCCCCTCCCAATTGTGGCTTGCCTCTGGCGCACGCTGCCTCCCAATCACGGCCTGCCTCTGGTGCGTGCCCCCTCCCAATTACGGCCTGCCTCTGGCACATGCACCTTCCCAATCACGGCCTGCCTTTAGCACACCCCCAACCCCCTCCCAATCATGAACACAAGCGTAGCCTGCATCTTGCTTCAGGCTGAACAGACTATGGAATACAGGTGCAGTGTGTGTCGGCACAGAGGCCTCCCCCCCCATCCCCACTATCAGGAGGAAGAGATGCATGGTCGCACTTTATAAGAAGGTTAAGAAAGAACATTTATGAAACTAAGCAAAAGCAGTTATGGCACTTGTATAGTTAGAACTGTATTAGAAAGCGTCTATAACATTGTATCTTTATGACTACATGGGGTATGCCTGTACTCCGTTTCCAATGCTGTCAGTTCACACCAGTGTGTGTTTGCAGTGCATGCTGAACAAAATAGTACTGCATGAGGGTGTGAATCTGATTATTTTACTTCTTTTTTCACCCAGACACATTATTTTATTATATAACTTTAGTCTTTTCCTCAATATTGGCATTAAAAATAAATTGAACTCTAAGCCAGATAACCTGAGGGTTAGATTTCGGGCCCTTTGGCTCTCCAACCTCCATGAGTGTTGTGTCATTCAGAAGGAAATAGGAACACCGGAGAGAACAAACAGCTTTAAAATCATCCTTGTATAATCTCCTACTACTTTCACATTTATCTTATTCATCCCCTAAATGTCACGGCTGCATAAATCATGGAACCGAGAAGAGCGAGTGTTAGAGAGCGGACTCTCTCGCTGATCAGCCCCTCTGCGCTCACCAGGGGTTGTTATGGCTTTCATTATTAAACAGGATGTACAGTATATAGGGCCAACAGTTTACGCAGAACTTTACAACATAAGGGCAGACAGTACAAGTTATCATACAATTTAATGACACCTTTATCTGCTCCTGTAAAGCTGTTTATTTTACCGCACACTCACAATCTAAAAACTGCCTAATTAGATGACAACAAATGTGCCCTGTATTAGGGGTCGAACAATTATCGGTGTGGCCGATTATCAGGGGCTGGTATTCACTTTATTTAAAGAATAGGTATTGGTCACAAACTTACCGATATTGGTCTCCCCCTGCCGCCGCGGCCATCATTTTGGGGTCCACTATGTCACCGGCCCGGGTAGAAGAAGCCAGGTTTTGCACTGCAGGCCCAGTGTGTGGAGGCACGTGGCACATGACGTCATTACGTATGTTACACCACGCGCACCCGCGCACTGGGCCTGCAAATGTTCTGACATTCTGACTGAGTCCTTGCTTCTCCTACCAGGATAGAGGAGAGGCCACCACCTCCCTCGCCTCAGACGGTGCATGCCACGGAACGGCTGGATCAGAGAGGACACACCAGCCACCCACAGCAGTATGCCAGCCAGCCAGCCACCGACAGCAGTATGCCAGCCAGCCACCGACAGCAGTATGCCAGCTAGCCACCCACCTACTACACCCTGTATACAAGTCAATTTAAAAGAGATGTATGGGCTTTTTTTTTTTGCAGAATCGTACTTCCCTAGGTGGATCCAGTATCTGTGCCCCACTGGCTCTAACACTGTTAACTCGCTGGAGTGCTGGGCTGTGGAGGGGTCGGGAGCGGCTCGCAGAGAGGATGAGCCGGGTGCCAGTCCAGGCATGTGGGCGGATCCCGACTTCAATGTCACAATCTTGCCTGGACCAGCTCTGTGACAGCTGACGGCGGGCTTCAGCCTGCCGTCTGCTGAAAACGGGACACAGGAGTGCAGAACGAACCGCACTCCTGTGATCCACAAGAGAAGTACAGCCAATGAGCTTTGGCTCTACTCCTTTAAAGAGGTATTAAACCTAAAAGCAAACATGTATTATATTGCAGCTTACCAATTCTTACATGTGATGACTGCATTTGTTTCCTTTTCTTAGGCTTTCTTTCTTCTATGCTCACCTGGTGATCCTGTCAGTAAGTCTGTTGTTTTTCAATAGAAAAAGCTGCCCTGCAGATGTAGCAGTTAGTGGGTCAAGGCAACCTATTGAAACACGGACAGGGGTTCTTACAACGATCAGCTTTTATTTGTGTAAAAACTTTATCCCAAAAAGGAAAAACAACAGTTTGCTGTAACTGATTATAAAGCGTGAGCTGGAGTTTGGCTTCTATTTGTTAGTGCATCTAAATCTGCTAGTTCATCCAAACACTCCCCTTCCCCCAGACTGACAATGCTGCTGTCTGCTGTGCCCCCTGTGCTCCTTCATCCAGAGTGGGGGCGCTCTAATACAGGAGGTGTGTTACTGGCCAGATCACCAGGTGAAAACAGAGGGGAAAAAAGCAGGGTGGATTTGATTTAAATCAAGTTGATTTAAGCCACAATTTTAAATCATGAATTAAATCACTGGTAAAATTGCTTGATTTAAAATCATAATTTTTAAAGAGCAACTGTCATCTCTGTCCTGCAGTGGCTCCTCCTCTGACCCGCTGTTGGCTCACCGACAGTTCCATTCACTTTAATGGGACGGCTGGTGATGCGGCAGTGACACAACAAGGTGGGGTTCGTGGCGGCAGCAGGTGAGTGGATGCCCCGCTAACAGGCGCTGCCATGATGGGTCTGAAATGACAGGTGCTCTTTAAATGTAATGACTTATTCTTGCTGGTAGTTAGAATCTTTAATATTTGCAATCAAAATGAAGGTTTCCTATTTGGAATAAGTTGTCAGGTTAGTAAAACAGCGATCTCAGAACCGATTCAATCGTACAGTTTGTAGTGTACATAGATTTGCAAAACAATGGGAAAAGGAATATTCCTGAACTTTGTTTTATCTCATGGTGACCGTGAAATTGTGTGAATGCATCAATGCAGTGCATGTTATCTCAGCTTGTAGAGCTTGGATTCATTGAATGAGTTTACTAAAAATGTAAATATTGCAGAATATACAGCCTCATACTGCATAACTAAGCTCCATTTCATGCTGAATAAACTAAATTATTATTGTATCATAAAATAGAAAACTATCTTTAGATAAGATTTTTACTCCAAAAGTATTTTATTAAAATAAAAGTGCTAACAATTTTAAAAATTGATTTAAATCAATAAAAATCGGATTTAAATAATAAAAAAAAAAAATCGGATTTTTTAAAAATCATTGATTTATATCCACCCTGAAAAAAGGAAAACTATTGCAGCCACCGCATCTCTGGGAAAATCAGTGAGCCAATCACACAAGCAGGAAATTTAATTTCTGGGGGCGTTCTGTACACCATCTGTGTAATGTGCAATCTGTATCTGTGCAATAAGGCTACCTGGAGGGGGCAGTAAAAAAGAAAAAAAAAAAAGGGGGGGGGGGGTCAGTAAAAAAAAAAAGGGGGGCGGCTGAGTCACGGTTTTACTGCCCCCTGGCTGCCCACCCGAATTGGAACAACACTGCCAGACAAGGTAGTGTCATAGCCACAATGCTTTGCTTCATGGCCACTGCATTTTTAACTCGAGGTGCAGTGTCTGACAGGTGGCACCGCCTGTCAAACCTGCCCATTGAGTTCAATGGGGCCGCACTGCAACTGTGAACCAAAAGCTCAGCTTACAGTTGCGGCATGGTCCTGTGATGTAAAACTGACAGACATTCAGTTATTTAAAGGGTAACTCCACTTTTAACAGGGAAGAAAATTACCAAAACGTTATAGCATTTACAACAGCAACTCAAGTCATATTTTAATTGAATATTATGAATAATGACCTTTCCCCTTTCAATCTGCAGCTCAATAGTTTTCTGTAAAAATGGAATATGGCAACCTGGAGACGTTCTGTACACAGACGTTATACAGAGCGCCCCCCCTCAGAAATGCCATTTCCTGCTTGTGTGATTGGCTGACTGATTTTCCCTAGAAGCCTAAGAAAAAAGTCAGAATTTTTGGCATCCCCTGCAACAAAAATGTCATTTTTGGTGAGATGCTCCAAATAGGAAATCACATCTAAAGGGATGCAGACCCTGCCATTTTCCTCATTAGAGTCTTGCAAGTTGCAGCAGCTGATTGATTATTATATTATAAAACCACTCCTGTACAGATTCACTTATAACAAAAAAAAAAAAAATCTGCAACAAAGTTTGCTAAAATCCCTGCAATGTACAGAGATCACCCAGAGGGGAATGTTTTTTTTTTTCTCAAAAGTGGAGATACTCTTTAAAAATAAAAAGTTAAAGTTAAAAAAAAAAGTCAAAAGCACCTCCTGAACGTGTGTTAAACCACATTCTGAAATGCAGTCCACCATGGATCGCTTTTCAGAGGGATAAGCGGTACAGCAAATATGAATGAAGCCCCTGGAGCCCCATATTTGTAGATCACTCCGCACCGCCTCTCCTGTAGAACATGGAAGTCGTCTGTAAGAACAAAGAGAAGCAAACAAAGCACTCCCTGCATTTCACAACCACCTACCTATCAGAGCTGACCATTTACTGCTGGTTTCCATGTGATGCTAAGGACTGGTCTCCAAGCACTACGTATTGTGATTACATTTACACCTCCTTTATATTACATGTTTCCCTTTACATTGCATAACTTAAAGGATTAGTATTAAAAGGGAGAAGTACAGCCGAAGCTCATTTGCCTGTGCTTCTCCTGGAGATCACAGGGGTGCAGATCGTTCTACAACTCCTGTGACCTGCTTTCAGCTGACGTGGGGGCTGAAGCCCGCTGTCAGCTGACGTCACAGAGCCGGTTCAGGCTCGTGCAAGTTTGCAGCCATATGATAGGAATCCGCCC
This sequence comes from Aquarana catesbeiana, assembly GCF_042186555.1. Lineage (NCBI taxonomy): Eukaryota > Metazoa > Chordata > Amphibia > Anura > Ranidae > Aquarana > Aquarana catesbeiana. The sequence continues at coordinate 668,804,554 of NC_133327.1, read as the reverse complement.
CACATGCCTGGACCACCACCCAGCTCAGCCTCTCAGCGAGCCACTGAAAGCCTGAGCCGGCTGCTCCCGCCCCCTCCACGGCCCAGCGCTCCACTGAGCGAGGAAAAGTCCTGCAAGCGGCATCTTCTGCAGCGGTTTGGGAGTGTTGTATTTAGCGCTCCCAAAATGCCCTGCCCATTGGAATGAATGCGCTTCCGAAGCGCCGCAACACGGGAGTTTTTATGCCCTTCTTTGGGGTTAAAAGCGCCCCGCTAGCGGCCGAAAAGCGGCCGAAAAGCAGCGCTTAACCACTTTCCTACCAGGCACTAACACCTCCTTCCTGCCCAGGCCAATCTTCAGCTTTCAGCGCTGTTGCACTTTGAATGACAATTGTGCGGTCGTGCTACACTGTACCCAAACAAATTTTATATCATTTTCTTTACACAAATAGAGCTTTCTTTTGGTGGTATTTTATCACTGCTGGGTTTTTTAAGACCAAAAATTTTGAAAAAAAAAATGTTTTTTACTTTTTTTTCTGTCAGTACATTTTGTAACTAAGTAATTTTTCTCCTTCACTGATGTGCGCTGATGAGGTGGCACCGATGGGCACTGGTAGGCTGAACTGGTGGGCATTGATGAGGTGGCACTTATGGGCACTGATGAGGTGGCACTAATATGCCGCACTGATAGGTGGCACTGATGGGCACTGTTAGGTGGCACTGATAGGCGGCACTGGTGGGCATTGATGGGTGGCACTGATGAGCACTGATGGGCACTGTTAGGTGGCACTGATAGGCGGCACTGGTGGGCACTGATAGGTGGCACTGGTGGGCGGTACATATGGGCACTGATGGGCATTGATGGGTGGCACTGATTGGCAACACTGATGGGCAGCACTGATAGGCGGCACTGATTGCCAGCACTGACTGGCATGGCTAATGGGCACTGATTGGTGGCACTTGTGGGCAGTGGTGAGCACTGATTGTTTCCACTGGTGTGCACTATATGCTGGCATTGGTGGGCACTGTATTGTGACATTGTATTTCACTATTGTAATCAGGGCACTGATGATCAGCACTGATTACATTCCTACATGTCCCCCTGTGAGGAGATGACACTCAGTGTAAGGCGAGGAGAGCCGATTACCGGCATCTCCGTTTTTAGATGTGACTGGCTGTGATTGGACACAGCCGATAACATGGTTAACGAGCCGCGGACGCAGCTCTTTACACAGATCGGGGTCGCACCGTGTCCCAGCAACACGGCGCGGCCGCAATCACCGCTTTGCGCGCCCATTCTGGGACGCCATCATATGACGTCGTCCCAGAACAAGAGCTGCACCGCTCCGCCATCATTTGACGGTCGGCCGGCAGCAAGCGGTTAAACAGCGCTAAAGCGCTAAAACGAGCGGAGCTTTAGCGCTAACGCGGCCACGGCCCCAGTGTAAAAGGGGTCTTATTTTCATCTGGTGATCCAGCCAGTAAGACCCCTTTCACACTGGGAGATGTTTTTCAGGCGCTTTAGCGCTAAAAATAGCGCCTGAAAAAAGCCTCATCTGCAATCCCAGTGTGAAAGCGAAGTCCTTCCACACTGGGGTGCTGGGCTGGCAGGACGCCAAAAAAAAGTCCTGCAAGCAGCATCTGTGAGACGCCCCCCGCGCTGGCAGTGTGAGCATTTGCAGTGCGTTTTTTAACCACTTCCGCCCCGGAAGGTTTATCCCACTTCATGACCAGGCCATTTTTTGCGATATGGCACTGTGTTACTTTAACTGACAATTGTGCCCTCGTTCGACGCTGTACCCAAATAAAATGTATGTCCTTTTTTTCCCACAAATAGAGCTTCTTTTTTATAGTATTTGATCACCTCTGCGGTTTTAATTAAAAAAAAAAAAAAAAAGATATGTATATATTTTTTTTATTTATTTATTTATTTATTTATTTTTTTTTAATTTATTTCTGTTATAAAACATATCCAATAAAAAATAAATCTGAAAAGAAAAATTAAATTTCTTCATCAATTTAGGCCAATATGTATTCTGCCACATGTTTTTGTTTTTTTGTTTTTTACCAGAAATAACACACCAATAAACGTACATTGATTGGTTTGCGCAAAAAAGTTATAGCGTCTATAAACTATAGGATATATTTTTGGAATTTCTTTTTCTTTTTTTTTTACTAGTAATGGCGGCGATCAGCGACTTATAGCAGGACTGTGATATTGCAGCGAACAAATCAGACACTGTCACTTTTTGGGAACCAGTGACACGAATATAGTGATCAGTGCTAAAAAAATATGCACTGTCACTGTACTAATGACACTAGCTGGGAAGGGGTTAAACATCAGGGGCCATCAAAGGGTCAGTATGTGTTCCTAGGGAGTGCTTCCTAACTGTGGGGGAGGTGCTTGTACTGTGAGAAGGCAGAGATCCGTGTTCCTGCTTAGCAATAATAGTAATTATTAAATACATTTGAATAGAAAAGAATATAATAGAAAAAGATTAGAAAACAAAAGAATAGAACAGAAAAAAAAAACAATAGAATAGAACAGAAAAGATATAACCATCTTTCAAAATTCAAATTTCGAATAGAATAAATTCTAATTCGAATGCAGTTAGAAAAGTTTGAATTGATTCTAATTTTGAATAAACAAAATGAATCTGAAAGTGAATTAAACTAATTTAACTAAACAAAGTTATGTAAATAATGAATCAAAACTAAAAAAGATAAATAAATAAAAAATCGTTCTTCAAGTGTCTAACCAGCATATCTCTGGAGTGTGGGAGGAAACCCACGCAGGCACAGGGATGTAAACTCCAAGCAGGTAGTGCCATGTTTGGGATTCAAACCGATAACCCGAGTGCTGGTAGGGGAGGTCCTAACCACTTAGCCACTGTGCTGCCCATCCTATGTACCAACCTGCTCCAAAAAAAAAAACTAAAAAAGATAAGAAATATTTTAAAACTAATTTTAGGTATGTTGAGTGAATGGGAACCTATAGTGGGGGATTTTCAGGTGTGATTGCAAAGGAGGGACTTGAAGGACTTTCTATAGGAACTGATGGATTTTCCAGTGCCCACCATTCCCACACCACAGCGTGCCCCTGTTCCCATCAACCTTCACACTTCAGAATCTTCTGTGGCCGGTTCACACTAGGAATTGACACCCGCAGCCAATCGCAACTGCACTGCAGGAAATGCGCACGGAACGTGGGTTTCCAGCACCGTGTTCTGGTGTGAACTGGTCTTCAATGACTGTTCTAAAATGATCACTAAACACAATACATGGTAACAAAATGTATTCAAAATGTAAAAACATTGTAACACAATAACACTGACCACAAAGTAACATTGAACACCGGATTGATCATTTTTACTGTTGTAAAAACTGTCTTCTGGCTCATCACACCTGTGGCGCCCTCTACAGGTGAACAGATTTCTATGTAAATACCATGTCCCAACCACAAGTCCCGGTTGGTGCAGTTAATACAATGGAGCCTGCAGCCACATCAGAGATAGCCTAGAACACCAGAGATAGAGCCCAGCCCTGGAGCCACATCAGAGGTAGCCTAAAACACCAGAGATAGAGCCCAGCCCTGGAGCCACATCAGAGATAGAGCCTAGAGCCACAGGTGGCACATATGACACTGTCTGGGGGCCACTAATGTCAATCAGACTGGAAGTTGCACATCTCTGATCAGACAGTAAAGTGACTCTGATCTCCCTGTAAATCCTCATCCCTCTAATTATTATATTTGCAGAACCCTCTCTATACAACTTGAATCAGAATTTCTCAGCCTTCACACACAAGGATGCTAAATATAGGACAGATTCCAGCCACACCAGAGATAGCCTAGCCCTAGAGCCCCAGCAGACATAGTCTAGAGCTACAGCAGAGATAGCAAAAGCCACATCTTGGATAGTCTGCAGCCCACCAGCCCCATTCGGATGCCCCCCCCCCAGGTCAGATTCTTGGACCCACCTGTGTGATGCGCCCCCTCCCCCATTCTTGGACCCACCTGTGTGATGCCCCCCCCATTCTTGCACCCACCTCTGTGATTCCCCTCCCCCATTCTTGCACCCACCTGTGTGATGCCCCCCCATTCTTGGACCCACCTGTGTGATGCCCCCCCCATTCTTGGAGCCACCTGTGTGATGCCCCCCTCCCCTCCTCCATTCTTGCACCCACCTGTGTGATGCCCCCCCCCATTCTTGGACCCACCTGTGAGATGCCCCCTCCCCTCCCCCATTCTTGCACCCACCTGTGTGATGCCCCCCCTCCCCTCCCCCATTCCTGCACCCACCTGTGTGATGCCCCCTCCCCCATTCTTGCACCCACCTGTGTGATGCCCCCCTCCTCCCCTCCCCCATTCTTGGACCCACCTGTGTGATGCCCCCCCCATTCTTGCACCCACCTGTGTGATGCCCCCCCCTCCCCTCCCCCATTCTTGCACCCACCTGTGTGATGCCCCCTCCCCTCCCCCATTCTTGCACCCACCTGTGTGATGCCCCCCTCCCCTCCCCCATTCTTGGACCCACCTGTGTGATGCCCCCCCTCCCCCATTCTTGCACCCACCTGTGTGATGCCCCCCCCCCATTCTTGCACCCACCTGTGTGATGCCCCCCCTCCCCTCCCCCATTCTTGCACCCACCTGTGTGATGCCCCCCTCCCCTCCCCCATTCTTGCACCCACCTGTGTGATGCCCCCTCCCCCATTCTTGCACCCACCTGTGTGATGCCCCCTCCCCCATTCTTGCACCCACCTGTGTGATGCCCCCCTCCCCTCCCCCATTCTTGCACCCACCTGTGTGATGCCCCCCCCTCCCCCATTCTTGCACCCACCTGTGTGATGCCCCCCCCCCATTCTTGCACCCACCTGTGTGATGCCCCCCCTCCCCTCCCCCATTCTTGCACCCACCTGTGTGATGCCCCCTCCCCCATTCTTGCACCCACCTGTGTGATGCCCCCCCCCTCCCCTCCCCCATTCTTGCACCCACCTGTGTGATGCCCCCCCCTCCCCTCCCCCATTCTTGCACCCACCTGTGTGATGCCCCCTCCCCCATTCTTGCACCCACCTGTGTGATGCCCCCCCCCCTCCCCTCCCCCATTCTTGCACCCACCTGTGTGATGCCCCCTCCCCCATTCTTGCACCCACCTGTGTGATGCCCCCTCCCCCATTCTTGCACCCACCTGTGTGATGCCCCCCCCCCTCCCCTCCCCCATTCTTGCACCCACCTGTGTGATGCCCCCCCCTCCCCCATTCCTGCACCCACCTGTGTGATGCCCCCTCCCCCATTCTTGCACCCACCTGTGTGATGCCCCCCCCCTCCCCTCCCCCATTCTTGCACCCACCTGTGTGATGCCCCCCTCCCCTCCCCCATTCTTGCACCCACCTGTGTGATGCCCCCCTCCCCTCCCCTCCCCCATTCTTGCACCCACCTGTGTGATGCCCCCCTCCCCTCCCCCATTCTTGCACCCACCTGTGTGATGCCCCCCCCCTCCCCTCCCCCATTCTTGCACCCACCTGTGTGATGCCCCCCTCCCCTCCCCCATTCTTGCACCCACCTGTGTGATGCCCCCTCCCCCATTCTTGCACCCACCTGTGTGATGCCCCCTCCCCCATTCTTGCACCCACCTGTGTGATGCCCCCTCCCCCATTCTTGCACCCACCTGTGTGATGCCCCCCTCCCCTCCCCCATTCTTGCACCCACCTGTGTGATGCCCCCCCCCTCCCCTCCCCCATTCTTGCACCCACCTGTGTGATGCCCCCCTCCCCTCCCCCATTCTTGCACCCACCTGTGTGATGCCCCCCTCCCCTCCCCTCCCCCATTCTTGCACCCACCTGTGTGATGCCCCCCTCCCCTCCCCCATTCTTGCACCCACCTGTGTGATGCCCCCCCCCTCCCCTCCCCCATTCTTGCACCCACCTGTGTGATGCCCCCCTCCCCTCCCCCATTCTTGCACCCACCTGTGTGATGCCCCCTCCCCCATTCTTGCACCCACCTGTGTGATGCCCCCTCCCCCATTCTTGCACCCACCTGTGTGATGCCCCCTCCCCCATTCTTGCACCCACCTGATAATGTCATCGTTGTGCCCCAGGAAGAATTTCTGCCCATGTTCCCGGGTGTTGTAGACCACCCCGACCCCGGCCACGAAGTAGACGAGCTCCTTCCCGGCGGTGTAGTAGAGGTTGTTGCGGCATTGGTGTCCCCGGTATCCGTAGACCCAGTCCAGGCGGAGCTGACACCCCGGAGCCGTCCTGTCCGCCATGATCGGTGCAGAGATGGCCGGTGTCCGGCTCCTCCTCCAGCAGGGAAGCCTCAGTCTAGTGCCACCATAATCCCCTGTCCTGGCACAGCTCCATGGAGGAGGATGTCCTCACCGCCCCGGGACCGGCATGGGGGGGGGGGGGGGAGGGGATCACCGACCGAGAGGGGGGGAGGGGAGGGGGTGCTCAATGTCCGTCCCTAGGGAGCCGCCAGCATCCTCACTGCAGCATCCCCATCAATCACAGCCCGGGAGACCGAGAGGACCGACACCACAAATACCACACAAAACTAACGGCCCCGTTATCGGCAGACGCTGCGGCTCCGCTAATCTTCGCCTAAACCACCGGAGGTGAAATAATTACACTCCGCTTCAATCACAGGCGGCGGCGGCTGCGTCAGCGTAGCGCCCCCTCTGCAACACGGAGCTTACGCCGATGCTCTGCCGTAGCCGAGCTTGAAGAATAGGGCTGGGCGTAGTTGCTAGGGGAAAGGAGCACATCGCATAGAAACGGCGACGCCAAGCGGGCAAGGCACCAGCTGCTCCCTTCTAAAGGATTCTGGGAGTTGTAGTTTTAAGACATGTAGCTATTGTATAGAGGCTGCTGCGGGGCAGGCAAAGAAAACTACAATTCCCAGAGTTCCGTGCGGAGTTAGTCAGGATTTATCTCCTAGCTTGATCGTTTTTTTGCCGTTGAGAGAGATAGTTAGAGAACTGGTCTGAGGAGATTTGTTGGCGGGCAGGTAGAGGAGTTTACCTGACAAGGTGTGCAATGGGGCATTGTCAGAGGATAGCCCGTGAAATGGATTCTAGGTTCTGAAAATAAATAGTGTAAAATGAATAACGTCAATAAACAATTTAAGATATAAAATCATTTAAAATTGAAGGTATAAAAAACATCAATAAAATTAAGGCATACAATAAATGGAACAAATTGAGGTGTAAAATAAAATAAATCAATAAAATTAAAGTAAACAATAAATAAATGGAACAAACCGAGGTGTAAAATAAATCAATAAAATTAAGGTATACAATAAAAAAAAATGGAACAAACTGAGGTATAAAATAAAATAAATCAATAAATTGAAGGTATAACATAAATCAATAAAACATATTAGGGTATAAAATAAATCAATAAAAAAAATAAGGTGTAAAATAAAGTAAATCAATAAAATGAAGGTATAAAATAAATCAAGAAAACAAATCGAGGTGTAAAATAAAATAAATCAAGAAAACAGGTTAAGGTATAAAATATAGCAATAAAATTAAGGTATAAAGTAAATCAATAAAACAAATGGAGGTGTAAAATAAAATGAATCGATAAAACATAATGAGGTATAAAATAAATCAATCATAAAAAAAATGTAAGGTATAAAATAATATAAATCAATAAAACAAACTGGGGTGTAAAATAAAAGGTGTTAGGTGTTCACTCCTTAGCGCTGAAATGCGCTTGTGTTGCCATTCATTATTAATGGAACCCCAAACGCCACAAAAAAAGGCGCATTTTTGTTGCATGAAAAAAAAAAAAACGTGCGGCGAACGCACGAAGCTTGATGCTCAAAAAGGTGCATGAGCTACTTTGCCTTGTTTGTCCCACGTGACGTACAGCGGCCAGACTGAAATCGACGGACTGCCCTATATCGCCTATATGCAGCATGTTCTACTTTTGTTGACTGTATGGTGGCCATACGTGCTTTGATTTTTCTATCTGATTGATTGATCAATGTGCAATTTGATCAAAACAATCAACTCAGAAACCGAATGAATAGCCAAAACTTCCCTTCTGATTCCTTAATGGTGGTTGTAGTCGCTTCGATAAATGATCAGTTTTATTTTTGATCGACCACTTTCAATAAGAATAGTTGATTTATAGTCAGCAACTCATTTGAACAACACACGGCGAAGTGGATCTTAATCAATAGTTCAGATATGATCGCAATATATGATAATAAATTATTGATCGCATTTATGTTTCCATCATATAATCTGAGCAATTACAGTGCTGTCAATTGATGAAACACAATCGATCATTTTCTGCCCGGGTTGATCGACACAGTTTAATTGAATTCAATCTAAACCGAGTTTAATGGCGGTAAATGGCCAGCAGGTTCCAAAGCTGATTGGTGGACAACCGGAGTGCGGACAGAATACAAACGCGGTGCTGTGTATTTATCGGGTACGTGTGTTATATAGCTGTTTAATGTTCTAGAGTAATTCTAAGGTGAACTTCCACTTTAAAAATCAGCCACAACCTGGATAGGAAAGCCTAGGTCCTACCACCATGCTGCAGAGCAGTGGCGGCCCCCCTAATCCATGCGCCTGACCCCTAATCTACATGCAGGGCCCAGGACGCATGGATTTCAATGGGTTTTTTTTTTTTTCTTTTGAAGCACATGATTAGAGCCTAAAGCTCTAATTGGCTACAAAAAAGGGTAGGCTCAGGGCACAGAGCACTGTGCCCTAAGCCCACCCAGTTGTGTGACAAAAGCAAATGAATATTCGCTATTGTCTTCCTGATTCTCCTCCCGGCCAATCAGGAAGCGGGTCCTGAGACCCGATTGGCCTAGGGAGGAGTCTTAGGACTCCCTGGCCAATCGGGACTTAGGACACAGTTCCCATTGAGCCAGGAGAAGAAGCAACGGCCCGGTATCATGACAAGCTGCAGCAGGTGGAGGGGCAGCTTCCAGGAGCCCTACCCCGGATCACCAGCACCACCTTCTAGGGTAAGAAAATGGATTTCATCTCCAAATACGGAAAGGTTTCTTCACAGTAAGAGCTGTGAAAATGTGGAATAGACTCCCTCCAGAGGGGGTTCTGGCCAGCTCAGTAGATTGCTTTAAGGCCTGGATTCTTTCCTAAATGTACATAATATAACTGGGTACTGACATTTATAAGTAAAGTTGATCCAGGGAAAATCTGATTGCCTCTCGGGGGATCAGGAAGGAATTCTTTCCCCTACTGGAGCAAATTGGATCATGCTTTGCTGGGGTTTTTTCGGCTTCCTCTGGATCAACTGTGGGTATAGAATTGGGTATATGGTATTGTATTATTTTTTTGGTTGAACTAGATTGACTTGTATCTTTTTTCAACCTGACTAACTATGTAACTATGGATGGCGTCTGACCCGCCTGCGCAAGGGCTAGTGCAAGAGAGGGAGCCAGGGGCAGCTTCCAGGAGCCTGCACCACCTCCGATTGATTCCCATCCCTCTCCTGCGAGGGGGGAGGCTGCTGGACATGGATTGCTTCGGACCCATCCGGGCGGGGGGGGGGAGGTCATGTGCTAGTGCGAGTGAGGGAGCTAGGCACAGCTTCCAGGAGCCCACCACTACCTCCGATTCCCATTCATCTCCCACTTTGCGGCTGGTGTGAGTGAGGGGGGCAGGTTTGTCTGCCACCCCCCCAAATGTTGAGCATCAGCTGCCACTGCTGTAGAGTGGGACATTTGCCTCTCTATGGGGAAGCAGTGGTCTCTCTACAAAGCTCCCACTCACCCCCTGCTGAGTCACAGCCAGAGCTCTCCAATCAGCAGTGAATAGGAACTTTGCCGATTGCAAGGCTATAGATCTGACTCAATAGGGGAGTGCCAGACTTCTGCAGAGAGACCACTGCTTCCAGGCATACAGCAAAGGGTTCCATTCTGCAGACTTTTGTTTTGCTGTACCTGGAATGTATTTAGCAGATTTAACTACCTGCTGACCACTCACATTAAATATACTGTAAGCAGGCCAGTACAGGCACGATCACTTACATGTATGTGATCACCTTCTTTGCATGTGGATGAACTTTATTGGGATATTCAATTCTAAATATATTTTTTCTATGAACTTTGGATCATCATTTTTTATTTTTTATTTTGCATTTAGAAGGACTTTATTTGGATTGTATTGTTTATATATGAAATATGAATTATTAATCATTTATCATCGTAAGTTACACTTTGCACTTTAGTGAATAAGCACATGAGATGTATTTTGTGTATATTGTTTACACTTTAATATTTGACATTATTTGCACTTTATAGTGCTAGTAAACCACTGGGTGATTTTTTTTTTCTGACCTTCTCATCTGAAAGGTAATATGCTTGCATACTAGCACATTATGTGAAACTTACCTGAAAACAAAGCCTTCCAGCGATGCGCTGTCGTCGCTGGAGGCCGCTTCCATGTTCACCCGGTCTTCCTTCTGGGTCCTCGGACTCCAGCTGTGTGACTGGCCGGAGCCGTGTTGACGTTACTCCTACGCATGTGCGGGGGAACTGCCGTTTATGGCACAGGACTCTGAAGGGGTAGCCCGGGCGGCCGTTCCTTCAGAGCGCATGTGTCGGTGCAAGCGCCGGTGCATGCGCATGCGCCGGTGATGTCATGGACTGCATGTACAGTAAATATTTCCTAAACCACGTTTAGGAGATATTTACAGTACTTATATGTAAGCCTTATTATAGACTTACCTATAGTTAAAAGTCGGAGATGGTAATTTACTTCCTCTTTTAGTGTGACAAATGTGCAAAAAAAAAATCAAAAATCAGGAAGGGGGCAAATTTTTTTTCACAGCACTGTAAGTTGTACCTGGCTATCTATAGCCCCCTCTCTTCTACAGCCATTCAAAGTGGAGAATTTATACAGCTTGTCTGAGCTTTCCGAAAAAAAGGGTGTGGAGAGCTGAAGTCACACTCTGCAGAGCTCAGTGAGGAGAGATCTGAGAGCTGATTGGAGAGAAGGGACACACACCCCCTTCACACAGCACACAGGAACAGAGCTGAGGCTGTCAATTATCTGGAGCTCCTCCCCTGTTACCATTTTTCTCTTGGTGTCAGGAAAACAACTTCTCAGATGTAACTAATGTTGATAGCAGAGAAAGGAGGCAGAAGACAGAAATTACACTCAGTGCTCTGGATTGAGATAAGTACACACTATAGAGGGACATGCTTTGTTCATATTTCATGTCTGAGGTTTACAACCACTTTAACCGCTTGTCGACTAGCCACCCCAGTTATACTGCGGCAGGTTGGCTCAGCTGCGTGATTTGCCTTAGCTGTATGTCGGTCCCTTTAATAGTTATTGCAGGCGTGCGCGCGTGCCCGCAGCCAGAGCTGATGCGCGTGGCCAGCGGCCGCGATGTCCACCGACCACCCACGACCGCTCCACGGAGAGCCAGAACGGGGATCTGTTAATGTAAACAAACAGATCCCCGTACTGACAGGGGAGTAGAGAGAGATTGTTTCTTCCTAGTGATTAGGAACAGCGATCTCTCTCCTCCTCCAGACAGTACACTCCCCCCACAGTTAGAAACACCTCCCAGGGAACACTTAAACCCTTGATCGCCCCCTAGTGTTAACCCTTTTCCTGCCAATGACATTTATACAGTAATCGGTGGGTATTTTTAGCTCTGATCATTGTAATAATGTCATTGGTCCCAAAAAAGTGTCAAAAAAGTCTGATCTGTCCACCGCAATGTCGCAGACCCGCTAAAAATCGCTGATCACTACCATTTCTAGTAAAAGAAAAAAAATAAGTATAATAAAAATGCCATAAATCTATCCCCTATTTTGTAGACGCTATAACTTATAACCAATCTTACTGCAATTTTTTTTTTACCAAAAATATATAGAAGAATACATATTGGCCTAAACTCACGAAGAATGTATTTATTTTTTTAATTTGAGATATTTATTATAACAAAAATTAAAAAAATTTTTTTTTTCAAAATTGTCGGTCTTTTTTTGTTTATAGCGCAAAAAATTAAAACCGCAGAGGTGATCAAATACTACAAAAAGAAATCTCTATTTGTGGGGGAAAAAAGGTCGTCAATTTTGTCTAGGTGCAGCGTCGCACGACCGCGCAATTGTCAGTTAAAGCGACACAGTGTCGTATCGCAAAAAATGGCCTGGTCCTTCAGGGGGTAAATCCTTCCGGGGCTGAAGTGGTTAAAGGACATTCCACTGTTGCCCTTCACACATTTCTGTGGGTCTCTAAATAATTATGTGACTGTTTTAAGTCACATTGTATTAAAGGCTGCGCATTTTTAAAATAAATATTGCCTTCTCTGCATAGGCCTTCTCTTTTTATTATAAAAACACACTTTAGAATGAATGTAAGCTGAATATTTCTAGTTTAATAAATATTGATGTAAGAGACTTTTCCTCCAGAACACACATAGCTGGGCAGTGTGATCCAACAATGATGATAACAATGGTGGAGATTTTTCTTGTCTTGTATTGTTTATTACGCAGCATATGATCATTTGCTAAAACCTCAATGATTTACTGTTAGCTGTCTTCTTTATGTGCTTTTCTTTTTTTGTGTTTGTAGATTTGTTATGCATTACTCTTGAACAGTGCATATACGTAAAGGTTGTCACCCAGACCTGGAAGTGTGTTACTAGCAGGAACGCCAGGTAAAAATAAAGGAAAAAAGCCTCAAGAAACGAAAACGAAAGACTGAATTAAAGGCAAAACATTTGTGTATACATATAAAATCATCATAAATACCCTTTTCCCCTTTTTATAAGTGATCACATTCCCTCTGTTCTCAGCTGCATAAGGAGCTCAGGGAGGAGAAGCAGCAGCACACTGATTCTTCCAGTAAATAGCTGTGCAGGGGGGGGGTCATGTCTGCACAAGTTTGATCATTTAGCACATCTAGAAAACTGACTACACTATGCTATCATGCCTAGTGTGGTCAGTTTTTTTTAAAATAGGAAAGCCGAGAGACTGGCAGGATCACCAGGCATTTCACATAAAGGAAGCAATACAAAGAGAACAGGAGACTTTTTCATACAAGTACATGGTACAGCAGGCACATATCAGGAATATTAAATGTTGGGTTTACATATCCATTAAAGCTGAACTCCAGGTATGATCTTAATTGCATACTCTGTTTCCCCGAAAATAAGACCTAGCGTGATTGTCGGTAATGGCTGCAATATAAGCCCTACCCCCCAAATAAGCCCCACCCTGTTTCCCCGAAAATAAGCCCTACCCTGAAAATAAGACCTACAAGGGCTTATTTGGGGGGTGGGGCTTATATTGCAGCCATCACCGACAATCATGCTAGGTCTTATTTTCGGGGAAACAGGGTACCTACAGTATATTGGTCCAGCTTGGCACAATGAAAGTATGTACATCTCATTTCTGAAGGGCTACTGGGGAAGCTGACAATCACTGTAGTCAAAATGGTGAAACTGACGTTTTTGAGTGCTGGTGACCTTTTTGATACCCTGGAGCAGCCATTCTCAACCAGGGTTCAGTAGGATTTCCTTGGATTATGGTGCCTCCAGAGATTGTTAGCAATTCCTTGAATTATGGTTCCTCCAGAGGTTGCTAGGATTTCCTTGGATTATGGTTCCTCCAGAGATTGGTAGCAATTCCTTGAATTATGGTTCCTCCAGAGGTTGCTAGGATTTCTTTGGATTATGGTTCCTCTAGAGATTGTTAGCAATTTCTTGGATTTTGGCTGACGGATCTCCCATTTGATGGGACCTGCATAGTTCAATGGGCAACATCGCTTGGCAGAGCCAGCTTCATGGCTCTAATGATCTTTTTGGCTGTCTGTTAGGGATGACATTTTGGACACTACTGTAAGGTTTGCCTTCTTCCCAATGATCATCAATGTAAGGGCATTCCACACTGACCCTTGATGGACTAAGCATGTGTTCCCCGAGACCTGAAAATTATTTCAGGTAAAATGGTTGAAAAAGGCTGTGGTTCACAGTAGTGAACTTCTTAGTAAATTCTTCTAAAACCTTCCACGCCCTAAGAGTAAAAAATAAAGTTTATACTCATGCAATAAAAGTATGGGAATGCAGAACATGCATTGAAATGTTGGAAATCTCTGGATAGCGCTTGGTGTCACTTTGAGGGGGTTGTGAAGTGGGTTAGCAGATTTGGCCCTGTAGGGGATGAGGTTCTGGAGGGGGTGAGGGGCACTGTGGTAGGTCGGGGGGCACTATGGGACACCATTGGAGGTTGGGGGTCACTGTGGAAGGCTGAAAGGCACTGTGGGAGCCTGGGTGGCACTGTGGAAGGTTGTGGAGCACTGCTGTCAGGAAACGAATACAGCTAATGCTCATTACTGTGCTGCTAATGCTCATTCTCGTGCAGCTAATACTCAGTTTCGCACAGCTTATGCTCATTCCCGTGCAGCTAATGCTCGTGCACATGTATAAGCACACATGAGCTCAGTATCCAATGTGTATCCAGTGTGCACTGACACATAGGCGCAGTTGTGTGCACCAGTCAGCACGCACATCCATGCACATTGGAGCCAAGCTGCCTATTTAAGGGAGACCCTGGTGGGTGCTAATCACTGGATGTTCTTCAGCTTCCCCAAGATCTTTGTTCCTGTGTTCCTGCTTTGCTAACTAATCTTATGTTGCTTTGTGGATTCTGAATACTGACCTCGGCATGCCTTTGACTATTCTCTGCCTGCTTCCCTGGTACCAACCTCGGCCTGCTACTGGACCTTGCTCTACCTTTTTCCCTGGTACTGACCTCAGGCTGTTTCCAGACCATGCTGCCTCACTGTATGACCCTGACTCACCTTGACTATACCTTTTTTTTTTTTTTTTTACAAATGACCTTGACTACATCTTTGTCCGTGGCTGTCACCTGCTACCAAGCTACCAACACCTGTGCTTCTTTGAGCCTTGTACCTCTGTCACCACCTTCAGGGGAGCTCAGACCAGAGTCGCAAGGGAAGCCCTCTCGGCAACTCAGCCTCTAACAACCAAGGGACATGACAACTGCAGAGGCTTAGGCCTAAGGGCTCTCAGGAGGCCTAGGAGCACTGTGAGACACTATTGGAGGTTGGGGGACACTATGTAAGCTGAGAGGTACTGTCGGTGGTTTTAAATAGGTTGGAGGCCTAAGAGAAGAGAGGGCATGGCTCAGCAGTGGGCCACAGCCTAGTGATTGACAACCACCGCTCTGGAGGATTGCCTACAGACATCCAACTGTAAATGACTAGATTGGGTAAGCCTTCTCTGATGTCCGGCACCTTAACTGTCCTGGTCCAGGTTCATGTATGACATTGCAGTTGACTAGCAGAGGACAAAGTACCATTATTTTTTCCAGACACCGCCTATAATTATTTTAAACAAGATGGATCTGTTAATATTATCCTGCAACACTTTAATTTGCAGTTTCTCTGCAGAAAGCCATTTGATTAATTGTCCTGTGTAATTGATGTACTTTATATGTCTCCAAACCTTTGGAACGTTAACCTGCGTTTGGAGCCCTGCCAAAAATAGCCATTTACTTATTACTAGACTTCTTATAGCACCATGGACAGCTAAATGGAATGGAGGTGATCCATTTGTGAATCAATGCGAAAGGATAACTTTAAATTACCAAGCAAAATCCTGTTAGCGTGGATTCTTTTATAAGCTTTAAAAGATGCGGAAAAAAAAATAACATTTCATTATTTAGATTTAACATATCTGTGTCTGCACTGAGCCATTGTATCAAGCAGGTATGTGGACCAATTAAACCCAATATATATAATATATACGGCGCGACCACTAAATATACCTAAAAGCAGCTGTTCAAACAAAAATCATGTATACAAAAACAATACACCCCAAAAAGAACAGCGCTCTGAACCCACCAAGTGATTCATATACACTACTTTTATATACACTTCTGTGCAAAAGTTTTGGGCCAAGTGTGAACAAATGCTGTATATTAAAGATGCTTTCAGAAACAGAAGTGTCAATGGTTTATTTTTTTATTAATTAACAAAATGGAATGTAAATGAACAGAAGAGAAATCCAAAGCAAATCCATATTTTTTGCCTTTTTAAAGCAGCATCAATTCTTCTGGGTACCCAATGTGCTTGTGCACACAGTTTTTGAAGGAACTCGGCAGGTAGGTTGTTCCAAACATCTTGGAGAACTAAGCACAGATCCTCTGAGGATGTCGGCTGCCTCAAATCCTTCTGTCTCTTCATGTAATCCCAGACAGACTCCATGATGTTGAGATCAGGGCTTTGTGGGGGCCAAACCATCAGTTCCAGGACTCCTTGTTGTTCTTTACCTTAAGATAGTTATTAATGACATTAGTTGTATGTTTGGTGTCGTTGTCCTGCTGCAGAATACATTTTGGGCCAATCACACGCATCCCTGATGGTATGGCATTATGAGTAAGTATCTGCCTGTATCTCGCAGCATTGAGGACATCATTGATCCTGACCAGATCTCCAACTCCATTTGCAGAAATGCAGCCCCAAACTTACAAGGAACCTTCACCATGCTTCACTTTTGTCTGCAGAAATTCATTATTGTATCGCTCTCCAACCCTTCCCCCAACAAACTGCTTCCTGCTACAGCCAAATATTTCACATTTTGACTCATCAGTCCAGAGCACCTACTGCCATTTTTTTTCTACCCAGTTCCTATGTTTTCATGCATAGTTGAGCCACTTAGCCTTGTTTTCATGTCAGATGTATGGCTTTTGGCGGCAATTCTTCATGAAGACCACTTCTGGCCAGTGGCGGTGCGTCCCCTCTCTCCTGCCACCCCCTCTAGCACCAATAGATAGATTCATGCATTGCATGAATCTATCTATGGCTGCCGCTGCCACCCCCTATTCAGGTGCCTGGCCCCTTTACGGGAGCCGGGCGCCTGAATTACAGTGGCGGGGGGTGTTTTTGAAGCCCCTGATTAGAGCCATAGGCTCTAATAGGCGTCAATAAAGGTGACCTGTGAGCACCATGCTGGGCTCTCGCAGGTCACTCAGTTGTGTTAGAAAAGCGAAAGAATATTCGCTTTCCTAACACTAAACCGCCTCTCCGCCAATCGGGTGCTCGGATCTGTTACCGTTCACCTGATTGGCTGAAACGACAGGCACTGTGACAGGACGCCTATCTGGCGTCCAGTCATAGCAGGGGATGGGAAGAGAGGACGGGAGAAACATCGAGGAGCATCGAGGAGCTGTCCCACCGAGACAGGGTAATTGCAGATGGCGGGCGGGGGGCACACTGGCAGCTTTTGATATGGCACACTGGCAGCATTTGATATGGCACACTGGCTCCATTTGATATGGCACAGTGGCAACATTTGATATTGCACATTGGGAGCATTTGATGGGGCACAGTGGGAGCATTTGATGGGACACAGTGGGAGCCTTTGATGGGGCACAGTGGCACCATTTGATGGCACAGTAGGAGCATTTGATATAGCACAGTGGCTGTCTTTGATGGGCACAGTGACTGCATTTGATGGCACAGTGGCTGCGTTTGATGGCACAGTGGCTGCGTTTGATGGCACAGTGGCTGTGTTTGATGGTACAGTGGCGGCAATTGATGGGCACAGTGGCTGCGTTTGATGGCACAGTGGCGGCAATTGATGGGCACAGTGGCTGCGTTTGATGGCACAGTGGCTGCGTTTGATGGTAAAGTGGCGGCAATTGATGGGCACAGTGGCTGCGTTTGATGGAACAGTGGCTGCGTTTGATGGTAGAGTGGCGGCAATTGATGGGCACAGTGGCTGCGTTTGATGGGCACAGTGGCTGTGTTTGATGGCACAGTGGCTGCGTTTGATGGCACAGTGGCGGCAATTGATGGGCACAGTGGCTGTGTTTGATGGCACAGTGGTTGCGTTTGATGGTACAGTGGCGGCAATTGATGGGCACAGTGGCTGCGTTTGATGGCACAGTGGCTGCAATTGAGTGTACAGTGAGGCTGCGCTGTATTCTAGTTCTGTGCTGGTGGCACTGCTGGACATCTTCTGATGTCGAAGAGAAGTAAGCATGATGTGTCTTTCATTTGCTGCATTAAGTTTCCTTGACCGACTACTGCGTCTATGGTCCTCAAGGTTGCCCTTTTCTCTGTGCTTCATCAAAAGAGCTTAAACAGCACATCTTGAAACCCCAGTCTGCTTTGAAATCTCTGCCTCTGGGAGAGACCTTGCTGGTTCAATAAAACTACCTTGTGTCTTGTTGCTGTGCTCAGTCTTGTCATGGTGTGTGACCTGTGATATGAAACAGTCTTCCACAACTTCACCTTAGTAGCAGAATTTGGCTGTTCCTCACCCAGTTTTAAGCCTCCTAGAGAGCTGTTTCTCCTTCAGTTAATGACTGTTTCAACCTGCATAAGACATTGATGATCATTAGCACCTGCTTGGTATAACTGGTTAATCATACACCTGAATCTAATCCTACAAAATCCCTGAGTTTGTGCAAGTGTACAAAGTGTGCAAGTGTAAGAAAAAATGATGCTGGTTTGAAGCCAAAGGGTAGTTACACCAAATATTGATTTGATTTAGATTTTTCTTCTGTTAGCTCACTTTGCACCTTTAAATTGATAAAAATAAACACTTAAAATATATCTTTTTGAAAGCATTCTTACTTTACAGCATTTCTTTACACCCGCCTTTAAACTTTTGCACAGTACTGTATAATGACAAAATACAATAAAATAATAGTCCATAGATGTGAAAATAGGGTAATTCCTCTTCATATATAATCTGTGCCAATCACCGCATCATCTGTCACCAATCAGAATTTTCTTTTTTCAAAATTGTCGTTCTTTTATTGTTTATAGCGCAAAAAACACAGAGGTGATCAAATACCACCAAAAGAAAGCTCTATTTGTAGGAAAAAAAGAACATACATTTTTTTTTGCTTACATAGTTGCATGACCGCGCAATTGTCAGTTAAAGTAACGCAGTGCCGTATTGCAAAAAATGGCCTGGTCATAAAGGGGCAAAAAACGGGTTGGATTTGGACTTTAACGGCACTTAAGTATGTATAATAATCATATTAGAGTAGAAAAATAATTTATTTATAACACATGGTTAAAAAAAAATAACACAAAGTGTACATTACAAAAAACAACTGATGATGCTACAACTGTAACATGATGATGGTGTAGACGAGATATTCTTCACCCGATGCGTTTGAGAGTCTTTTATGTCTCTTTCCTCAGGCGTAAGGAAGATATCAAATCTAGTTACTTCAGTCGTGTAGATGCAGGCACTCCATACAAGTTTAAAAACAACAGACAACACTGCCCTAGGGAGTTGCCGCCCTCTCCATCCCTGTCAAGTGTCAAGCGAGTTCAATTGTAGGTATAAATGAAAACGAAATATTCCAAGAACAAGTCAGGGGAACGTCAACAAGAGTCCCCTATGCATGGGGGGTCCAGACTCACTGAGGCCTACAGATGGAATCCTTAATATGGAGGTTATGTGGTAGGTGGACCCTGTCCTTATTGGATGGTATAACAGGGGAGCACCAGATTAAAAAAGGTGTCCACATATGGCCTTAACCTCACGCAGGGAGGTCTCAACCTCTCAGGGAGTGCAATAAACCTGCATGAGGTTAAGACCATATGTGGACACCTTTTTTAATCCACACTGTGGGAAACCACCGTCCCTCTCACTTTTGCAACAGCTTGCAGAGCAACAGAAGAAACCTTTAGTATGCCATGTGCAGTGTGCGTGATGACGTCACTTACGCTCTATGCATTTCGACTTTACGTCTTCGCCAGGAGCGTCTAAAGTCACATGAATGCATAAAAAGCAGCTTAACCTACAATAAAGGGTCCTATCAACATAAAATAAAAACAATACACCCCCCAAATAAAGTAAACTCCCTTCCGCTAATAAAAAACATTTTGTTTTGGGGGTGGGGGGCTTTGCTACATTGGCCTATAGTTCAAAGGCCATGCAGACCATTATGGTTTTAAATATATTCTCACGGGTAACTAAGAAAGATCAGGATGCTTGTGCTTTTTTTCTGCATTTCTGACAAGATCAACAGGTATATTTTGTAATTTTTTAAAAATCTTGTTAGCCTTAAAAAACGATTGTAGCATAATGCAGTCCTGACACACCTACCCCTGACAAAAATGGAGTCTGTTCTCAGGAGCTCACTGTGCCTGCTTGTGTGACAGAGGCAGTGGCTGGGCAGGGAGCTCAGTAACACTGAGCCTGTGACCTTACTGAACAGTTCCGAGACCAGACTCAATGCCGCCCTTCCCATGAGTGCCACCAGAGGCAGCCAGCCCAACTTGCCTAATGGTGGGAATGGTCCTGATGTGAATATCTGTAATGATAGTATTTATTTTATAAATTCCTTTTATATTGCTGTTACTAATTTAAAAAAGTGCAATCTGTAGTTGGGCATTAATTTGTTTGCCGTTTGTTCCTCTAAATCTATGTCTACACTACAGTGCAGTCATTTCACTGCATGACATACAGCGTTGTCACCTGTGTCTCATAAACAAATGTCAATTAAAAAAAAATAAAAAATTATTGTTTTAATTATTTTTTTCAACCTTAATTTTATCTCAGTGCCGCTGATCTTCCGCAGCCTCCTTGCTGCCGCTGCATGAGGGGGGGGGGGAGGGGAGAGAGCACAGCCCACATCTCCTCCCTGCTCTCTGCTTGCTGCCTCCAGCACTGGGTTGACAGAAGTAGTGATGCTGCTTTCACTACTCCTGTCAGCCTTATGGTAGAAGGAGCTTGCAGCGTCCACATTCCTACAATACACAATGCATATCTTGCCTATAATAAGGATTACCTGTAGCATACTTGCAAACTGTTCCGAATTTCCCAGGACATTCCTGGGATTTAGACCTTTGCCCCGGTCTTACCGATCCTGGGAAATGTCCTGGGAAATCGCAGTTTTGTCATTTTTTTCGCCGCCGCCACCGCTAGAGGCCGCCACTTTACTGAAGACCAGCTTGTGAGGAAGAAAGAAGAGGAGGAACGCATGCTCCGCCTCTTGGTTCTTCCCTTCGGCCTCCACGAGTTGGTCTTCTGTAATGACGCGGCCAAATCAACTGCGGCCTGCACCTGATGTAAGGAGGGACTCGGCTGGCTGCAGACACCTGATGGAAGGAGGGAATCGACTGGCTGGGGACACCTGATGTAAGGAGGGACTCGGCTGGCTGGGGACACCTGATGTAAGGAGGGACTCGGCTGGCTGGGGACACCTGATGTAGGGAGGGACTCGGCTGGCTGGGGACACCTAATGTAAGGAGGGACTCCGCTGGCTGGGGACACCTGATATAAGGAGAGATTATTGGAGTATCTTTATCTGCTGAGTGTTAAACGTTCTGGAATACACACATTTTTGTTGAGGTATAGGATCTGGGCCTGCTGTCCCTCCATCCCTCTTTCTTTCCTTCTTTCTCTCTCCTTCCCTCCCTCTTTCTTTCTTTCTTTCTTTCTTTCTTTCTTTCTTTCTTTCTCCCTTACTTTCTCCCTCCATCCCTCATTCATCTCAGACTCTAACCACACCCCCCTTGAGCCATGCCCCCTTTAAGTCGCCCAATTTTCAGTTTAAACAATGCAGCACTTTTCTTTCCTCGATACGTCCCGCCTTCAAATGAATGTCCCACCCCTAATTATTCTAAGACTCCGCCTACAGACAAAAAAAGTGTCCCTATAAATTTTTTTGCAATGTTGCCAACTATGCCATAGGTACATTAAATATCTCCTAAACGTGCACCGTTTAGGAGATGTTTACTGTACATGCAGCCGGTGACGTCACCGAGGTATGCACTCTGAAGGAATGGTATACCCATGATACCCTTCAGAGCCCTGTGCCGTAAATGGTGGCCCATGCTCGCATTCTCCGGCCACTCACACAGCTGGAGTCTGCGAAACCAGAAGGAAGACCATGTGAAGATGGAAGCACTTTCAGCGGTGACAGCGTGCCGCTGGAAGGCTTTGATTTCAAGTATGTTTCATATAATGTGCTAGTATGTGATGTATACTAGCACATTATGACATTGCCATTGACATTTAAAAAAAAAAACACCCAGCGGTTTACTACTGCTTTAGGCTGGGTTCACACTGGAAACACGCAGCGGCTTATAGCAAGAGTCCGGTGCGTCTCCATTCACCGTTTCAGGTCCAACTTCAGCCCAAATTTTGGGCTGAAGTTGGACCTGAAACTGACCAAAAGACGCACAGGGCTCCAGTGCAATTCGCACCGCAGCCGCTGCGAAGATGTGTGAACCGGCTCCATAGACAGCCGGTCACAATCTCCTGCTATGCAAATTGGATGCGGAGAAACACAGTGTGAACCCAGCCTTAAAGTACACCCTCACCTTGTAAAACAACATTCAGTTTAACCACTTGAGCCCCGGACCATTATGCTGCCTAAGGACCAGAGGTCTTTTTCCAATTTGGCACTGCGTCGCTTTAACTGCTAATTGCGCGGTCATGCAATGCTGTACCCAAACGAAATTTGCGTCCTTTTCTTCCCACAAATAGAGCTTTCTTTTGATGGTATTTGATCACCTCTGCAGTTTTTATTTTTTGCGCTATAAACGGAAAAATACCGAAAATTTTGAAAAAAAATTATATTTTCTACTTTTTGTTATAAAAAAAAATCCAATAAACTAAATTTTAGTCATACATTTAGGCCAAAATGTATTCGGCCACATGTCTTTGGTAAAAAAAATGTCAATAAGCGTATATTTATTGGTTTGCGCAGAAGTTATAGCGTCTACAAACTAGGGTACATTTTCTGTAATTTACACAGCTTTTAGTTTATGACTGCCTATGTCATTTCTTGAGGTGCTAAAATGGCAGGGCAGTACAAAACCCCCCCAAATGACCCCATTTTGGAAAGTAAACACCCCAAGGAAATTGCTGAGAGGCATGTTGAACCCATTGAATATTTATTTTTTTTGCCCCAAGTGATTGAATAATGACAAAAAAAAAAAAATATTTACAAAAAGTTGTCACTAAATGATATATTGCTCACACGGGCCATGGGCCTATGTGGAATTGCACCCCAAAATACATTCAGCTGCTTCTCCTGAGTATGGGGATACCACATGTGTGAGACTTTTTGGGAGCCTAGCCGCGTACGGGGCTCCGAAAACCATGCACCGCCTTCAGGATTTCTAAGGGTGTAAATTTTTGATTTCACTCTTCACTGCCTATCACAGTTTCGGAGGCCATGGAATGCCCAGGTGGCACAAACCCCCCCCAAATGACCCCATTTTGGAAATTAGACACCCCAAGCTATTTGCTGAGAGGCATATTGAGTCCATGGAATATTTTATATTTTGACACAAGTTGCGGGAAAGTGACACTTTTTTTTTTTTTTTTGCACAAAGTTGTCACTAAATGATATATTGCTCACACAGGCCATGGGCATATGTGGAATTGCACCCCAAAATACATTTAGCTGCTTCTCCTGAGTATGGGGATACCACATGTGTGGGACTTTTTGGGAGCTTAGCTGCATACGGGGCCCCAAAATCCAATCACCGCCTTCAGGATTTCTAAGGGTGAAAATTTTTGATTTCACTCTTCACTGCCTATCACAGTTTCGGAGGCCATGGAATGCCCAGGTGGCACAAAACCCCCCCAAATGACCCCATTTTGGAAAGTAGACACCCCAAGCTATTTGCTGAGAGGCATGGTGAGTATTTTGCAGCTCTCATTTGTTTTTGAAAATGAAGAAAGACAAGAAAAAACATTTTTTTTTTTTCTTTTTTCAATTTTCAAAACTTTGTGACAAAAAGTGAGGTCTGCAAAATACTCACTATACTGCCCCGTACACACGGTCGGATTTTTCGAAGGAAAATGTGTGATAGGACCTTGTTGTCGGAAATTCCGACCGTGTGTAGGCTCCATCACACATTTTCCATCGGATTTTCCGACACACAAAGTTTGAGAGCTTGCTATAAAATTTTCCGACAACAAAATCCGTTGTCGGAAATTCAGATCGTGTGTACACAAATCCGACGGACAAAGTGCCACGCATGCTCAGAATAAATAAAGAGATGAAAGCTATTGGCCACTGCCCCGTTTATAGTCCCGACGTACGTGTTTTACGTCACCGCGTGTAGAACGGTCGGATTTTCCGACAACTTTGTGTGACCGCGTGTATGCAAGACAAGTTTGAGCCAACATCCGTCGGAAAAAATCCTAGGATTTTGTTGTCGGAATGTCCGAACAAAGTCCGACCGTGTGTACGGGGCATATCTCTCAGCAAATAGCTTTGGGTGTCTACTTTCCAAAATGGGGTCATTTGGGGGGGTTTTGTGCCACTTGGGCTTTCCATGGCCTCCGAAACTGTGATAGGCAGTGAAGAGTGAAATCAAAAATTCACGCCCTTAGAAAGCCTGAAGGCGGTGCTTGGTTTTCGGGGTCCCGTACGCGGCTAGGCTCCCAAAAAGTCTCACACATGTGGTATCCCCGTACTCAGGAGAAGCAGCAGAATGTATTTTGGGGTGTAATTTCACATATTCCCATGGCATGTTTGAGCAATATATCATTTAGTGACAACTTTGTGCAAAAAAAAAAAAAAAAAAAATTTGTCTCTTTCCCGCAACTTGTGTCGCAATATAAAATATTCCATGGACTCGACATGCCTCTCAGCAAATTGCTTGGGGTGTCTACTTTCCAAAATGGGGTCATTTGGGGGGTTTTGAACTGTCCTGGCATTTTATGCACAACATTTAGAAGCTTATGTCACACATCACCCACTCTTCTAACCACTTGAAGACAAAGCCCTTTCTGACACTTATTGTTTACATGAAAAAGTTGTTTTTTTTTTGCAAAAAAATTACTTTGAACCCCCAAACATTATATATTTTTTTAAAGCAAATGCCCTACAGATTAAAATGGTGGGTGTTTCATTTTTTTTTTTCACACAGTATTTGCGCAGCGATTTTTCAAACGTATTTTTTGGGGAAAAAACACACTTTTTTAAATTTTAGTGCACTAAAACACACTATATTGCCCAAATGTTTGATGAAATAAAAAAGATGATCTTAGGCCGAGTACATGGATACCAAACATGACATGCTTTAAAATTGCGCACAAACGTGCAGTGGCAACAAAATAAATACATTTTTAAAATCCTTTAAAAGCCTTTACAGGTTACCACTTTAGATTTACAGAGGAGGTCTACTGCAAAAATTACTGCCCTCGATCTGACCTTTGCGGTGATACCTCACATGCATGGTGCAATTGCTGTTTACGTTTGACGACAGACCGCTGCTTGCGTTCGCCTTAGCGCGAGAGCAGGGGGCGACAGGGGTGCTTTTTTTTTTTTTTTTTTTTCTTTATTATTTTTTTGCTTTTTTATCTTATTTTTAAACTGTTCCTTTCATTTTTTTTTTTTTTAATCATTTTTATTGTTATCTCGGGGAATGTAAATATCCCCTATGATAGCAATAGGTAGTGACAGGTACTTTTTTTTGAAAAAATTGGGGTCTATTAGACCCTAGATCTCTCCTCTGCCCTCAAAGCATCTGACGACACCAAGATCGGTGTGATAAAATGCTTCCCCAATTTCCCAATGGCGCTATTTACATCCGGCGAAATCTAAGTCATAAAATGCTCGTAGCTTCCGGTTTCTTAGGCCATAGAGATGTTTGGAGCCACTCTGGTCTCTGATCAGCTCTATGGTCAGCTGGCTGAATCACTGGCTGCATTCTCAGGTTCCCTGTTGAGACAGGAGAGCCAGAGAAAAACACGGAAGACGGTGGGGGGGGGGGCATTCCCTCCCACTGCTTGTAAAAGCAGTCTAGAGGCTAATTAGCCGCTAGGATTGCTTTTACATGAAAGCCGACCGCTGGCTGAAAAGAATGATACCAAGATGATACCTAAACCTGCAGGCATCATTCTGGTATAACCACTCAAAGTCGTGAATGGCGTACCTGAAGACAAAAAAATGGTTAACAATAAAGCACAGTAAACGGTAAAGTATAAAAAATTGCATACCTGAAAAGCAAACATGATAAAACATAACAACAATAAAACATTGCAGAATAGAATACAGTAAAAAAGAGCAGAACAATAGAGAGAATAGAGAGAGAGAGAACAATGAAACGACAACTATTTTTTTTTATTTTATATATATATTTTTTTTTACACTTTTTTGTAACTAACTTTTATAACGGTAACCGGTTCCAGGTTCGGGTCTCTCAAAATGCGATGGCATCTTGGGAGACCCTGTGAAAGTGTGCCTAGTCTGTGCAATGCTGTACCCTACGCTAATACTCAACTAGTGAATGGTAGCGTTCAAAACATTCACCAATGCAAAGACCAGGATTGTCAGGACAGGAGGGACAATAATAGCGGGTGTCATGCCTATATCCGCGCTTGCTGCAGACACAACATCTTTTTTGGGGGGGGGTCGTTGGGTAGGGGTACTCGGGAGGACATAAAGAAAATGCCTCTCATGCAGCCGACTGCATTTGGTTGGGGATGTGAATGGGGGAAGTACGGGCACTGCAGAAGCGGTGGGTTCCCAATTAGGATTGGCGAATGCAGCAGGAAGGGCACTATGGGCACAACGGGCCTGTGTTTGTCTTCTTCTTGGTGGCAGCGGGACACTACTTGTGCTTGCCACCTCACCAGCTTGAACTGCACTTATGGGACTCGCCACGTCACCAAGTGTTACTGCAGTGCTGGTTTGACTACGACCGGGGTGTACTAGGCCGCTGGCGCTGGCCAGTTCAATAAAAAGCTACCAAAAAAACTGTTAGCGATCGCAGGGATCAGGCCTGACTCTGCGAACGCTGCAGTTATGCGTTAAGTATTTTGTAAGTGACAGTGATCGATCGATACTGCACTTGGGTGGGCTGAGCTGGGCTGGGCGGAGGGGCAAAATGCAGGTGCTAGCAGGTATCTGGGCTGATCCCGCTAACACTGCGTTTTTGGGAACCCTAAACTGCTGGGGACACCAGTATAGATCTGATCGGATCAGATATTGATCCGTTCAGATACTATACCACTAAGGGAGGTGTACGGTGCGTGCGTGGGTGTTAGCGGTACTGGCGCTAACCTGACGCTGCCTGGGGCTGGTGCTTGCCAGTTCACCAAAATACTACCAAAAAAACTGTTAGCGATCGCAGGGATCAGGCCTGACTCTGCGAACGCTGCAGTTATGCATTTAGTGTTTTGTAAGTGTCAGTGATCGATCGATACTGCACTTGGGTGGGCTGGGCTGGGCCGGGCGGAGGGGCAAAATGCAGGTGCTAGCAGGTATCTGGGCTGATCCCGCTAACACTGCATTTTTGGGAACCCTAAACTGCTGGGGACGCCAGTATAGATCTGATCGGATCAGATATTGATCCGTTCAGATACTATACCACTAAGGGAGGCGTATGCTGCGTGCGTGGGTGTTAGCGGTACTGGCGCTAATCTGATGCTGCCTGGGGCGACGCATATCACCGCCGGGCGATCAGGGGGCTAAACCTTTATTCGGTAATAAACGGCGGGTGCCCTGACACTATAAAAAATAAACGAACTAACCAGCGTCAACCGTAACAGTTATACGGTGATCAGTGGTGAAAGGGTTAACTAGGGGGCAATCAAGGGGTTAAAACATTTATTCGGTAGTATATGGGGGTCCCTGTCACTATAAAACGCTGACGGCGAACCTAAATATTTACGTCCCTAACTAGCGTCACCAGCGACACTAATACAGCCATCAGAAAAATGATCGCTTAGCAACACTGGTGACGGGGGGTGATCAAGGGGTTAAAACTTTATTAGGGGGTGTTAGGGGGGTACCCTAGACCTAAAGGGGGCTAACAGTAACTGACCTAACACTGTAACTGTCACAAACTGACACCAATACAGTAATCAGAAAAAAAAAAAAAAAAACCCTGCTTGGTGTCAGTTTGTGACAGGGGGGTGATTGGGGGGTGATCGGGGGGGTGATCGGGGGGGGGGGATCAGGGTGTTTTGTGTGCCTGGCATGTTCTACTGTGTTGTGTAGTGTGTTTTCACTCACAGTGATGTCTTCTCCCCTCGGCGCTGGAACGGAAACTACCGAGCTGAGGAGAGATGACATCATTTCCTTTGCTGCTGTTTAGCATACAGCAGCAAAGGAATGTTCCCATTGGCCGGTGGCGATCGCGAGGGGGGGGCCACGAACGGATGGCCTCCCCCTCACCTCCGATCGCCGTGGAACAAAAGACGACCGATCGGACCCCCCACCCGCGGAAGGCAAATCACGTACATGTACGTGATTTTGCCTGTCCGTGCCACCTTGCCGACGTACATCGGCGTGAGGCGGTCGTCAAGTGGTTAAAATAGAAATGAAAGGCAAAACATTTGTGTATAGATCTAAAAAAAACATTATAATCACTTTTCCCCCCTTTTTATATAAGTGATCACATTCCCTTAGTTCTTAGCTGCATAAGAGCTGGGGGGAGGAGAAACAGCAGCGCACTCATTGGAGGAGAGCCGGCTGAGTTCCCAGCATAACTAGAGAATTAACCATGGTGTGTTCTTCTTCTTAGTGTGGTCAGTTTTTAATAGGAGATCAGAGGGACTGGCAGGAACACCAGGCATTTCACACAAAGGAAGCAATACCAAAACAGGATACTTTTTCATATTGTGAATATGAAATGTTGGGTTTACATATTCTTTAAAAGTAGAAGAGACATGGTGGGGTTGATTTACTAAAGCAATATGCAGTTTATTTTGCAAAGGAAGTTGAACTTTGCCAGGGAAATTTCCCCAGTGTTTAGTGAATGAGGTGAAGCTCTACTGACTTCTTTCATCCATACCATATGCCAGGGGCGTTGCTAGGGGGTGGCTTTTGGGGCTATAGCCCCGAATCTGAGGCCAATAGCCCCGAGTCTCTGCAGGGGTCCCCAAGGGGAGGGGAGGCTCTCTGGGGAACCTTATGTAAGTGGGGGGCTCTCTGGGGACCCTGATATAAGGGAGAGGCTCTCTGGGGACCCTGATTTTAAGGCCTAGGCTCTCTAGGGACCCATATTTAAGGGAGAGGCTCTCTGGGGACCCTAATGTAAGGGGGCCTCTCTGGGAACCCTGATGTAAGTGGGGGGGGCCTCTGGGTACCCTGATGGAAGGGGGAGGCTCTCTGAGGACTCTGATGTAAGGAGGAGGCTCTCTGGGGACCCTGATGTAAGGTGATGTATGGGGGGCTCTCTGGGGACCCTGATGTAAGTGGGAGGCTCTCTGGGAATATATATATACCCACACGTATATTACTGTATATACATGTGTATGCCCGCCCAAGCGTATGACTTTCTTTACTACTCTGCTATGGGCTCTAGCCCCAGATCTTTTGTAGACCTAGCAACACCCCTGCCATATGCAATCGAGAATTGTGTTTTTGTTATTTTGCTTGATTGTGATTGGATATTTTTTGCAAAGTAAAATTGCACCTCATCCACTAAGCTGTGAGAGATAATACCCTTCCAAGTGCAACTTCCCTTGCAAAATCATCAGTCTGTTTGAATTTAGTAAATCACTTTTATGTCTCTTCTACATTGCAAATCCTGCCTGTTCACAAATATTAATTTTTTAAGTAAAGTTCCACTTTAAGAAAAGATGCATTTACATTTTACCATTGGCAGTCCCGCTTGTGCAAAGCTCCTGTACATTCGGGATGTTCTCCACAAATATTTGCACCATTTTTCCAGCAAACGCAATTTAACCACTTCCCGCCCGCCCTATAGCGGATTGACGTCCGGGAAGTGGTTCTGTTATCCTGACTGGACGTCATATGACGTCCAGCAGGATAACATGCCGCAGCGCGCCCCCCGGGGGCGCGCCCCCGGGGGCGCGCATCGCGGCGATCGGTGGAGCAGTGTGTCAGTCTGACACACCGCTACACTGATCTTGGTAAAAAGCCTCCAGCGGAGGCTCTTTACCACGTGCTCAGCCGTGTCCAATCACGGCTGATCACGCTGTCAATAGGAAGAGCCGTTGATCGGCTCTTCCTCACTCGCGTCTGACAGACGCGAGTAGAGGAGAGCCGATCGGCGGCTCTCCTGGCAGGGGGGGGTCTGCGCTGATTGTTTATCAGCGCAGCCCCCCCTCAGATCACCCCACTGGACTACCAGGGATGCCACTAGGACCACCAGGGAAGGGGCAACGTGGATGGCCAGGTATGTACCCCATGGCCATCCACATGTGCCCAATCTGTGCCAATCAGTGCCCACAAATGGGCACTGATTGGCACTATTATGTCCATGATCTGCCCAGCAATGCCCAGATCTGCCCAGCAATGCTCTATCAGTGCCACCTGTCATTGCCCATCTGTGCCACCTGTCATTGCCGATCAGTGCCACCTGTCAGTGCCCATCTGTGCCCATCAGTGCCCACCTATCAGTGCCCATCAGTGCCACACATCAGTGCCACACATAAGTACCCATCAGTGCCACCCATATATACCAATCAATGCCACCTACGAGTGCCCATCAGTGCCGCCTATGTGTGCCCATCGGTGCCACCTATGAGTGCCCATCAGTGCCGCATACCAGTGCCACCTATCAGTGCCCATCAGTGCCACCTATCAGTGCCCATCAGTGCTGCCTATCAGTGCCCATCATCAGTGCCCGTTAGTGCCACCTCATCAGTGCCACTTCATTGGTGCCACCTCATCGGTGCCCATCAGTGCCGCCGTATCAGTGCCCATCAGTGCAGCCATATCAGTGCCCATTATTGAAGGAGAAAGTGTACTTATTTACAAAAAAATTTAACAGAAACAAAGAAAAACTTGTTTTTTTTCGAAATTTTTGGTCTTTTTTTATTTGTTGCGCAAAAAATAAAAACCGCAGAGGTGATCAAATACCACCAAAAGAAAGCTTTATTTGTGGGAACAAAATGATAAAAAATTTGTTTGGGTACAGTGTAGCATGATTGCGCAATTGTCATTCAAATTGCAACAGCGCTGAAAGGTGAAAATTGGGCTGGGCGGGAAGGTGTCTAAGTGCCTGGTATTGAAGTGGTTAATTTTTTTGTTGTCATTTCTCACTAAACAACCCTTCTAACATTCTAATGGTTCCAGTAATTTGTGTCCCCAGTATGGACAATACATGGACATGTGCCTGCTGTGTAATCGGTTGATGTTTGCCCCTTTCTTCAGTCTTTCCACTTGATTGAGGAAGAGGTAATGTGACAGCTCAAGCAGCATAGTGCCAAAGTCAATTTACAGGGAAGATAGAGTTCTCGACATGACAGGGAATGACCTGCTTATCACCGTGGCGGAGAACGCCATTAGGCGATGAATTGCGCACCCTGCGGGGGCCGGCTGCCCAGAAAACTCACCATCTCATCAGAGACATTTCAGGACTAGTCAATGTCACACCTAGGGATGATTTTGATTATCAGGTCCTGTCATCGCCCCCCTACAGAAATCCAATTACAGTTCCAGAAGATGGCTGCACACATGCAGATTATCAGCAAGAAAGGTATTTTGGAGCAAACGGCGCATTTGAGGGAAGCCACAGTCTTCAGAAAGAGCTGCCCCTCCCCAGTCCTTGCGTCAACCTTTTCATGCCCCAAGAATGTAAATATAGCGCTATGCTCATAATCTGCCCAAAGGATCCCTTTCCCTAAAACAAGAGGCTAAAGAAAACTGAACAGTGCTGATTTTGATATGCAGTTTCTGACTTTTTTTGCCAAAAGCAAACTATTTCCAATCTTCATAACTAGCCCCACCTAATCTCCATTACTGTCACAGTTTTAGGGCCCGAACCCGCAACCTCTGCTGTGTCTGGCGGTATATCTTCTTGCCAAGCCACCTGAGATGTTAGACAGCTCTCTGGGCAATTCCTGTTAACAATTTTGTCTTGAACCTTGTTCCTGGTGAACCTTGAATTCGTTGCTCCTCCAGTGAACTTTCTATTGAAGCCCTGTTTCTGCACTTCCTGTTTGCCAGATTATTGTGCTCTCTCCAGCCAATATCTTGCTTTTTCACTCCTGCTGCTGTCTTTATCTTTGCTACCACTTGTTGCTGACCTTTGGCTTTTTCCTCGACTATGCTTCTGCTTGATCCCAACCTGCAACTACTTGTTTTTTTTTGTTTTTCTTCACAGACAATTACTTGTTACTCCTCTAGTGAACTTCCTATTTAAGTTATGTCTCCGCACTTCCTGTTTGCCAGATTATTGTGCACTCTCCAGCCAATATCTTGCTTTTTCACTCCTGCTGCTGTCTTTATCTTTGCTACCACTTGTTACTGACCTTTGGCTTGTTCCTCGACTATGCTTCTGCTTGATCCCAACCTGCAATTACTTGTTTTTTTGTTTTTTGTTTTTCACAGACAACTACTTGTTACTCCTCTAGTGAACTTCCTATTTAAGCCATGTCTCCGCACTTCCTGTTTGCCAGATAATTGTACTCTCTCCAGCCAATATCTTGCTTTTTCACTCCTGCTGCTGTCTTTATCTTTGCTACCACTTGTTACTGACCTTAGACTTGTTCCTCGACTATGCTTCTGCTTGATCCCAACATGCAACTACTTGTTACTGACCTTTGGCTTGTTTACTGACTGCACTTCTGCTTGATCTCTACCTGCTATAACTGCTACTGGATCCTGGCTTGCTCACCTCCTGTAGAATCCAGTAGAATTCATCTCCACCATCAGGAGCTCTGTTGAACATCTGTTAGTAGTTAGACCTCGCACATTGGATGAGCCTACATTATCTGCCAAGGTGACCTGCTTGTATACTTATCCTGCTGGTCAGTGGGAGCCTCTCTACTCCTTTAGCTTTTGGCAGGCCCAGACTGGGACAAAAAATAGCCATTGGCATTTTAGACTGAGCAGTCTTAGTCTGGACTAAGCATTACAAATAATGACAACTACCAGTTTCTCAATGTCTTTTGGTTATATTTAGCCTGTTTCAGTGGCACGGGAGCAGGTGTGAGAACAGCAGGAGCCAGTGAGCACGTCGGGGAGATCTTCAGGGAGAAGACAGTCGGGTGGCTGGTGAGTAAGACAGTCGGGGAGGAGTGACAGGCAGTCCAAGAGGACTGGGGAGAGCAGTCTGAGATGGATGCAGAGTCAGTCTGGGAGGACTGTGGAGAAGTAGCCAGGAAGGCTAGTGAAAGGGGCAGCTGCAGTCAGGTGGGCTGGCAGTGCCTGAAGAGGTGGTGCTGGGATCAGTAGCCACAGAAGGACAGCTGGACACTGGGAATTTGCTACACAACCAAGGGGCCCACGGTTCCTGCCTGTAATGGGCATTCATTTTATCTGACTGAGCCCTATTTGTCAGATCATCTAACCGTGTGCCAGCTGGGCCTGAGGTTTTTGTGCTGCAAGCAAGTGATGTGCTGGAGGAAGCTGAGGAGTGTGTAAATAGTCTGTACAGAGGAAAGTTGTCCCTGAGGAGTTTTGCTAAAATCAAGTGGGCATCCCATAGTAGCCCTATCCCCATCCGAGTTTATTCTCAATAAAACAAAAAAAGAACAAAGCACTGGACTGTTTCCTGACTGCAGTGTGCTGTGAAGATTCGGTGTGCCTGGCTGTACAGGGTGGGGGATCCCTTTCTACTTGCAGCTCCTTAGGGAGTGCGCTACACCTACGTGATGTGCGTAGCCTGATCCATCTTCATTCCTCCTCCAACAGGCTGCCCCTCCCTGAATGCTGGCATCCTCTACTGAGCGCCAGCATCTCTACGAGTACTGGCATCTCTATTGAGCACCATGAGAGGTGACACAATGCAGCGGGAGAATTACTTGAGCAGAGTAAGTTCCTTCCCATGACACAGTCCCTCCCTGCAGTCCCGCACCAGACCCGATATGAAAGTAGTAAACAAAATCTGGCTACACACATCGCGCAACAGATTCTGTTTTCTGTCTTCCTCTGCCTGTTTTTTACAGGCAGCTAACATTGAGCGCCAGCATCATGTTCCGTGGTGAGGCCGAAAAGAAGGACCGGTCCAGGGGGACTCAGAGAGTCCTGCTCGGTCAGTGTCACTCCCTAGAGGCCCACATGGCTTGCGGCAGACCAAGACCTGAGGGTGAGAGCCAGGTGCATGATATATTAGATATAATGGCATATTTTATGTCACGGTTTTCACCCTCTGGGCAAACATTTTCCCAGACCCTCCCCCACCATGCAATTTCGCTCTCCATCTGCTCTGAGACATACAATAAATAGCAGCTACTGAAATTAAGTTTACTGCAGCAGATCAGGCAGTGACAATTGGTTTCCAGAGGTTACCACACATCATTTCTGCTTACTTATTGGTTGCTAGAGGTTACTGCAGATCATTACCGCTCACTGATTGCTAGAGGTTACTGCACATCATTACTGCTCATTGATTGGGTGCTAGAGGTTACTGTACATCATTACTGCTTACTGATTGGTTGCTAGAGGCTACTGCACATCATTACAGCTCAATGATTAGTTGCTAGAGATTACTGCACATCATTACCGCTCACTGACTGGTTGCTAGAGGTTGCTGGGGGGGGGGATCAGTGGTAGTGCTGGGGAATGGACGGAATGAGTGGCAGTGCTGGGGGGTGGGATGAGTGGCAGTGCTGGTGTGGGGGATAGGATGAGTGGCAGTGCTGGGGGGAATGGGATGAGACTGAACAGAGGATAACGGAAGGTAAATTGAAGGCATCACACACAGAGCTCTATCATCACACCAAAGCATCCTCTAATCAGAGTTAAACTGAGCTTATACAAATTGGTAAATATTGTTTTCTATCAGTAAGTGAACATGTGGTGAATACTGGCAGTCTGGCACTCACTTTCTCTTCGATCTGCGGCAGCAGTGACACCTATCCTTAAATCAGGAGATGGGGTCTCCTCCAGCTCCTCCCCCTTTACAGTCATGAGTCCGATGACCTCTAGTTTTTTTCCCAGTCCATCACCTTCATCTTCAACTTCTTTAGCAAGGCAGTGGTCATCTTGGAGGTGTGTTTGGGGTCCTTATGTTGGAATACTGCCCTGCGGCCCGGTCTCTGAAGGGAGGGGATCATACTCTACTTCAGTATGTCACAGTACATGTTGGCATTCATGGTTCCCTCAATGAACTGTATCTCCCCAGTGCCGGCAGCACTCATGCAGCCCCAGACCATGACACTCCCACCACCATGCTTGACTGTAGGCAAGACACACTTGTCTTTGTACTCCTCACCTGGTTGCTGTCACACACGCTTCCATCTGAACCCAATAAGTTTATCTTGGTCTCATCAGACCACAGGACATGGTTCCAGTAATCCATGTCCTTAGTCTGCTTGTCTTCAGCAAACGGCTTTCTTGTGCATCATCTTTTAGAAGAGGCTTCCTTCTGGGACTACAGCCATGCAGACCAATTTGATGCAGTGTGTGATGTATGGTCTGAGCACTGACAGGCTAATTTCCCCCCCCCCCACCCCTTTAACCTCTGCAGCAATGCTGGCAGCACTCATATGTATATTTCCTAAAGACAACCTCTGGATATGACGCTGAGCACGTGCACTCAACTTCTTTGGTCGACCATGGTGAGGTCTGTTCTGAGTGGAACCTGTCCTGTTAAACCGCTGTATGGTCTTGGCCACCGTGCTGCAGCTCAGTTTCAGGGTCTTGGCAATCTTCTTATAGCCTAGGCCCTCTTTATGTAGAGCAACAATTCTTTTTTCAGATCCTCAGAGAGTTCTTTGCCATGAGGTGCCATGTTGAACTTCCAGTGACCAGTATGAGAGAGTGAGAGTGATAACACCAAATTTAACCCACCTGCTCCACATTCACACCTGAGACCTTGTAACACTAACGAGTCACATGACACCGGGGAGGAAAAATGGCTAACTGGGCCCAATTTGAACATTTTCACTTAGGGGTGTACTCACTTTTGTTGCCAGTGGTTTAGACATTAATGGTTGTGTTGAGTTATTTTGAGGGGACAGCAAATTAAAAAAAAAATAAATAAATAAATATATATATTATATATATATATATATATATATATATATATATATATATATAAATAGTCCCATTGCCATTAATGTTACAAAGTGGACCTCATCACCATCTTCTGAAATATAACATATAACAATTGATGATATTTGAACAAACCCAGTTTTTTCTAATACTGAATTTTCTTTATTTTGCTATTTACATTTTTTTTGCAACAACACTGCCATCTACTGGAATAAATGATGTCCTACAGGCAGAATGACAAAATTACGAAATTACTTTAACAATTTCAGGGGTGACTTCAAAGACTCCTCCTTGCTCACTAGGTGTTTAACCCTTGTGCGTCCAATCTCTGTCCAATCCATGGCAGCCTGAAATATGCTGCAGCTAGATGAGGCTGAAAGCTGTACTGAGTGATACTCGCATTTTGGGCCATATGTGTTCAGGCCGGGGCATATACCCCCTTACGTCAGAATGCCCCCTTACACCGGGTGTCCACCTCAGAGTACCCGCTTAACACCATTGTTGGTGTCAGTGGGAGGAATAGTGTCTATTATTGGTATCAGAGAATGGAATAGTGCTTCATCATTAATATCAGTGGGTGGATTAGCGCCCCGTCATTGGTGTCAATGGGAAGAATAGTACCCTATTGTTGGTGTCAGTAAGAGGAATAGTACTCCATTGTTGGTGTCAGTAAGGGGAATAATATCCCATCATTGGTGTCAGTAGAAGAAATAGTGCCCCATTGTTGGTGTCAGTGGGAGGAATAGTGCCCCATTGTTGGTGTCAGTGGGAGGAATAGTGCCCCATTGTTGGTGTCAGTGGGAGGAATAGTGCCCCACCCATCATTGGAGCACAGGTGTGTCAGGAGGAAGGTGTCTCTGGAGCTCCTCCAGGTGATCCGTGTGAGAGGGGAGTGGTGGTGAAATCTCTCCCAGCTCTCCTGGCCCCTTTCTGGGGAAGCCATGGAGGCCAGCGGGGCCTCTCCTGCTGGAAGCTCTCAGCCATCTCCTGGGCCATCAGGTGACATGCCTGCCCCTGTACAAACCATGGTTTGTGATCTCTCTGCCCCTGGTGAGGGTGAAGGCTCAGAGGCAATTCAGGAGCGAGTAGTGGCCGGGATTAAGGTCCTGAATAGAGAAAGAGACAAGCTCTATAAACTGAGAGCAGAGCTGAAGCACTTGAGAAGGCAGCGTGAGGGCTTGCATAGACAGAAATGTGGGTCCATGGATCCGGAGATCCAACTGGCCAAGGTCCGGGTTGTAGGGTGACCACATTTACAAACTGCCATTTAGGGACAACACCCCCCCCCCCTGCACCCGCCCAAAAAAGGGTTTTGATACTTTTTTTTTCCAATTTTTGGGGAAAAAAGCAAACAGTGGTAACCAGTTTAGACAGGTGGTATGGACAGCAGAACGGAGGGGGACACAGAGGAAGAACGGAGGGGGACAGCAGCAGAACGGAGGGGGACACGGAGGAAGAATGGAGGGGGACAGCGCAGAATGGAGGGGGACACGGAGGAAGAACGGAGGGGGACACGGAGGAAGAACGGAGGGGGACAGCACAGAATGGAGGGGGACACGGAAGAAGAAAAGAGGGGGACAGCAGAACGGAGGGGGACACAGAAGAGGAACAGAGGGGGACAGCAGAACAGAGGGGGACACTGAGGAAGAACTGAGGGGGACAGCAGCAGAATGGAGGGGGACACTGAGGAAGAACTGAGGGGGACAGCAGCAGAATGGAGGGGGACACAGAGGAAGAATGGAGGGGGACAGCAGAACAGAGGGGGACACGGAGGAAGAACGGAGGGGGACAGCAGCAGAACGAAGGGGGACACAGAGGAAGAATGGAGGGGGACAGCAAAACGCAGGGGGACACGGAAGAAGAACGGAGGCGGACAGCAGAACAGAGGGGGACACGGAGGAAGAACAGAGGGGTAACAGCAGAACAGAGGGGGACATGGAGGAAGAATGGAGGGGGACAGCAGAACAGAGGTGGACATGGAGGAAGAACGGAGGGGGACAGCAGAACAGGGGGGGACATGGAGGAAGAACGGAGGAGGACAGCAGAACAGAGGGGGACACAGAGGAAGAATGGAGGGGGACAGCAGCAGAACGGAGGAGGACACAGAGGAAGAACAGAGGGGGACAGCAAAACAGAGGGGGACACTAAGGAAGAACGGAGGGGGACAGCAGCAGAACAGAGGGGGACACAGAGGAAGAACGGAGGGGGACAGCAGAACAACGGGGGAAACGGAGGAAAACTGGAGGGGGACAGCAGCAGAACGGAGGGGGAGCATGCTCACTGTAACAAAGTGTGAGTGTAAGACATTACACTAACCTGTCCTGGAAGTTTGTCAATGTCTGGCACTGCAGGCGGCAAACTTGCGGACCTCGTGGGCGGGAGCCTGGAGGAGGACTCGGAAGAGGCTCAGGCTGCTCAGGAGAGAAGTTGAACTGTTACTTCTTCGTGCGCTGCTGGCAAATGGTAATGTGCTGCAGAGCAGCGGAGAGCGGCCTGCGGGCAGGGGGAGTAGTCGGCAGCGGCCCCGGCCGGGACTGGCACTGACTGGGCACAGGCTGGATGATCCTTACCAGCAGTAAGTGACTGTGGCTCTGTCTGGTTGCTGGCGTGGTGTCACTCTGTGCTGGCTGGCTGCTCTCTCTCTCGGAGGCACGCACGCTGCTCTCAGCTGTAGGGTGCAGGTTCACTGCCCACACTGACTGCCCACGTGTCAGCACTCAGGCCTCAGCTGACGTCACTGGTTGCTAGACGTGGGGCGGCCCCAGCCTAGCAACCAGCCCATGATGTGTCATGTATGAGACTGTGTAGTGTTTATAAGGGTGGCGGCAGAGTCGGCGGACTGGTCTGACTCTGGCGGTGTGGTTTTTTTTCATTCCGGGACACTGTATTGTCCCTGAATGAAGGTGCCTGGGACACGGGACAAAATTCAGAAATCAGGGACAATCCCGGGCAATCTGGGACACGTGGGCACCCTACCGGGTTGAACACCAAGAAACCATTGTGGCCATGATGGAAGGCAAAGATGGGCCCTTTAAGGAAAAATTCTGCAATGACAGAAGGTTTGCCAGGATGACAAAAAATGGAGGTGGAGGAGGAGACCCCCAGTTCAGACCCCCTGCCCCCTCAGGGAGAGGTAAGCAGCCCCATGCCTTCCCAGGACTCAGGAGGCATGCTCAGGGCCATCCAGGCAATGCAGTCTCCTATGCAGGAAGATCAGCTGGTGTTTCATGAGGAGGACATTACTGATAATGTGCCTGACAAGGTAAAGCCTGTCAAGCCCCATGTGGTGCATAAAACTGTTTTTGTGAACACTGTGACTGATACAGACAATGTGTCCAGTGACAATCGGGCTGCTAATCCCATGTGTGGCAATGCTGTATCTGCTGATGCTGCAGTACAGCAAAAAATGCATTTAAAAAATGACATTCCTGCAGAGGAACTGCAAGATTCAGCAGAGCCTATTAACCCCCCTTTAGCTGAGTCTAAAGCTGTTTGCCCCACAGCTGCTGAAGACTCTACAGCACAGCTTCAGGAGACAGCTGGTATTGCATTAGAAACTGTGACTATTCCTGATGTAAATGTTTGTGTGACTGATAAAAATCAACCCAGTACCAGTGTGATGGACAGTCCTACCAACTAGGTTCAAGCAGATAATAATAAAAATAATTGTAATGTACAGACTAATGTGACATCAGTGTGGGGCCTTGGCCCTGATAAGCCTACATTTGCTCAGGTGGTACGCTCTGCTCCTGGTAGCTCTGCCCCCAAGCGGGTTTCCCCCTGCGGCCTACCACTTTGAGCACCCCAGGATCTGGTCTTGGGTCTCTGGCTTCTGCTGGGGGTCCGAGACGAAATGTAGTGATTCTTAAATGGGAAGGTGGTGCAATCCCTCCAGCACGGCGTGCAGTGGTGGACATGATTTTGGAGATGGATTTTGGGGCAAACGATCTGTATGCCCTAATACATGTTGCTGGGAGCCGGGAATATACTATTAGTTTCACCAGGCCAGAGGGTCTTGACCTGTTCTGGGAGCGATATGAGGCTCGGTGCAGGTCAAGACCCAAATGGGAAGGTCTGGCCCCAGTTGCGGTTTCACAAAGGTCTACAGTGAAAAAAAAATCACAATTATTCTCACTAATGAGAATGTTCCTACTCGAGATTTAGAGGTCTGGTTAAAGAATTATGGTGAGGTATTCACTAAGCCCGATAAAATACTTGATGAGCGTAACATCTGGACTGGGGGTTGGTCAGTTACAGTCAGGTTGGCCAGGGATGGGAATGTTGTCCATCACCTGCCCTCCTCAGCTTTTATAGGGAGGGATAGGATGACTATTTTCTACCCTGGTCAGCCGAAGCTGTGTCACCGCTGTGGAGAAAAGGGGCATTTGAGCTCCTCCTGTTCAGCCTTGATATGTTCAGTGTGTCAGGGTCAGGGTCATATGGCCAAGGACTGCACCGAGATGATCAGGTGCAACCTGTGCCTGCGCCTTGGCCACCCCTACAGCAGATGTCCTGAAGCCTGGCACAATATGGCGAAGGAGGTACTAGATGACTTGTCAAGGCTGGACAGGATGGAGGGTGAGGCCCCTGGTGTACCATCCTCCTCTGCGGTGACCGACTCCCCTGGTCCTGTTCAGGATCCCTCTCCAGTTCCTGTGGCCATCCCTCCTGTGTCTGTAAGTATTCCTTCTGTATCTGTCTCTGTGTCCCCCCCACCTACTGTACCCTCTCCTCTTGTGTCAGAACCTTCCAAGTCTGTGCCCCCTGAGTCAGTTCCCCCCCAGGAGTCTACCCCTCCTAAGTCTGACTCAAAGGGAGCACTCTCTCCACCAGGAGTGGTAGCATGTACTAAATAGGTTGCTTCTTCCTCTGTAAAGAAGTCTTCTGTAAAGACATCAAAGACAAAAATAAGAGATGGGGGCATCTCTGAAGCTGACCTGCAGTACCTGGAGGAGAGAAGGAAGGTTGGGAAGCGGAAGAAGCAGGCGGTGAGGATGGAACAGGCTCCAGTGCCTGTCCCCAACCGTCATAGGTCCTCTAAGTGGGATATTTCCTCATCTGGAGCTTCTTCGGAGCGAAGTTCCGATTCTGAAATGGAGTTTGAGGCGGCCTCAAGAAAAAGAGAGAGGCTTCTGGTAATGAGCATCAGAGGGGAGCTAAGAAGCAATCCAACCAATAACCCAAATGGCGGTTCCCCCTCCGTTAAAAGTGGTGACAATAAATGTCGCCAGTATTAAGTCAGTAAGAACTCGTTCTATGGCCTTCTTTTTGTTCAGCCAATTAGATGATGAAATTTTATTTTTGCAAGAGACTAGGCTCACCTCCTTGGCAGATATTCATATGGCCAAGAGAGAGTGGAGGTATGGTCCATCTTACTGGTCTCTTGCGGCTGAGCCTTACGGCGGTGTGGCGGTGTTGTTTAAAACCGGCATGGTAACTGTCCGGCGGGTTATTGAGGTGGAGATTGGGAGATGTATGGTCTTAGACGTCCTTGTGGGAGGGCAGGACTTGCGCCTAATTAATGTTTATGGGCCACACACAAAGTGGGACAGGAAATGCCTTTTTACAAGGATCAAGCCATTTCTTTTTACATCCCGCCAAGTGGTCTTTGGAGGTGACTTTAATACAGTAACTAGGCCCAAGGACAGGAAGGACTTCAAGGACAGGCTGGGATATGATAGCGTTTTTTTAAATAGTATGGTTAGGGATGCTGGTCTTGTAGATGTGCACATTAAGCACATCCCGGATGATACTGGGTTCACCTTTCATCGAGGTAGTAGTCAGAGTAGAATAGATAGTTTTTTTTTTTTAAGGAGACCTCTGCTTTCTCACCCCCAGTGGTGCAGGCAGTAGAGTTCTCTGATCACTGTATGCTATCTGTGATCCTGAATGCTTCAGACGCCCCTCAGAGGGCCAAGGGCATCTGGAGATTGAATTCGACCCTACTCAAGGAAGAACATCTTATACAATCCTTTGAGGAATTCTTTCAGACCAAAAAGTGTATCGCTGGATTCTTCAGGGGCCTAGCCAATATTAAACAGTTTAATAAATACATGACCTACCAACGTTTACGGAGGAAGCTGGATCTTCTTGTCTCGAGAGGAGGAGATCCTGGGGCAATCTCCGAAGTGAAACTTCTTCTCAGGAAGTGTCAATATGACCGGCATGCCTCTTTGGTTCTGGAGAGGGACTATGGGAAGTACCACTCGCCCGACCCTTACCAGAACTGCAAACAAGGTGTAGCTGTTAAAACAGTCGTTGGCCTTAAGGACAGTACAGGTTCCTTGACAAAGTCCAGGTCAGGGATTCTGGAGGTCGTGAGGTCCTTTTATGCTGACCTTCTTGGGAGGAAAGAGCTTGACCGTGACAAGATGGAAAGCTTTTTGGACTCTACTCCAGGTCTAAATAGTGGAGATGTTCCATTGATGAATTTGACAGAGGAGATCACAGTTGAAGAGGTGATGAGGGCAATTGAACAGCTTGCCATCAAAAAGTCACCTGGACCGGATGGCTTGACGGCTGAGTTTTACAAAGCTTTTAAGTCTATTCTGGCCCAGAAGTTTTCGTGGACGGAGGGTTTCCGGATGTGGGCGTGTTGCTGACCTCGGAGAGCGCTCGGGGATGCCGGATCTCTCCTCCCTCCCTCCTCGTGGTGAGCGGTGAGGCGGCGACGCTGACAGCGGCGCCTCTCGCTTGGATGCGAGCGGCCGCCTCCTAGCCTTCCACCTCCGGATCAGACCGTGCGTTAGCGGTCGTCAAACCGCCCCCCCCCGCTCCCTCTCCGTTCTTTCTTCCCACTTCACTCCTGTCTCCACTGCCCGTTACCTGGAACCTGGGCTGGGCTGGAGGGCGAGCTGAGCGGCGGTGTTAGGAATTTCCTGACAAGAGCTGCGGATGCTATGTGAAACCCCAGCACAAGTGTGTGATGCATTAAAACACAGAGAGAGGGGGATGGATGAGAAGGATGGATGGATTCTCTCCCTTGGAACACAGCAATTGAAAGAGAAGCCAAGACCAGAAACCCTCAGATAAGTGTAATAGAAAATAGAAGCTGGAGAGGGTAAGTGCCTTATATGCAATGTCATTGCTGGAGCATGAAATGTAAAGGAAAGGGGGTTGTGAACTAAAAGTGATTTATACTTTGATCTTGTATGGACAGCAACACATCTAAATTACCTAATATATCAGGTCACCTCTAGACTTGCTCCCCTTTGTTTTTTTTTTTTTTTTTTTTTGTTTTTTTTTTTTGTTTTTTTTTTTATTACGGGAATTGTCTGAGGTCAAGGTTAATGCAAATACAATGGAGAAGGCCTGAAAGAAA
The DNA here is from genome assembly GCF_042186555.1 of Aquarana catesbeiana. Lineage (NCBI taxonomy): Eukaryota > Metazoa > Chordata > Amphibia > Anura > Ranidae > Aquarana > Aquarana catesbeiana. The sequence goes on along the minus strand of NC_133327.1, from coordinate 668,761,374 downwards.
ATATAGGCAAGGCCGGCGTGTCCATCTTCTCTCTTCAGGGTTGCTGACGACTTTTGGACTTGATGTCTATTACCAAAAGACCTACAGGGGGCATTGTTCTAAATTGCTGAGGAAAGTGATGTTAGTATTGGGCTCCTCCCTCGGAACTGTATGATAAGTAAGACTCAAAACTGTATGAGAAAGTTCATCTGAATTATTCACAGGCAGGGAACTGTGTGAATCTATTTAGGTCATTCTTTGTAAGGCATTTGCAAGGGTATAAAATCCATCTGCAAGAAAATAAAGTCTCTGGATTGGGCCCCTGGATAAGTTACCTATTAAATGTGACTCATTCGAACAGTCGAGGATCTGCCCTTATTGGTAACGCCCGTCTGAACAACATTACCCTCCCCTTTTATGAACGGTGAGATCATAGGCCTATACATCCAAGGGGCATAAAAGATAGGTTCCTGGGGTTTTTATTCAACTAAGGTGCCTATACCAAAGGACCCCTTGTTAGACTTAACAGACCTGAACCCCACCACAGGGATCCTCATCCTTATTAAGCGGAGAAACCCTTCTAGGAGGAAAATCGCAGTAGAGGCCCACAGGTTCTGTGGACTTCTAGGACCAAAGCCATACTAGGGGGGGTCAAAGTCTCTAAAGAATGAAAGGGAAAGCGGGTAAGGGGGGGACAACAACAAACCCAGCAGGATCGTCTGTGAGAACTAGCTCCAGCCCAGGTACAATAAAGAAGTATATGGTCCACGATAGCACGCATGCAAGCCCAGGAAAGATACCTGGATCAAAAGATAAAACCCCTGAACGCTTGCCTAAAATTAACACAAGGAGGCAGCTAGCTGAAGTAGAATCTCTCAGTGTAAATCCAGCAATAGTAGAAACAGTCCCAATAGAGAGTCAACGGGAAGGAGTATTACCAACAAAAAATGATATAGCGGAGATGTTCGCTAGACTGGAAACCTTTATCAAAGCTGAAACAGAAGCAATACGGGGGGACATGGGCCATATACTGAGAAGAGTAGAAGAGGTGGAGACGGTGAATGAAAAACAGAGGATGGAAATGGGGTACCTGAAAAGCCAGATAGAAGAAATGCAGCGTGAACATAGAGACTTAAGATATAGACTAGAAGACCAAGAAAATCGTAACCGAAGGAAGAATCTGAGGATCAGAGGCCTCCCCGAGGCGCAGGGGGAGGGGGAAAACTTGCAAGAAAAGGTGGATCAAATCTTTGGAGGTCTTATCAATCCAAATGATAAAAGGGTTAAATTAGATAGAGTACACAGACTTAGGAAACCAGCTGAGATTAACAAGGAAGCACCTCGAGATGTGATAGTGAGGTTTCATAATTACCAAGACAAGGAGAAAATCAGGGCAAATTTGAGAAGTAGTCAAACAATTAAATATGGAGAATCTAATTTACAAGTATACCCAGATCTGGCAGTTGAGACACGGGCAAGGAAAAAAGTTCTCAGACCATTATTGGAACAACTCAAAGCTCGAGAAGTGCAGTATTCCTGGGGGTTCCCGGCGTGCCTGATTGGGCGAAAAGATGGGCGCTCAGCGACTTTAAGGTTCCCAGAAGAGACCCTAGATTTTTGCCGTAAGCTGGACATTCCACCTGTAGATATCCCAGGGTGGTGGGAGAGAACGGGAGGGCAGAGCACTGGAGAGGATGTGCAAAGCTGGAAACCAGTATATAACAGGAGAAGGCCCTAAGCAAGTTCAGAAACAATTTGAGGAATATAAGTTTTTGTATTCTGGTGGAGGGGTTGGAAAACTAAAAATAAAGTCTAAGGGAGGTGATTGGGGGGCGGCAGGGAGGGGCTAGGGATGTGGAGGGGTGGATCCTGGGGAGTGGGAGGTGGTGGAGGAGCGGAGGGGGGTCCGGTGAAACCCGGGGCGGGATGGAGGACCTGGTGACTCCCACACTGAGCTCAACCCTCGGGGGGTTAACCGTAGGGCCGGGTGGAGAAGGGGAGGCCACGGTCAATAGTGCCACTAGAGGGCCTGAAACCCCATATGCGGGGAGGGGGAGGGGAGGGGGGGGTGGGGTCTGGAGGGGAAGGGGGGGGGATCAAGGGGGGGTCGAGACCAGTACAAATTTATTCGCCTACCACGCTTGGGTCCAGAAAAGAAGAGTAAATGGTCGGAATAAACCTCGTAACATATAATGTGAGGGGTCTCAACGCGCCCATAAAATGCGCCAACATAATGAGCGAGTTGAGAGCCAATAGAGCTGGGGTGGTCTTCCTCCAGGAGACACATTTATATATGGGGGGAAGTCGGAGGATAGCGTCTAGGGATTACCCGCTGTGGTTTTACGGAGACTCCCCAATAAGGGGGGCAAAGGGGGTGGCGATTGGATTTGCAAGGGAAAGTCATTTTCAGATAGAGGAGAGGCTAACTGATCCTGAGGGTCGATATTTGTTCTTGAGGGGCAAACTAAACGATGAGGACTATACCTTAGTAAATATTTATTGCCCAAATGTTAACCCAGGTAAATATTTAATTGGTGTATTAGTGAAGCTGGATGGTTTTAGGAGAGGGAGGGTTATTGTGGCAGGAGATATGAATTTGTGCTTAGAGCCAGGTAGGGATTGTGTGTCGCGTGTGCGGGGGACTGGAGGAGTGTGGCTAAATAAACTTAAGAAAAAACTACATTTTTGTCAGCTAGTTGATGTATGGAGGATGCAACATCAGAAAATAAAAGACTACACTTACTACTCCCCCGTCCACGCGACATACTCAAGATTAGATTATATCTTTGTAGAACATAGGAACCTAGAAGAAGTAGAAGAAGTTAAAATAGGATCTATAACTTTTTCGGATCATGCCCCGGTGACACTGCGAATTAAACAAAAAGTGCAAATACCCCTAACAAATAATTGGAGACTAAATGAGGATCTCCTGCATGATAGGGAAATTGATAAGATAATTCAAGAAGAATTAAAATTTTATTTTAGAATTAATACTTCAAAAGAAACATCGGAGTCAATAGTTTGGGAGGCCCATAAGGCCTATATCAGGGGGATAATAATAAAGGCGGGTGCGGAGAAAGAAAGAAGACGGGTTAAAAACCTACATGCGCTTCAGGAGGAAGTTAAAAAACTAGAGTGGCAGCATAAGGAGACTGGGGAAGTTGGGACTCTGGGAAAACTATATAGAGCCAGAGAAGCTATGAGACAGCAGATAGAGGCAGAAAATCGCAAAAAATACAACCTAGTCAAAAAAGAGAGATATATTTACGGAAATAGACCTGGGAGACTCCTGGCAAGGGCCCTAAGTAAAAAGAAGGGTATTAGATATATTGATAAAATAAGGACGAGGTCAGGAGAAATAAGATATAAAGATGCGGACATAGCAAAAATCTTTCAAGAATTCTATGGGGATCTTTATTCATTGGATAAAAAAAAGGATAAAGAGAAAGGGCAAAAACAAGAAAAAATTAGAAATTATTTAAAAGGAACAGGGTTGGTTAAAATAACAGAAGAGGAGAGAATATCCCTGGAGGCCCCCATAACAGAGCCCGAGATAAGGAAGGCCATTAAAGAGACCCAGACAGGAAAAAGCCCTGGTCCAGATGGACTGACAGCGTTATACTATAAGAAATATCAAGACTATCTAGTGCCAAAACTTTGCGCCTATATGAACGAAATAGGAGAGACAGGGGAAATGAGCAGAGATGCTCTGGCGGCAAACATAGCGTTGATTCATAAAGAAGGAAAGGATGACACATTATGTTCGAGCTATAGGCCCATATCCCTTCTAAATAGTGATACAAAATTGTTTGCAAAAATAATAGCGGGCAGAATAAAACAAACAATTAAAAATGTCATCCACCCTGATCAAGTAGGATTTATACCAGGTAGACAGGGAAAGGATAATAGTATTAAAACCCTTTTAATAACACAGGAAATTAAAAAGAGTGGAGTCCCAGGTCTGCTCCTGTCTATAGACGCTGAAAAAGCGTTTGACAGGGTGGACTGGGACTTCATGTTGGAATCACTCAAAGAAATAGGATATGGGGATAAGATCTGTACCTGGATCAGGGCGCTTTACTCCAAACCATCAGCGAGAGTTAAAATAAATGGGTCTCTGTCCAATCCTTTTTTTTTGTATAATGGAACGAGACAGGGGTGCCCAGTCTCCCCAATCCTCTTTCTGTTGGCACTAGAACCTCTTCTAACTAGGTTAAGGCAGAATCCAAACATCAAGGGAGTAAGTATAGGCGAAACGGAGTATAAGCTCGCAGCTTATGCGGACGATATTCTCCTATATATAACTAACCCAAGAATCTCCCTACCGAATGTGTTGGCTACAATGCAGGAGTATGGGAAATTATCCAATTTTAAAGTAAATACCACTAAATCAGTTGTATTAGACATAAATTCCAATAAAACAAGAGACCACGCATATCAGGAACACTTTCCCTTTAGATGGAAGAAAGAAGCCCTAAATTACCTAGGAATCAAAATCACATAATCGGCGGGAAAATTATATCAAGCAAATTTTTTGCCACTTATTAATGAGGTAAAAGTAGAACTAAATAGAATACATCGGGGACAATTGTCGTGGGCGGGAAGAATCAATATTTTGAAAATGGTTATTTTACCAAAAATAACATATAAAATGCAGATGCTCCCAATCATGCTCCCACCTGCATACCTCAAAAGACTACATTCATTGATATTAAGGTTCATTTGGAAAGGAAAAACACCACGGTTAAAGTACACTCAATTAATAAATGTGAAAAGAAAAGGGGGTTGGGGAGCACCAGATATCGGTAAATACTACGAGGCTATTGCACTTGCGAGAGTGGTAGAATGGGTTAAAAATAAGGGAAAACAGTGGGTAGAGATTGAAAATAAAATAAGTAAGGCAAATTTACACAAAATAATATGGTGTTCACCAAAGATAAGAAAATATAATATAGAGTCACATGAAATCACTAGACATGCACTTAGAATATGGGATCTTATACATAAAAGGGAACATTGGGAATATAACTCACCGTTAATGTCTTTAAAGGATGTAGACTATTTTCCGCCGGGGAAAGAAGAGTGTTTTGGTAAATGGCTCCTAGATGAGAACATACAGCTGAAGGATGTAGTAGAGAAGGGTAAAATATGCTCCATACAAGAGCTTAAGAACAGAAGAGACAGGATAAGTATCAACCCATGGCGTTACGGTCAACTGAAACACTTTGTGGAATCCCTACCTCAACCAATTAGGACAACAAAAAATTTACTCCCATTAGAAAAAATATGCATGGAATTAGATGAAAGAGGGGGCTTTTCCCGCATATATAAAATATTAGTGGAGTTGAGGAGGGGGGACACCCGGGCTTTTATAAGTAAATGGGAGAAGGAGTTAGGATTAACGTTGACCGAGCCAGAGGTAGATCTGATGCTGAAGCGACTCCTGAATACGTCAGTCAACTATAAAGTATTAGAGATAAATTATAAATGCCTAATGAGAATGTATATGACCCCGGATAGGATACATAAAATCGATGGGGGAAGATCCCGGCTCTGTTGGAGGGGATGTAATGAGACAGGGACGATGGCCCATATGTGGTGGTCGTGTCGGGAGATGGGAGTATTCTGGGAGGAGATTAAAAAATACACTAAAATAATCACTAATTTTGATCTGCCAAAGGACCCTAGGGTTCTTATATTTCACTTGAGCGAAATGCCCACGAGGGCCTATCTCAGGACACTTTTGCCCCACTGTATAGATGCAGCTAAAAGCATAATTGCTAAAAATTGGAAAAGAAAAGAAAGACCAACCATGAGGGAATGGATTAATAAGATAAATGAGATACAGGAGTTGGAGTATTTAAGGTTTAGTGATGGGACAAAAATGGAGATTTATAGGAAAAAGTGGGAAGTATGGGTAAAATTTAAAAAATCTATAAAAGCAGCTGAGATATGGTCTCATGAGTAGTGGAGAGGGCAGATCTCGACCCAGGGTAGATGTGGGAAACGAAAGGAAAGGGCTTGAAATGAAGAGGTATGGTCTCGGGGTGGGTAGAGGGGGGGAGGGGGGTTGGGGTAGGAAGTAAAAAAGTAAAAATAAACAGTAGAAGTAGGGGGGGTATATCATCTTTTTCATATTTGGTGTTATGAATTAAGTAAACAGATTAAAAGCCACAATGATGTGAGGACCAAGGGGAAGAATTTTTGAATATTAATTTGAAAAAATGAATTCCCACGGTAAACCTTCTTGCTGAGGTGGAAAAGAAAAAAAAAAAAAAAAGGAAAAAAGGGGAAAAAAAAAAAAAAAAAAAAGTCTATTCTGGCCCCACATTTGGTAGAGGTTTTTAACAATTGCCTTGCTGAGGGGGTGCTTTCTCCTTCCATGAGGCACTCGGCTGTGATTCTTCTTTCAAAAGGTAAAGATCCTTCGATGATTGAGAATTAATGCCCCATCAGCCTTCTTAATGTCGATAGAAAGATACTGGCAAAGATCATTTTCTGGCGCCTATCGTCAGTAGCAGAGTCTTTGCTTTCTCGCCATCAGCACTATTCGGTCCAGGGTAGGTTTTAGCTGTCCGGGAGGCCTTGGAGCGGTGGAGGGCTGCAGGCTGGGGAAAGTATTTGCTGACATTAGATCAGGCAAAGGCTTTTGATCGTCTTAACCATGAGTACCTGTGGTTGCTCCTTAGTAAGTACGGTCTGCCAGATGGTTTTGTCGATTGGTTAAAAGTCTTGTATAAGGCGGCAGAAAGCTTTCCTCTTGTTAATGGTTGGGTTGGGCAGTCCTTTGAGCTTGGCTCCGGGGTGCGCCAGGGTTATCCCCTGAGTCCCCTGCTCTATGTGTTTGCAATCGACCCCTTCATCAGGAGGCTAGAGAGCAGCATATTGTGTGGGGTGCCAGTGGGGCTCCCGGGTGAGCCGCCTTTGAGGGTTGTTGCCTATGTGGACGATGTGATCGGTGATTGTCACTGGGGCGGATGAAGCAGAGGAGGTGGTCTCTCTGACATCACGGTATTCTGAAGCATCAGGCTCCAAGATCAATCAGGAAAAGAGTGAAAATTTCTGGATGGTAAAGGAAGGTGAGGGGTTTGATCTCCCGGACACCTTTCCAGTGCCCCAGGAAAGAATTAAGATTCTAGGCATTGAATTTGGACCCGGCGATTATGGCCTCAAAAACTGGGAAGGCAGACTGGAAATTGCCAATACTAAGGTGGTCAGCTGGAAGAGATGGAAGTTATCTATGAGGGAAAGGGTTGATCTGATTAAGACTTACCTGATTCCGATCTTCTTTTATGTCAGCTTTGTCTGCATCTTGCCAGAGTCTCTCTATGCTAGGGTCAGTAGTGTGTTCTTCCAGATGTTGTGGGGGAACAGACTGAACCCCATCAAGAGGAATGTCACCTATCTATCCAGGAGGGAGGGTGGCTTAGGTATGGTCAACCCAGTTCTTTTCTTTTCACTGCTTTTTCTCAAGTTTAACATTAGTAATATACTTGTAGTGGAACCTCCTGGATGGGTAGGCATATTTAGATCTTGGTTTAGGCCTTTTCTACGACTTTGGGAAGAAGGTGGCCAAGTGAAGAATCTCAGGGGTCATCGTGGTCAGCTACCAGCCTATGTCGCTCCGTGCCTGAAGTTACTACGGCAGTGGCGATTGTCGGCTGAAGATCTCAGATCGGTTCCGAGGAAAGTCCTTTTGAGTCGAGTCTTGAGCGAAGTCTTTCATGACCCACTGGCCTTAAGGGATTGCCCAGGCCCAGTTTTGAGGGCAGGGTTAAGACTTATTAATTTGGACAGAGTACCCCCTAAATTTAGGGATCTGGCCTGGTTATGCTTCCATGGGAGGCTCTGTGTTAGGGGCAATTTGAAATTCCGCAGTGGGATGGATCGTAGCTGTCCTCGGGAGGAGTGTGCAGGTGAGGAGGAGACTATAGACCATTTTCTGCTTCATTGCCCTTTTAACATAGAGGTGTACAAACAGGTGGGGCAGACCCTCGGTGTTCCTTTCCTCTCCAGGCTGGGTTATGCTGAGTGGGTGTATGGAGCATTCAATACTGGTGGGGTTTTTTGTTTGGATACACTTTTTCTAGTTAGCCTAGTAGTCAGTTATTTCACTTGGAATGCACGGTGTCAGGTCAGCGTTCGGCATAAAATCCTTCCTGTTCAGGTGGTGGTGTATGACATTTTGCATGAGGTGGAGAAGATTCGGGTGCTCAAGAGAGACAAGCGGAGTCAGGGGGCTTGGTTGAAGGCGTGGAGGGGTTTCAAGCCTCCCTGACTGCCAGGAGTCTCCTGGCTGTCTGTCTCTTATCACCCTAGATTATTATTTTTTTTATTCATTTTTTATAAATGGCTGCGTGCATAGGTGATGGGTTGTGCCTCTTAGGCCCTCTCTGCTGCTTTATGTAAATAATTTTGGTAGTGGATTATGTATATATTGTATATATTCTGAACATGTATGTGTATTCCTTGGATTTCAGTTTGAAGTTTTATACTATGGTTTTGTTTTTTACTTTTGTATAAAATTGGTTGCTTGATTCTTTTTAATAAAAGATCAATAGTGCCCCTTTGTTGGTGTCAGTGGGAGGAATAGTGCCCCATTGTTAGTATCAGTGGGAGGAATAGTGCCCCATCATTGGTGTCAGTGAAAAGAATAGTGCCCCATTGTTGGTGTGCGTGGGAGGAATAGTGACCCATCATTGGTGTCAGTGGGAGGAATAGTGCCCCATCATTGGTGTCAGTGAAAAGAATAGTGCCCCATTGTTAGGTTATTATTCATCCCACTGGCACTATCGTTTGGGTCAGTGGAAGGAATAGTTGTCCAAGGGCCATATGATGGCAAGCAAAGGGCCACATCCAGCCCGCTGTCCACAGGCTCAGGGGGCGGGGCACCATTTAGTGAAATCTATTGCATAATAATATTAATAATGACAAGTTCAAGACTGAACTTACCAAATTATTTGGCCACACCCCTCTTGATGTTGGCCAATCCCATTTTATCCTATAAACTGCTATCCAAGGTGGACATCTAGGTTGATTTGTGTTTCCTTGTTGTTCCCCATATTATTGAATATAACTGAATTTACTTTTTATTTTTTCTGTAGACGATTGAGTCTATAATATGACAGATGAAAATACATTTTTTTACTGTGTTATCCTCAAAGTGCTATCACGTTGCCTGCACGCGGCCTAGAATTTCCTGTGGCTAATAAAAGCATTCTTCTTCAGGTGTATGGGACGATGTCGTTCGGGTGTATGGGACGTTCTCGTTCGGGTGTATCGGACGATCTCGTTCGGGTGTATGGGACGATCTCGTTCGGGTGTATGGGACGATCTCGTTCGGGTGTATGGGACGATCTCGTTCGGGTGCATGGGACGATCTCGTTCGGGTGCATGGGACGATCTCGTTCGGGTGCATGGGACGATCTCGTTCGGGTGCATGGGACGATCTCGTTCGGGTGCATGGGACGATCTCGTTCGGGTGCATGGGACAATCTCGTTCGGGTGCATGGGACGATCTCGTTCGGGTGCATGGGACGATCTCGTTCGGGTGTATGGGACGATCTCGCTCGGGTATGGTTGCCACCTCATCCCTTTAAACCCAAACACATATTAATTAGACAGGTTCTGTGGCTGATTAATGTGGTAATTAAACTCACTTGATGCCTTATCTGCATTTAATTAGCCCCAGAACCTGTGTAATTTAAAGGGATGAGGTGGCAACTCTACGTTCAGGTGTATGGGACGATCTTGTTCGGGTGTATGGGACGATCTCGTTCGGGTGTATGGGACGATCTCGTTCAGGTGTATGGGACGATCTTGTTCGGGTGTATGGGACGATCTTGTTCGGGTGTATGGGACGATCTTGTTCAGGTATATCGGACAATCTATTTCAGTTGTATGGGACGATCTTGTTCAGGTGTATGGGGCGATCTTGTTCGGGTGTATGGGACGATCTCGTTCAGGTGTATGGGACGATCTCGTTCAGGTGTATGGGGCGATCTTGTTCGGGTGTATGGGACGATCTCGTTCAGGTGTATGGGGCGATCTTGTTCAGGTGTATGGGACGATCTCGTTCAGGTGTATGGGGCGATCTTGTTCGGGTGTATGGGACGATCTCGTTCGGGTGTATTGGACGATCTCGTTCGGGTGTATGGGACGATCTCGTTCGGGTGTATGGGACGATCTCGTTCAGGTGTGTTGGACGATCTCGTTCGGGTGTATGGGACGATCTCGTTCAGGTGTATGGGACGATCTCGTTCGGGTGCATGGGACGAACTCGTTCGGGTGTATGAGACGATCTCGTTCGGGTGTATGGGACGATCTCGTTCGGGTGTATGGGACGATCTCGTTCAGGTGTGATGGACGATCTTGTTCAGGTGTATGGGACGATCTTGTTCAGGTGTATGGGGCGATCTTGTTCGGGTGTATGGGACGATCTCGTTCGGGTGTATGGGACGATCTCGTTCGGGTGCATGGGACGAATTCGTTCGGGTGTATGAGACGATCTCGTTCGGGTGTATGGGACGATCTCGTTCGGGTGTATGGGACGATCTCGTTCAGGTGTGATGGACGATCTTGTTCAGGTGTATGGGACGATCTTGTTCAGGTGTATGGGACGATCTTGTTCGGGTGTATGGGACGATCTGGTTTGGGTGTATGGGACGATCTCGTTCAGGTGTGATGGACGATCTTGTTCAGGTGTATGGGGCGATCTTGTTCGGGTGTATGGGACGATCTTGTTCGGGTGTATGGGACGATCTGGTTCGGGTGTATGGGACGATCTCGTTCGGGTGTATGGGACGATCTCGTTCAGGTGTGATGGACGATCTTGTTCAGGTGTATGGGACGATCTTGTTCAGGTGTATGGGGCGATCTCGTTCGGGTGTATGGGACGATCTCGTTCGGGTGTATGGGACGATCTCGTTCAGGTGTATGGGACGATCTCGTTCGGGTGTATTGGACGATCTCGTTCGGGTGTATGGGACGATCTCGTTCGGGTGTATGGGACGATCTCGTTCAGGTGTGTTGGACGATCTCGTTCGGGTGTATGGGACGATCTCGTTCGGGTGTATGGGACGATCTCGTTCGGGTGCATGGGACGAATTCGTTCGGGTGTATGAGACGATCTCGTTCGGGTGTATGGGACGATCTTGTTCGGGTGTATGGGACGATCTGGTTCGGGTGTATGGGACGATCTCGTTCGGGTGTATGGGACGATCTCGTTCAGGTGTGATGGACGATCTTGTTCAGGTGTATGGGACGATCTTGTTCAGGTGTATGGGGCGATCTTGTTCAGGTGTATGGGACGATCTTGTTCAGGTGTATGAGACGATCTCGTTCGGGTGTATGGGACGATCTCGTTCAGGTGTGTTGGACGATCTTGTTCAGGTGTATTTGACGATCTTGTTCAGGTGTATGGGACGATCTCGTTCAGGTGTATGGGACGATCTTGTTCAGGTGTATGGGACGATCTGGTTCAGGTGTATGGGACGATCTTGTTCAGGTGTATGGGACGATCTCGTTCGGGTGTATGGGACGATCTGGTTCAGGCGTATGGGACGATCTCGTTCAGGTGTATGGGACGATCTCGTTCGTATCAGTGGGAGGAATAGTGCCCCATCATTGGTGTCAGTGAAAAGAATAGTGCCCCATTGTTAGGTTATTATTCATCCCACTGGCACTATCGTTTGGGTCAGTGGAAGGAATAGTTGTCCAAGGGCCATATGATGGCAAGCAAAGGGCCACATCCAGCCCGCTGTCCACAGGCTCAGGGGGCGGGGCACCATTTAGTGAAATCTATTGCATAATAATATTAATAATGACAAGTTCAAGACTGAACTTACCAAATTATTTGGCCACAACCCTCTTCATGTTGGCCAATCCCATTTTATCCTATAAACTGCTATCCAAGGTGGACATCTAGGTTGATTTGTGTTTCCTTGTTGTTCCCCATATTATTGAATATAACTGAATTTACTTTTTTTTTTTCTGTAGACGATTGAGTCTATAATATGACAGATGAATATACATTTTTTTACTGTGTTATCCTCAAAGTGCTATCACGTTGCCTGCACGCGGCCTAGAATTTCCTGTGGCTAATAAAAGCATTCTTCTTCAGGTGTATGGGACGATCTCGTTCGGGTGTATTGGACGATCTCGTTCGGGTGTATGGGACGATCTCGTTCGGGTGTATGGGACGATCTCGTTCGGGTGTATGGGACGATCTCGTTCGGGTGTATGGGACGATCTCGTTCGGGTGTATGGGACGATCTCGTTCGGGTGTATGGGACGATCTCGTTCGGGTGTATGGGACGATCTCGTTCGGGTGCATGGGACGATCTCGTTCGGGTGTATGGGACGATCTCGTTCGGGTGTATGGGACGATCTCGTTCGGGTGTATGGGACGATCTCGTTCGGGTGTATGGGACGATCTCGTTCGGGTGTATGGGACGATCTCGTTCGGGTGCATGGGACGATCTCGTTCGGGTGTATGGGACGATCTCGTTCGGGTATGGTTGCCACCTCATCCCTTTAAACCCGAACACATATTAATTACACAGGTTCTGTGGCTGATTAATGTGGTAATTAAACTCACTTGGTGCCTTATTTGCATTTAATTAGCCCCAGAACCTGTGTAATTTAAAGGGATGAGGTGGCAACTCTACGTTCAGGTGTATGGGACGATCTTGTTCGGGTGTATGGGACGATCTTGTTCAGGTATATCGGACAATCTAGTTCGGGTGTATGGGACGATCTCGTTCAGGTGTGTGGGACGATCTCATTCAGGTGTATGGGACGATCTTGTTCAGGTGTATGGGATGATCTTGTTCAGGTGTATGGGACGATCTCGTTCGGGTGTATTGGACGATCTCGTTCGGGGGTATGGGACGATCTCGTTCGGGTGTATGGGACGATCTCGTTCGGGGGTATGGGACGATCTCGTTCGGTTGCATGGGACGATCTCGTTCAGGTGTATGGGACGATCTTGTTCAGGTGTATGGGACGATCTCGTTCGGGTGTATGGGACGATCTCGTTCGGGTGCATGGGACGATCTCGTTCGGGTGTATGGGACGATCTCGTTCGGGTGTATGGGACGATCTCGTTCAGGTATGGTTGCCACCTCATCCCTTTAAACCCGAACACAAATTAATTACACAGGTTCTGTGGCTGATTAATGTGGTAATTAAACTCACTTGGTGCCTTATCTGCATTTAATTAGCCCCAGAACCTGTGTAATTTAAAGGGATGAGGTGGCAACTCTACGTTCAGGTGTATGGGACGATCTTGTTCAGGTATATCGGACAATCTAGTTCAGGTGTATGGGACGATCTTGTTCAGGTATATCGGACAATCTAGTTCAGGTGTATGGGACGATCTTTTTCGGGTGTATGGGACGATCATGTTCAGGTATATCGGACAATCTAGTTCAGGTGTATGGGACGATCTCGTTCGGGTGTATGGGACGATCTCGTTCGGGTGTATGGGACGATCTCGTTCGGGTGTATGGGACGATCTTTTTCGGGTGTATGGGACGATCTCGTTCGGGTGTATGGGACGATCTCGTTCGGGTGTATGGGACGATCTCGTTCGGGTGCATGGGACGATCTCGTTCGGGTGCATGGGACGATCTCGTTCGGGTGCATGGGTCAATCTCGCTCGGGTGTATGAGACGATCTCGTTCGGGTGTATGGGACGATCTCGTTCGGGTGTATGGGACGATCTCGTTCGGGTGTATGGGACGATCTCGTTCGGGTGTATGGGACGATCTTTTTCGGGTGTATGGGACGATCATGTTCAGGTATATCGGACAATCTAGTTCAGGTGTATGGGACGATCTCGTTCGGGTGTATGGGACGATCTCGTTCGGGTGTATGGGACGATCTCGTTCGGGTGTATTGGACGATCTTTTTCGGGTGTATGGGACGATCTCGTTCGGGTGTATGGGACGATCTCGTTCGGGTGTATGGGACGATCTCGTTCGGGTGCATGGGACGATCTCGTTCGGGTGCATGGGACGATCTCGTTCGGGTGCATGGGACGATCTCGTTCGGGTGCATGGGTCAATCTCGCTCGGGTGTATGAGACGATCTCGTTCGGGTGTATGGGACGATCTCGTTCGGGTGTATGGGACGATCTCGTTCGGGTGTATGGGACGATCTCGTTCGGGTGCATGGGACGATCTCGTTCGGGTGCATGGGACGATCTCGTTCGGGTGTATTGGACGATCTCGTTCGGGTGTATGGGACGATCTCGTTCGGGTGTATGGGACGATCTCGTTCGGGTGTATGGGACGATCTCGTTCGGGTGTATGGGACGATCTCGTTCGGGTGTATGGGACGATCTCGTTCGGGTGTATGGGACGATCTGGTTCAGGTGTATGGGACGATCTCATTCAGGTGTATGGGACGATCTCGTTCGGGTGTATGGGACGATCTTGTTCGGGTGTATGGGACGATCTCGTTCGGGTGTATTGGACGATATCGTTCGGGTGTATGGGACGATCTCGTTCGGGTGTATGGGACGATCTGGTTCAGGTGTATGGGACGATCTCATTCAGGTGTATGGGACGATCTCGTTCGGGTGTATGGGACGATCTCGTTCGGGTGTATGGGACGATCTCGTTCGGGTGTATTGGACGATCTCGTTCGGGGGTATGGGACGATCTCGTTCGGGTGTATGGGACGATCTCGTTCGGGGGTATGGGACGATCTCGTTCGGTTGCATGGGACGATCTCGTTCAGGTGTATGGGACGATCTTGTTCAGGTGTATGGGACGATCTCGTTCGGGTGTATGGGACGATCTCGTTCGGGTGCATGGGACGATCTCGTTCGGGTGTATGGGACGATCTCGTTCGGGTGTATGGGACAATCTCGTTCAGGTATGGTTGCCACCTCATCCCTTTAAACCCGAACACAAATTAATTACACAGGTTCTGTGGCTGATTAATGTGGTAATTAAACTCACTTGGTGCCTTATCTGCATTTAATTAGCCCCAGAACCTGTGTAATTTAAAGGGATGAGGTGGCAACTCTACGTTCAGGTGTATGGGACGATCTTGTTCAGGTATATCGGACAATCTAGTTCAGGTGTATGGGACGATCTCGTTCGGGTGTATGGGACGATCTCGTTCGGGTGTATGGGACGATCTCGTTCGGGTGTATGGGACGATCTCGTTCGGGTGTATTGGACGATCTTTTTCGGGTGTATGGGACGATCTCGTTCGGGTGTATGGGACGATCTCGTTCGGGTGTATGGGACGATCTCGTTCGGGTGCATGGGACGATCTCGTTCGGGTGCATGGGACGATCTCGTTCGGGTGCATGGGTCAATCTCGCTCGGGTGTATGAGACGATCTCGTTCGGGTGTATGGGACGATCTCGTTCGGGTGTATGGGACGATCTCGTTCGGGTGTATGGGACGATCTCGTTCGGGTGTATGGGACGATCTCGTTCGGGTGCATGGGACGATCTCGTTCGGGTGCATGGGACGATCTCGTTCGGGTGTATTGGACGATCTTGTTCGGGTGTATGGGACGATCTCGTTCGGGTGTATGGGACGATCTCGTTCGGGTGTATGGGACGATCTCGTTCGGGTGTATGGGACGATCTCGTTCGGGTGTATGGGACGATCTGGTTCAGGTGTATGGGACGATCTCATTCAGGTGTATGGGACGATCTCGTTCGGGTGTATGGGACGATCTTGTTCGGGTGTATGGGACGATCTCGTTCGGGTGTATTGGACGATATCGTTCGGGTGTATGGGACGATCTCGTTCGGGTGTATGGGACGATCTGGTTCAGGTGTATGGGACGATCTGGTTCAGGTGTATGGGACGATCTCATTCAGGTGTATGGGACGATCTCGTTCGGGTGTATGGGACGATCTCGTTCGGGTGTATGGGACGATCTCGTTCGGGTGTATTGGACGATATCGTTCGGGTGTATGGGACGATCTCGTTCGGGTGTATGGGACGATCTCGTTCGGGTGTATGGGACGATCTCGTTCGGGTATGGTTGCCACCTCATCCCTTTAAACCCGAACACATATTAATTAGACAGGTTCTGTGGCTGATTAATGTGGTAATTAAACTCACTTGGTGCCTTATCTGCATTTAATTAGCCCCAGAACCTGTGTAATTTAAAGGGATGAGGTGGCAACTCTACGTTCAGGTGTATCGGACAATCTAGTTCAGGTGTATGGGACGATCTTGTTCAGGTATATCGGACAATCTAGTTCAGGTGTATGGGACGATCTTGTTCGGGTGTATGGGACGATCTTGTTCAGGTATATCGGACAATCTAGTTCAGGTGTATGGGACGATCTTTTTCGGGTGTATGGGACGATCTTGTTCAGGTATATCGGACAATCTAGTTCAGGTGTATGGGACGATCTTTTTCGGGTGTATGGGACGATCTTGTTCAGGTATATCGGACAATCTAGTTCAGGTGTATGGGACGATCTCGTTCGGGTGTATGGGACGATCTCGTTCGGGTGTATTGGACGATCTCGTTCGGGTGCATAGGACGATCTCGGTCGGGTGTATTGGACGATCTCGTTCGGGTGTATTGGACGATCTCGTTCGGGTGTATTGGACGATCTCGTTCGGGTGTATTGGACGATCTCGTTCAGGTGTATTAAACGATCTCATTCGGGTGTATGGGACGATCTCGTTCAGGTGTGTTGGACGATCTCGTTCAGGTGTATTGGACGATCTCGTTCAGGTGTGTTGGACGATCTCGTTCAGGTGTATGGGACGATCTTGTTCAGGTGTATGGGACGATCTCGTTCAGGTGTATGGGACGATCTTGTTCAGGTGTATGGGACGATCTCGTTCGGGTGTATTGGACGATCTTGTTCAGGTGTATGGGACCAGGGCCGATCCTAGGGTCTCTGGCGCCTGGGTGCAGAAATATTTCTGGCGCCCCCCACATGGCCGTGGTCATCTTACCAACTCCTCCCCTTTACAAATGTTTCTATGGCAACGACTCAAAAACAGAGATGCTCCCCTAAGAAGTCTTTGTTACCCTGGGATCCTCCTGTGAGCTTTTAACAATAAAAAAAATACAGGAAGAGCGTACACTAATGAGACCTGGAGGGGAGTCTCTCTGATGCACACAGAGAGGGCTTCTGTTAGAGATTCTGTTAGAAAGAGCCCCCAGACATATTACAGGAGATGGTCAGAGACGGTAGTTATGATACAAGAGACGGTCAGAGACTGCAATCATAGAACAGAAGATGGTCAGAGACTGCAATCATAGAACAGGAGATGGTCAGAGACTGCAGACATACTACAGAAGATGGTCAGAGACTGCAGACATAGTACAGGAGATGGTCAGAGACTGCAGACATAGTACAGGAGATGGTCAGAGACTGCAGACATAGTACAGGAGATGGTCAGAGACTGCAGACATACTACAGGAGACGATCAGAGACTGCAGACATGATACAGGAGATGGTCAGAGACTGTAGACATAATACAGGAGATGATCAGAGACTGCAGACATAGTACAGGAGGTGGTCAGAGACTGCAGACATAGTACAGGAGACGGTCAGAGACTGCAGACATGGTACAGAAGATGATCAGAGACTGCAGACACACTACAGGAGATGGTCAGAGTCTGCAGACATGGTACAGGAGATGGTCAGAGACTGCAGACATGGTACAGAAGATGATCAGAGACTGCAGACACACTACAGGAGATGGTCAGAGTCTGCAGACATGGTACAGGAGACGGTCAGAGACTGCAGACATAGTACAGGAGATGGTCAGAGACTGCAGTTCCTATGGACGTTAGTAGATAATGGCCGATCGGCCCTCTCACCTGACCCAGCGATACAGCAACAAAGGTTCCTCTGATCAGGAGTCAGCTCACTCTATATTGCCCATGGCGACTCTGCTGGGTGGAGCCCAGATCTGTATTCCTGCAATGACTCCATTCCTTTCTCCGCCAGGGATGGCGCCAGGCTATGTGGCTTTCCCTCTGGTGGTGCAGGGCAGCGGGGTTCTCTCTCTGATGGTGTTCCCTCAGCACTGCCCTCTCCCTCTGGAGTCCTGGGTGTACTTCCCTGAAAGCTTTCCCGGGCTCCTGTCTCTCTCTCTCTCCCATTCAGCTGAGCATGCTGTGTGGGCTGCAGTTTCCATGTTACAGTGGGGCTGCCAGTCCTCGAGACTACATGTCCCACAATTCTCTTCTATGCTCCTTTTTCTATTCTATTTCTTCCCTGGCTGATATGAAGGTGGGGGGAAGATACATAGTGGGCATAGTGGGCAGCTGTGCCCAAAAAAATCAAAACGCACAGCAAAAGATCAAAAGCATACTGCATAGGTGTGTACACCAAGCCTTATGCTGGCCACACAGATCAATTTTCAGACAAAAAATCTTTGTACATTCGCTAAATGAAAGAATGTTGTTTGAAATTTTCATTTGTTTTCAACATTCTGTTTTAAAACGAATGTCATTTCTGAACGAAAACCACAAACAATGTCTGAAAATTCCTTTGACCAAGAAGTTTTCTATTATTTCTAAATTTTCCCATCACTGTGGTTGAAAACGAACATCGATTTGACCCCACTAACGATTAGAAAATCGAACGAACGTTCTTAAAATTATTTTTTTTTCTTGAAGGAAAACATTGTTTTTGTATGGCCAACATATAATATATTACAGTTCTGTTTGAAAATCTGAAAAACAATCGTTAACTTTTTTTTCTTTTAAATAAAAACAATTTGATCTCTGAGTCTGATGATATTTTCTAGATTCAACCTCTAATAGTATATACAGTATATCTCCTCTAATAGTATATACAGTATATCTCCTCTAATAATATACTGCATATACTATTAGAGGAGATATATACTATTAGAGGAGATATACTGTATATACTATTAGAGGAGATATACTGCATATACTATTAGAGGAGATATATATCTCCTCTAATAGTATATACAGTATATCTCCTCTAATAGTATATATCTCCTCTAATAGTATATACAGTATATCTCCTCTAATAGTATATATCTCCTCTAATAGTATATGCAGTATATCTCCTCTAATAGTATATACAGTATATCTCCTCTAATAGTATATATCTCCTCTAATAGTATATACAGTATATCTCCTCTAATAGTATATACAGTATATCTCCTCTAATAGTATATATCTCCTCTAATAGTATATACAGTATATCTCCTCTAATGCCCCGCACACACGGTCGGACTTTGTTCGTGAGATCCGTGAGAATAATCCTGATGATTTCAGGAACTTTCTCCGGATGACGGACCCCGTATTTCACCATTTGTTGGCTTCGCTGACCCCCTATATCAGCAGGCAGGATACCTGCATGAGGCAAGCCATCACTCCGGAGCAGAGGTTGGTCGCTACCTTACGGTATTTGGCCACAGGGAGAAGCCTGCAGGACCTCAAGTTCTCGACAGGCATCTCCCCCCAGGCTCTTCTTTGTGGACATTTACTGCTTGTGTTTGTTTGAGCTGACTCTGACAGAAATGTGTGGAGTGCAGAAAATGTCGTGATTGTGTAACCTTATACAAAGCACTGTTGGCTGGTATTTACTAAATGCAAAGACACTTTTCACTACAAGTGCACTTGCAACTGCACTGAAACAGCACTTGTAGTGCAAAGTGAATTTCCCCTTAGGAAATTACCCCCATTTTCTCCTAAAACAACAATTACATCACCCCAAAGGTGTTGTAGTGTTGAGACAATAATCCACACATTCTTGATGAACAATCTTTTTAATACCTGCACAATCACATGTGCATTTACCAAAGGTTTTTCTGACAAACCAACATGTTTGTTGTATAACAATTTTTGTGGTGTCATTATCCAAAATCAAAATGTCCATTTTATAGAAAACAGGCCTGTGTAAAACCCACAAGAAAGACACAAATCTTGATCTTACAAAGTTCACATTTGGTAGAACTGGAAGGCAATATCAGACATGAGTATTTAGGAACTGTGTTTGATATTGCGTTCAGATGGGGGGAAATCACCCCTGGAAAAGCCAAATTTGGAAGATGCCCACAAATTTCCCAATGTCAACATGTGCTATCTGCCATCACAGGGGATCAAGGGACGTGTTTTGGGGGAGAAAGCCCTTCCTCACCGCTACTTTATAATTGAGGAAGGGGTTGCACCCCCAAAACGCGTCCATTGATCTCCCGTGATGGCAGATAGCACATGTTGACACACTGTGTGCATCCTCCAAATTTGGCTTTGGGAAAAATCACAAAAACATTTCGCACATTGTAGCAGACAAAAGAAGAAAGTGATTTGGAGGGGTTTTAAACTCGCCCCAAAACATCCATGATGTTTTTATATTTTGGAATAACATCATTGATGTTTTGCTTGATGTTTTCCAATTGTAAATTACACCCCATGATCTCCCCGATCAGGATCTGGGCACTTTCGGATGTGAAAGGATCTGGATCCACAACCTCACGATCACCTAAAAAGAGAGGAACCCAAAATAAATTAGTTTTTAAAAAAATGCCGCAATCCATCTCTTATCTGAGCCTGTGGTTGCAGACACTCACCTGTTGTGGTGACTACTTCCACCACGTCTTCTTCCTCCTGCTCATCTTGTGTTGGGGGGATTTCCCCTTCTTCCAGAGGGGGGGGGGCTCTGGTCTCCTCGGATGAGGGGTGTCCTCCGAGTCTTTTCTCCCCTATGTAAAACAAAAATGGTATAATTAGCACACAGATATTTGATGTCAGAACTATAAAGATGAAACATTGCTTGCAAGTGGGGTACAATTGTCTATTTTAGCCGAGTTCCAAGATGTAGCTTTTTTAGTGCCCTTTGTCAAGCTGCAATACTTTACCTGTTTAGTACAAGCTTCACAGATGTAGCCCCCCCTATAGTATACACTGGAGCACCTGTGTGGCCCCCCTAATAAAAATGGTGTTCTTGTGTCCCACACTATAGTGCTCCAGTGTCAAGATGTGAAAACAGCTGCTCAGTGTCCTCTCCTTACACACAATCTAGTTTGCATTTCATTCTAGTAACAAAGCCATCTACACAACACAATTCTTTGAAGACAAGTATAGGGCGTCAAAATGGTGGCCAAATGCATATGGCCTAAACAATGGTATTTTATTGTCCGAAATAACAATGTGTGATCCGAACGAATAATGTGCCCATGAACATGAAAGTTGCCATTTTAAACTGTACAACAGTTCCTAAAAGCACATGGAGCAGCACGAACGTAATAATTATAAAGAATAGGAACACAGCACAACTACTTACTTTTTTGCAGCACTCTCCGGATCTTTCTGTACTGCTCATGTTCTCGTAATTTCAGGTCCGACCACCGCTTCCTGAGCTGATCTTTCGATCGTCGTACCCCGAATTTCCGGTGCAGACTCCTGACCACTTTCGCCATGATCTTGGCCTTTCTGACATTGGGGTTGGGGTAAGGCCCATACTTTCCATCATAGTCGGCCTTCTTCAGGATGTCCACCATCTCCAACATCTCCCCAAAGGACATATTTGAGTCCTTTAATCTCCTTCTGGATCGGGACGTTTCAGGCTCCAGCCTTTCCTCCTCCTCCTCCTCCTCGTTGCTGTACTTAGCACTATCCTGCTGTCTCTCCGCCATGTGCTCTTCCTCCACTGCGCCGAACGAAAAGGGGCGGGGAATAGACTAGAAAGAACGTCAGGGGCGGGCGGAGTTATACGCATGCGCAGTGTGTATAAATCGTAACGCGCATGTCTTACGTACGATCTGTGAGCGGAGGAAGGAGCATCGGAGACGCCGATCGTGCTAACGAAGGTAGGATCTAAACTTGGGCCTATAATGCTTCGAAATGGAAGCCTATATTGTAACAAGATTAGGGGAGTTTGGCCTGACATTAGGCTTTGTCTTGTGTTGTGTCTTACAGAGAAAATGGATGGGTTCAACGACCACAATTTCCTGCCCCTGTTCATAGACAAGTACAGGGAGCTGCCCTGTCTGTGGCAAGTGAGACACCCCCACTATAACCACAAACAGAAGAGGCAGGCAGCGCTGGAGAAACTGCTGGAGTTGGTGAAGCCGGTGGTCCCCACAGCAACCATCCCTTATTTGAAAGCAAAAATTGGTGGCCTGAGGAGCACTTATCTTAGGGAGCGCAAGAAGGTCACAGATTCCCAGAGGTCCGGAGCTGCAGCAGATGACGTTTATGTCCCCAGGCTCTGGTACTATGAGAGACTGCGATTTCTGTCAGACCACACTGAAGTCAGGGAATCCCTCTCCACTCTTCCTTCCACGCTTCCTTCCACCCCAGCTGAGGCTTCCGATGTCCAACCTGGGCCTTCCAGCCAGGAAGAAGTGGAGGAGCCCAGCTGGAGTCAGGTATAGCATTCTTCTACAGATTTCTGGTCAATAAATAAATGATGTTTATTAGATGTTATTATTGATCACTAATTGCTGATTAAAAAAAGTGCTTTACATATCAATAGACAGTAGTGGGCACCCAAAATTGGGAAAAGAATGAAAAATGCTGGGCTCAGAAGGATAGTCTGTTATATTTGTTAACATTCAATTTGCAGCAGTCAGGAGGTGAAAATTGTGTGTGATTGATGAATAAAAAACTAAAACTATGTCCCTTTTTCATACACAGGAAGACCTCAGCCAGGAGGAGGCTGTGGAATGTGGCAGTCAGGAGGAGGCGGGGATTATTAGTGTCAGCCAGGAGGAGGCGGGGATTAGTGGCAGCCAGGAGGAGGTGGGGCTAAGTGTCAGCCAAGAGAAGCCAGGGACAAGTCGCAGCCTGACTGAGTCTCAGGTCCCTCCCCTCCGCCTGCCATATAAACGAGCCAGGAAGGCCACTCCGAGTCCCGTGCAGGATTCAGCGTACAGGCTGATCCAGGAGGCTTCGGCGTCCCTCCGAACCTTCCCCAGCCCTGAAGAGGCCTTTGCCTGCATGGCTGCCACAAAATTGCAGGGCATGCAGGAGGGTCAACGCAAGATCTCTGAGGACCTGATTTATAAAGTCCTTCGTAAGGGGTTGAGTGGGGAACTGACACACAAGACGGATGTCATTGAGAGGAACGATCCTCCTCCTCCTCCTCCTCCTCCTGCTGCCACAACTCCACCACCACAGCCAAAGCCTGTAAGGAAGCGTGGAAAGAAGACCTGAGAGTGATGACCCTGGGTTCAGTCTGGTCTGACAGAAGATGCAGTCTCTCGTATGACCACAGCCTGGGAACACAGATGTCATCTGCTGCTTTCTGGATCTCTGGGACTTCTGGACCAGACTGCCCTCCCTTAGATAAGGACTCCTCAGGCCACCAATTTTGCTTTGAAATAATTGATGTGTGCCCTCCTGGGGGTCCAAGGCTTCGCCCACTTCTGCAGTTTCTCCAGCGTTGCCTCCCTCTTTGTTTATAGTTGTGAGCCCTTAATAAAATTTTTTTAGGGAAATTCTACTCTCCTGTGTGTGTTTTCATCCAAAAAGGACAGTTTGTTGGTGATGATTCAGGTACATTTCTAAAGTACAATGTGAAATTAACAAGGGACAACAACACCAAACAATCTCCTACAGATTAAATAGAACAACATATTAGTGGTGTGGTGGGAACTTGTCACCAAAAACACACAAACATTTTCGGGAGTACAAATCAAAATCACCAAAAAAAAAATAAATAAAAAAGAGAAACACAAAAAAAGAATCTACATTAAAGTCCAAAAATAAAAAAAAAATGTTGTTGTCAGATGTGAGAAATCTAAATATATTGAGGGAATCCCGATAAATAGTAACGAAATAAGTTTGTGAGAAGTGTGTGTGAATATGAGCATCAAAACTACTTAATTCTTGTCACATTATAAAGAAGAAGAGAGTGCGCTGTATTAAACCATTTTGAACATTGCAGCGTGACGAAAGTGCTGTATCCATTCCGAACGCTACGTTTACCAGAACGAGCTGTCCCGTGTCGGAATTTCTTCTGAGCATGCGTGGCACTTTGTGCGTCGGAACAGGCCACACACGGTCGAAATTGACGCGATCGGATTTTGTTGTCGGAAAATTTTATCTCCTGCTGTCCAACTTTGTGTGTCGGAAAATCCGATGGAAAATGTCCAATGGAGCCCACACACGGTCGGAATTTCCGACAACACGCTCCGATCGGACAACGTCCATCGGAAAATCCGACCGTGTGTACGGGGCATTATAGTATATACAGTATATCTCCTCTAATAGTATATACAGTATATCTCCTCTAATAGTATACATCTCCTCTAATAGTATATACAGTATATCTCCTCTAATAGTATATACAGTATATCTCCTCTAATAGTATATATCTCCTCTAATAGTAAATACAATATATCTCCTCTAATAGTATATACAGTATATCTCCTCTAATAGTATAGATCTCCTCTAATAGTATATACAGTATATCTCCTCTAATAGTATATATCTCCTCTAATAGTATATACAGTATATCTCCTCTAATAGTATATATCTCCTCTAATAGTATATACAGTATATCTCTTCTGTCCGTTATTCTCAGAGTGGATTTAAGATTTTACTCCCTAACCATACAGTTGGTTATTTATATTTACCACTGCATAGAGATATTTAAGAATAAATTGC
Organism: Aquarana catesbeiana; assembly: GCF_042186555.1. Classification (NCBI taxonomy): domain Eukaryota; kingdom Metazoa; phylum Chordata; class Amphibia; order Anura; family Ranidae; genus Aquarana; species Aquarana catesbeiana. The sequence continues at coordinate 668,736,795 of NC_133327.1, read as the reverse complement.
CTTTTTTAAATACTTTACATATTACCCGCTTCCTGACCAGAGCACTTTTTGCGATTCGGCACTGTGTCGCTTTAACTGACAATTGCACACCAAATGTTCCCACAAATAGAGCTTTCTTTTCGTGATATTTGATCTCCTCTGCGATTTTTATTTTTTGCGCTATAAACAAAAAAAGAACGACAATTTAGAAAAAAAGCAATATTTTTTACTTTCTGCTATAATAAATATCCCCAAAAAATGTATAAAAAAACTATTTTTTTCCTTAGTTTAGCCTGATATGTATTCTGGTAAAAAAAAAATCGCAATAAGCGTATATTGATTGGTTTGCGCAAAAGTTATAGTGTCTACAAAATAGGGGATACATTTATGGCATTTTTTATTATTAATTTTTTTTATTAGTAATGGCGGCGATCTGCGATTTTTATTGTGACTGCGACATTATGGCGAACACATCGGACACTTTTGACACTATTTTTGGGACCATTGTCATTTATACAGCGATCAGTGCTATAAAACTGCAGATTACTGTGTAAATGACACTGGCAGGAAAGGGGTTAAACACTAGGGGGGCAATCAAGGGGTTAAGTGTGTCCTAGGGAGTGATTCTAACTGTGTGAGGGATGGGCTACTACTCACATGACAGCGATCACTGCTCCCTATGACAGGGAGCAGTAGATCTCTGTCATGTCACTAGGCAGAACAGGGAAATGCCTTGTTTACATAGACATCTCCCCGTTCTGCCTCTCCATGACACAATTGCGGGACATCAAGTCTGCGGGCACGGTCACGCTGTACGCGGTGGGCGCGTGCCCAATAGCCCCGCAAATTAAAGGGGGCGTACAGGTACGCCCATCTTCCCACTGCTGCCATTGCGCCGACGTATATCAGCGTGCGGCGGTCGGCAAGTGGTTAACTAAATTATACACCACACTTTTTTAAGGTTATTAACTGATTAATCGAAACAAAAACGGCCAACTAATCGATTATGAAATTAATCGTTAGTTGCAGCCCTAGATGAAACCCATGACTGGAAACCTGCCCAATGCCTTCCCCCCTCCTAAACACAAGCACAGAAACCATCCTTCTCCTCATACTGCTCCTGTATCTACTGAACCCTCACAGGGACAGCGTATGAATATAGTGGGCCCTGAGACCCCAGGAAACTCTCCTCCTACGCCTGCTGCTGTTTCTCCAGTGCCCTGTCTATAATGCCAAGTAGTGATGGGCTCGGGGTGTGTTCGGACTGAACCCGCCAGGAAGCCGTCGCTGCACACCGCCAATCCTAGGCAGTGAGGCATTTTCTCGACCAGCAGCTGCACATACACGCGCTGCCTATGATTGGTGGTGTGCAGTGGCGGGTTCAATCCGAACATGCCCGAGCCCATTCCTAATGCCAAGTAGTGTCTACTCCAGCAGGAACGCCACAGGAATAGTGGCACTGATGCCTGCATTGTCAATGCTCCAGCTGGAATCGAGTTTTCAGCCTACGCCCCACTGTAGCTGATAGAGGAAAAATGCCCAAAGGGCCGGATACCCCTCACATCTTTGTAAATATTTTATTCTATCATTTCATGTGACAACACTGAAGAAATGACACTTTGTTACAATGTAAAGTAGTGAGTGTACAGCTTGTATAACAGTGGAAATTTGCTGCCCCCCTCAAAATAACTCAACACACAGCCATTAATGTCTAACAAAAGTGAGTACACCCCTAAGTGAAAATGTCAGAATTGGGCCCAATTAGCCATTTTCCCTTCCCGGTGTCATGTGACTCAGTGTTACAAGATCTCAGGTGTGAATGGAGAGCAGGTGTGTTAAATTTGGTGTTATCGCTCTCACTCTCTCATACTGGTCACTGGAAGTTCAACATGGCACCTCATGGCAAAGAACTCTCTGAGGATCTGAAAAAAAGAATTGTTGCTCTACATAAAGATAGCCTAGGCTATAAGAAGATTGCCAAGACCCTGAAACTGAGCTGCAGCATGGTGGCCAAGACCATACAGAGGCTTAACAGGACAGGTTCCACTCAGAACAGGCCTCGCCATGGTCAACCAAAGTAGTTGAGGTCACGTGCTCAGCGTCATATCCAGAGGTTGTTGTTGGGAAATAGACGTATGAGTGCTGCCAGCATTGCTGCAGAGGTTGAAGGGGTCAGCCTGTCAGTGCTCAGACCATACGCCGCACACTGCATTAAATTGATCTGCATGGCTGTCGTCCCAGAAGGAAGCCTCTTCTAAAGATGATGCACAAGAAAGCCCACAAACAGTTTTCTGAAGACAAGCAGACTAAGGACGAGGATTACTGGAACCATGTCCTGTGGTCTGATGAGACCAAGATAAACTTATTTGGTTCAGATGGTGTCAAGCGTGTGTGGTGGCAACCAGGTGAGGAGTACAAAGACAAGTGTGTCTTGCCTACAGTCAAGCATGGTGGTGGGAGTGTCATGGTCTGGGGCTGCATGAGTGCTGCCAGCACTGGGGAGCTACACTTCATTGAGGGAACCATGAATGCCAACATGTACTGTGACATACTGAAGCAGAGCATGATCCCCTCCCTTCGGAGAATGGGCCGCAGGGCAGTATTCCAACATGATAACGACCCCAAACACACCTCCAAGATGACCACTGCCTTGCTAAAGAAGCTGATGGTAAAGGTGATGGACTGGCCAAGCATGTCTCCAGACCTAATGAGCATCTGTGGGACATCCTCAAACGGAAGGTGGAGGAGTACAAGGTCTCTAACATCCACCAGCTCCGTGATGTCTTCATGGAGGAGTGGAAGAGGACTCCAGTGGCAACCTGTGAAGCTCTGGTGACCTCCATTCCCAAGAGGGTAAAGGCAGTGCTGGAAAATAATGGTGGCCACACAAAATATTGACACTTTGGGTCCAATTTGGACATTTTCACTTAGGGGTGTACTCACTTTTGTTGCCAGCGGTTTAGACATTAATGGCTGTGTGTTGAGTTATTTTGAGGGGACAGCAAATTTACACTGTTATACAAGCTGTACACTCACTACTTTACATTGTAGAAAAGTGTCATTTCTTCAGTGTTGTCACATGAAAAGATAGAAGAAAATATTTACAAAAATGTGAGGGGTGTACTCACTTTTGTGAGATACTGTATATGAAGTTGACATATCCTAAAGAGATCACTCCTTGACACAATGGGGGAGATTTCCTAATACTGGAGCACTTAGGCACCGAACCTTCTCTGCCAGACAAATCACACTGAAAATGTGTCCTCAGTGGTGACCCCGCCGAACCCCACAGCTGCCAGAATGAGGAAGATCGCATGAAGAGCGCCAACCTACAAAATGAGTCCAAGGAACCCTTAACCACTTCAGCCCCGGAAGGCTTTACCCCCTTAATGACCAGAGCATTTTTTGTGATTCGGCACTGCATCGCTTTAACTGACAATTGCGTGGTCGTGCGACGTTGTACACAAAAAAAATTGAGGTCCTTTTTTCTCCACAAATAGAGATTTCTTTTGGTGGTATTTGATTACATCTGCGGTTTTTATTCTTCGTTCTATAAAAAAAAAAAAAAAAAAAAAAAAAAGAGACAATTTTGAAAAAAAAAACTATATTTTTTACATTTATTTTTTTTAAAACAAATTTCTTCATCAGTTTAGGCCGATGTATATTCTTCTACATATTTTTGGTATAAAAAATAAAAAATCTCAATAAGCTTATATCGATTGGTTTGCGCAAAAATTATAGCATCTATAAAATGGGGAATAGATTTATGGCATTTTTATTATTATTTTATATTTTTTTTACTAGTAATGGCGGCGATCTGCGATTTTTATCGGGACTGCGACATTGCGGCGGACAGATCGGACACTTTTTTGGGGACCAGTGACATTTATACAGCGATCAGAGCTAAAAATAGGCACTGATTACTGTATAAATATCACTGGCAGGGAAGGGGTTAACACTAGGAGGCGATCAAGGGGTTAACTGTGTTCCCTAACTGTAGGGGGGGGGAGCTTACTGGCACATGACAGAGATCACTGGGAACAGGAGATCCCTGTCATGTCACCGTCAGAACGGGGAACTGCCTTGTTTACATCCCCGTTCTGCCTGTGTACAAGTCAATCATGGGCCGCCGGAGAACATTGAGTCCTCCCAACCCACGGGCACTCCCCCGCAGCGAGAGCGACCGCGCGCCCACCCGCAACTGAGCCCGCGCGAGCTGTTGTACAGCTACGACGATTCGCACAGGAGGGCCATTGTGCCACCGTCAAACGGCGGCGGCTGGTCTCAAAGCGGTTAATCGTTCATCAAATGACCAAAAAAAAAAGCAGAAATACAACAACATGCTTTGGAGGTCTGAACTCCCCTCCCCCATCCTTATACAATGGGAGAGATTTACTATAACTGGAGCACTCAGAATCGGGTGCAGTTGTGCATGGGAGCCAATCAGCTTCCAGGCAGGGCTGGTGCAAGGATTTTTGACTCCCTAGGCAAAACCTCATTTTGCCCCCCCCCCCCGGCTCCACCCCTGACTCCACCCTCTTTGCCCTGCCCATGTATACCCCACCTTTTTAATAAGGTGCCCATCAATGCAGCCTTCCAGTGCCCATCAATGCAGCCTTCCAGCGCCCATCAATGCTGCCTTCCAGTGCCCATCAATGCAGCCTCCCCAGTGCCCATTAATGCAGCCTTCCAGTGCACATCAATGCAGCCTCACCAGTGCCCATCAATGCAGCCCCACCAGTGCCCATCAATGCAGCCTTCCAGTGCCCATCAATGCAGCCCCACCAGTGCCCATCAATGCAGCCTTCCAGTGCCCATCAATGCAGCCTTCCAGTGCCCATCAATGCAGCCTTCCAGTGCCCATCAATGCAGCCTCACCAGTGCCCATCAATGCAGCCTTCCAGTGCCCATCAATGCAGCCTTCCAGCGCCCATCAATGCAGCCTTCCAGTGCCCATCAATGCAGCCTCACCAGTGCCCATCAATGCAGCCTTCCAGTGCCCATCAATGCAGCCTTCCAGTGCCCATCAATGCAGCCTCACCAGTGCCCATTAATGCAGCCTCACCAGTGCCCATCAATGCAGCCTTCCAGCGCCCATCAATGCAGCCTTTCAGCGCCCATCAATGCAGCCTTCCAGTGCCCATCAATGCAGCCTTCCAGCACCCATCAATGCAGCCTTCCAGCGCCCATCAATGCAGCCTTCCAGCGCCCATCAATGAATATTTGCTTGCTTCCATTCTTTCAGGAGTCAGGACACAGACACATTCCTCTGCCGCTGCTGTGCCTCTGACACTATGTATGAACGGAGCGGCAGCTGCCTGCTGATGCTGAGACTTATTTGCTTGCTGCAGAGAGAAGAGAGTAGGAACACCGGTGTCCGGGCACCCTAGGCAGCAGTGTGCCCTAGGAGGGTGCCTAGTTTGCCTAGTGGTAGCACCGGCAATGCTTCCAGGTTTTATTGTCCAAGCTTAACTGAACAAGCTGAAGATAGGAGCTGATTGGCTCCCATGCACAGTTGTACCAGATTCTGAGTGCTGCAATTTAGTAAATCTCTCCCATTGTTTTAAGGAGGGGGGAGGGGAGTTCAGACCTCCAAAGCATGTTGTTGTTTTTCTGCTATTTTTTTTGGTCAGCATATTTTCATGAATGGATTATTGGTAAAAATGGGCCTCCAATAGTTCCGGCTTCCTGCGGAATGTCAGGGCTGGCTCCTCCCTCCGACTCTTTGGGGGCGGATCTGACACTTTGTATATCATCTGCTGGAAGATTGAGGGGGAGGGGTCATTTAACGACAGCGTGACCCCAAAAACCCGATACAGATCACTTCCTGCCTCTGGAGACACCGGCTCAGCTATCATGGGACTTACAGGGAAATGTTACACGGCGATGATAGAATTATCAAATTTAGTTTTATTTATTGGAATTAGAGGTGTAAAAATCATCTGAAAAGGGAACCCGGACTCTTTATATTGTGATGAGATTTTGTAATAAAGATGATATGGGAGGAATATGATAATGACTCCGGATTGGTGTATGTGCACGGCCAGGATGATGATAAACTGTAATTGTGGAGTAATTCCACGACATCGATCGATGACAAACCCCTCCCCCCTGTCATTCCCCCACAATGGAGAGCTGTGAATGGGCCCTACATTTTATTTTATTTTTCTATGAATGGATGAGAGGTATAAATGGGTCTCTTATATCTGCCTGGAGTCCTGTTTTAACACTGAACTCCAGGCAGACATCTAAATACACAGATTATTTACCTGTGACAACCCCCTCAGAAATTACATACATGACACATGGGTCAGTCACAGATTATATACATGACACATGGGTCAATCACAGATTACATACATAACACACGGGACGGTCAGAGATTACATACATGACACACAACGGTCAGAGATTACATACATGACACACGGGACGGTCAGAGATTACATACATGACACACAACGGTCAGAGATTACATACATGACACATGGGACGGTCATAGATTACATACATGACACACGGGACGGTCAGAGATTACATACATGACACATGGGACGGTCATAGATTACATACATGACACATGGGACGGTCATAGATTACATACATGACACATGGGACGGTCAGAGATTACATACATGACACACGGGACAGTCACAGATTACATACATGACACACGGGACGGTCAGAGATTACATACATAACACATGGGACGGTCATAGATTACATACATGACACACGGGATGGTCAGAGATTACATACATGACACACGGGATGGTCAGAGATTACATACATAACACACGGGATGGTCAGAGATTACATACATAACACATGGGACGGTCATAGATTACATACATGACACACGGGATGGTCAGAGATTACATACATGACACACGGGATGGTCAGAGATTACATACATGACACACGGGACGGTCAGAGATTACATACATAACACATGGGACGGTCATAGATTACATACATGACACACGGGATGGTCAGAGATTGCATACATGACACACGGGATGGTCAGAGATTACATACATGACACACGGGATGGTCAGAGATTACATACATGACACACGGGATACATGAGAAGGAGATGGCACCCCATTGGTCAGCATAGAGGAGCCTGGAAAGTAATGCACCTCCAGGAACTCCTCCCTCTTCCAGGCCACACCCCCATTTGGCTGCTCTGGTTGGGTCTATTCTGTGACTGATCGATATTTCACCAATAAAGCTTTCTATACTTTTCTTACCTATAATATGGTTGTCCCTCCTCTTTTTTACCTATAATATGGTTGTCCCTCCTCTTTTTTACCTATAATATGGTTGTCCCTCCTTTTTTTTACCTATAATATGGTTGTCCCTCCTCTTTTTTTACCTATCTTGGTGACATCTCTTTGTCCCAACCATGTTTTGATTATACAGTAACCTGCTGGTACTGGACGTGATATCCCGTCTGATAGACGAATGGCTCAGAGCTGAAGTATTACTTCTTATCTTTCTACCATCTCGGTGGTGAGGACTCAGGAATGTTTACATTGTGTTTAATTACACCTCCATCCCGCCCACTCAAGCAGCAGCCTGCAGGAGATAGGCTGGGAACTTGCAGGGGGTGGAGACTCCAGTGTCTGGCATTTATGGGGTTAATGGTTTCCATGGAAATCATCACCTCGGCTTGTTTACCTTCTACCGTCTCTGAGCCGCACATGCGCAGTAGCTGCAGGGAGGATTTCATGCTTTTCCTCCTGTGAAGTCACGTGGCCTCGTTCTGACCGTTACGTGCAACACGTGACTGCTGCAGAGAGCGACCTAACGGCTCAGGTGGGAGTGGGCGTGATCAGCGCATGGGACAGGCGTGACCAGAGGATGAATAGCCAATCAGGAGCTGGAGGCTGGAGCCGTTACACTGGTGACGTCACGGCTTGATCAGATAAATAGCCGAGCGGGGAAGGGAGCGCGTCAGTCTGAGGAGAGCGGAGAGGAGGAAACATCTCCACCACAGAGCTCCGGAGGGAGGAGCCATTGTCCGGACTACATCCGGGTCACAGCGTGTCTGTGTGTCCGGGGAACCTGCCTCCTCTGCTCAGCCTCTGAAGAACTACAACTCCCAGCAATCTCTGTCCACATGAGGAACTACAACTCCCAGCATGTACTGTGTAAGCAATGGGGGTTCAGCTCCCAGCCTGGAATAGGATGTTACAGGACTACATATCCCAGCATGATTTCTTCTATAGATGTACTACAAGTCCCAGCAATCTTTACATACCCCAGCCTGCTACCCTCCCCCTCCTCAGGGGTAATTGCACCCCACCATCCTCTCCCACCACAGGTGGTGGGTCCCCTCCCCCCAGGATGGGGGAGGGCTGGTCGGGACTGGGGAGGTGCAATTCCCCCTGAGGAGGGGGAGGGGCCGGGGAGCAGACTGGGGTATGTAGAGATCACTGGACCTGTAATATCTCCATAGAGAAAATCATGCTGGGATATGTAGTCCCACAGCATCTTATTCCAGGCTGGGAGCGGAACCCCCATCACTGACACAGTGCATGCTGGGAGTTGTAGTTCCTCATGTGGACAGAGATTGCTGGGACTTGTAGTTCCTTTAGAGCCTGAACAGAGGAGGCAGATCACACAGACACGCCGTGACCCGGCTGTAGTCCGGACAATGGCTCCTCCCTCCAGAGCTCTGTGTGGGGGATGGTCCCTCCTCCCCCGCCCTCCACACACTGACACCCACATCTCCACTCACCTACCACAGAGGGTGGGGCTCCAATTGCTCGCCCTCCCCCACACACGGGGCCGATCCAGGAAACATCTCCACCACAGAGCTCCGGAGGGAGGAGCCATTGTCCGGACTACAGCCGGGTCACATCGTGTCTGTGTGTCCGGGGAACCTGCCTCCTCTGCTCAGGCTCTGAGGAACTACAACTCCCAGATTGCTAGGACTTGTAGTTCCTTTAGAGCCTGAACAGAGGAGGCAGATCACACAGACACGCTGTGACCCGGCTGTAGTCCGGACAATGACTCCTCCCTCCAGAACTCTGTGTGGGGGATGGTCCCTCCTCCCCCACTCTACACACACTGACACCCACATCTCCACTCACCTACCACCGAGGGTGGGGCTCCAATTGCCCGCTCTCCCCCACACACAGGGCCGATCCAGGAAATATTCGATTGTCTCTCGGGGGATCAGGAAGGAATTTTTTCCCCAACTGGAGCATGTTATATCATGCTTTGCTGGGGTTTTTCGCCTTCCTCTGGATCAACTGCCTCACAACCCAATACACCCACTCTTCTACCACCTAGAGGGGACGCTACCACCCCGGGCATGGGGTGAGTGTGGCCAGTGGAACTTCCCCCCAAGTTTCATCTGCCCTCACTCCCCCATGCCCAGCATACTGGTAGTACCCCCTGCCCCCACCTACACCCACCCATCTACCACCAAGAGGGGATGCTACCACCCTGGGTAGGGGGTGAGTGTGGCCAGTGGAACTTCCCCCCAAGTTTCATCTGCCCTCACTCCCCCATGCCCAGCATACTGGTAATAGCACCTACACCCACCCATCTACCACCAAGAGGGGACGCTACCACCCTGGGTAGGGGGTGAGTGTGGCCAGTGGAACTTCCCCCCAAGTTTCATCTGCCCTCACTCCCCCATGCCCAGCATACTGGTAATACCCCATGCCCCCACCTACACCCACCCATTTACCACCAAGAGGGGATGCTACCACCCTGGGTATGGGGTGAGTGTGGCCAGTGGAACTTCCCCCCAAGTTTCTGCCCTCACTCCCACAGCGTATCCCCTGCTCCCACCTACATACACTCATCTACCACCAATGGTGGCAATGCCTCTTAGGTTCCACAGAAAATGGGGTGCCTTGCCGTGGCTCTGTGGCTTATGCATGCATTTGTAAATGTGTGCAACTAAACCCCTGTCTTTGACACATACTGCTCAACAGGACAGTTTGGTTGGTCACAGGCTGGTCGGTAAGTTGAGTGTGGAAATGTCTTATTTTTTATGTGTTTGCCTTTGCAATGCTCCTTGCTGCAGTGACCAGTTACAGGTGGGGCAGGTAGTAACCACTTTTTTGTACCAGCAAGGGTGGCAATACCTCTTAGGCTCAGCTACACCCACTCATCTACCACCAAGAGTGGCAATGCCTTTTACTGTAAAGTGTTTTCTACATTTGCAATATAGTCCCATCTATGGGATTTTTTTATTGGATATTGTAATAAAATTTGACTACTATTACTTAACAATACTGGTGTCGTACTGTTACATTTGTATATAACTGTGTTCTTTAGGGTGTTTGCTTTATGTAAACAGATGGGGATGGGGATTCCATTTGGTTTTTCCGATCCGCCCACTGCCTGATTGAAAAAAAAAAAATACACTTCTATGGCCAACCTTAAGGACTTTAGCAGCCCATAGATTATGCAACTTTCTTTCACACAATGGGTGAACGGAAAGAAAATTGCTTGATTTCCCCCATCAACACAGATGAGGGAATCCCTCTCATAGTGCTATTGTGTTTTGCCAGCGGGGTGCTTTCCCTGCTGGAAGAAGAGAATGATCACTGCCGGCAGTAATTGCCTGAATAAAAATCCCACAGACTGGTTGTACTGAAGTCAATCGATTTCAGTACAACCAGCCTGTCCATGGATAGATTGAATCTCAGGCCTGTCCCTGCTGAACCAGCCGAGGTTCAATCCTTCTGTGGCCAGCTATAGATTGTAAGATCCGAGAGGGCTGATATGAATGAGCAATATTAATGTGTAAATTGTCGGCATTATAGAAATACTTGTGATAAATAAAGTACATTTATGTTTTAATAAAATCCGTAAATTGAAAAGTTGTAGCTGGTGACTGGGTCTCTTTATAGGATATTTAGTGAAAGCAATAAAGAGTAACAATCTTATGTAGGGACAAACCTGCAACTAAACATATATATAGAGTTAGGGCCGCATTTTACAGAGGAGCCTTGGTGGGGCGCTGCGGCTTCCGCATAGATTTGCAAATGAGTGCAACAAAAGCCTCTGTTTTTACCCTGAATTGTTAGAAACGACAATTTGTTTCTTTTGCTGGCTTGCTGGTAAGTCTGCTGGGAATTTTTTTGCCTATATTGTGCAACCTCCTTCCATGTGCAACCATAAAAAGACAGAGAGGGCGCCCAGACCTAGTGCTTTATCCTAAAACCATCCCTTTATTAATATAAAAAGTGGTAAGTATTATACTCACAAGATGATAAATGTATCAAGCACATCACATAGTACACCCTCATCCAATCCACATTGCATCATATGGTAGGAGAAGGTGCAGATCCAATACGCTAATGCATTTCGAGGACTAGCTTCTTCAGGGCTCTGAGGAAGAGGCTAGTCCTCGAAACGTGTTAGCCTATTGGCTCTTCACCTTCTCCTACCACATGATCTGATGCAATGTGGATTGGACGACGGTGTACTATGTGATGTGCTTGATACATTTGTCATCTTGTGAGTATAATACTTACCACTTTTTATATTAATAAAGCGATGGTTTAAGGATAAGGCTATTTTCACATTGGGACCGCGTTAGCACTAAAGAGCTGCTCGTTTTAGCAACACTTTAGCGCTGTTTAATCGGCGCTTTTCGGCCGCTAGTGTCCCTGATCACTGCCACACCAGTTATATGAGGACACTGTACTGCACTGGTTACAGTATGTAAACAAAAAAAATGGGGAACATTGTTTTTTCTTCATTTCTTCATTTTCCAAAATATTGCAACAAAAGATTACGACTTCAAAAAACCCCACTGTGCCTCTTACTAAATACCTCAGACTGTCTACGTTCCAAAAGGGGGGTCATTCAGGGGGTATTTGTACTGTCCTGGCATTTCTGGGCCTCAAGAAATGAGATTGGCTGTCGGTACATCAGGATTGATCCATTCTCAGATAGATATCCCATAGCTTGTGGACTCTCTAACTTTCCTACAGACTAAATAATATACACTGATTTGGGTTATATTCACCAAAGAAATGTAGCAGAATACATTTTGGCCTAAAAATTATGAAGAATTATTATTTATTTGTTCCGTTTCATAACAGAAACAAAGAAAAATGTGTTTTTCAATATTTTCGGTCTTTTTTTGTTTATATATTAAACAAACAAAAAAAAACCCAGTGGTGATTAAATGCCACCAAAAGCTCTATTTGTATGAAAAAAAAATTATAAAAATTTAATTTTGAGTACATGACCGCGCAATTGTCATTCAAACCGTGATAGCACTGAAAGCTGAAAATTGGCCTGGGCAGGAAAGGGGTGAAAGTGTCCGGTATTGAAGAAGTTAATGAAAAGAAAAACAGTAAAATGGATCCCCTGCAGCTGACCGACCCCCCCCTCCCCCAGAAACAATAGACCCCCTCCCCCAGAAACAACAGACCCCCAGCAAGAACAGAATTCCAGAAACAATAGATCCCCCCACCAGCAACAATAGATCACCCCTCCAGAAACAATAGACCACCCCCCCAGAAACAATAGACCCCCAGCAACAACAGAACTCCAGCAACAATAGGTCTCCCAGGAGCCAGCGTCAGTAGACCCCTCCCTCAACAGTAGATCCCTCCGAGCAACAATAGAGCCTCCCACCAGCAATAAGCCCTCCCCCACTAGAACCAATAGGTCTCCCAGGAGCCAGCATCACTAGACCCCTCCTGCAACAGTAGATCCCTCCCAGCAACAATAGAGCCCCCACCAGCAATAAGCCCCCCCACCAGAACCAATAGTTCTCCCAGGAGCCAGCATCAGTAGACCCCTCCCTCATCAGTAGACCCCTCCCTCAACAGTAGATCCCCCTCAGCAATAATTGAACCCCCAGCAACATAAGACCCTCCCAGTAACAACAGTTTCCCCGCCAACAATAAACCCCCCAGCATTATCCCCTCTGGATAATAGATCCCCCAGCAGCCAGCATCAATAGACCCTCCAGCACCCCATGGAATTACATACATACAGCGCTGGAGGTGCCGGACTGCGCTTCCCTGTATTAACACTGAATAAAGCCCTGTGCTTCGGGTGGTGTGAAGCCTGCCATCTGGGAAGAGACGGGGCCCCGATGGCACCATTATTACATTTTATAGACATAGAAAACGATCTTCTCACTCCGCTTCCTCAGCAAACCATAAATGTGGTTTCTGCTGACCGTCCATTCACCAACCCATCCTTAGACACACACATTGTACTACTCCCCGAACCACACCAAGATATGATGCATTGCAATATTTAGCCACCTATTTCACGCATCAACCAGTTTCCGACCGCCCCATACCAGTTTTACTGCTACAGGGCAGCCGCGCTGCGCAAGATCACGTACATGTACGCGATCTGTGTTCCCGAGCCGGGGGACGCGTGTGCCCGCCAGCCAGGGGTGCTGTGATTGGCTCCAGCACCGATCAGTCTTCAGGTCCAGGCCAATCATTTTTGCCCTGGACCTGCCGATCGGTTCTGACAAATCACAGAACAGCATGTGCCTGAGCTTATATAACACAGGCACAGGAAATGACGGCCTCTTCTCTCCTGGAGCCCTTTACAGTTCCAGAGATAGAAGAGATGGCATCAGACAGTGAGTAACAGCAGCACACTGGACGGGTTGTGGCCAGTGGGAGCAGAAAATGTCCTGGCGTCAGTGGGAGTAAACAATGCCCCATCATTGGTATTAGGAGGGAGTAATAGTGCCTCATCTTTAGTATTAGGGGGAGTAAACAATGCCCCATCATTGGTATTAGGGGGAGTAATAGTGCCCCATCTTTGGCATTAGGGGGGGTAAACAATTCCCCGTCATTAGTATTAGGGGGAGTAATAGTGCCCCATCTTTGGCATTAGGGGGAGTAAACAATGCCCCGTCATTGGTATTAGGGGGAGTAATAGTGCCCCATCTTTGGTATTAGGGGGAGTAAACAATGCCCCATCATTGGTATTAGGGGGAGTAATAGTGCCCCATCTTTGGTATTAGGGGGAGTAAACAATGCCCCATCATTGGTATTAGGGGGAGTAATAGTGCCCCATCTTTGGTATTAGGGGGAGTAAACAATGCCCCGTCATTGGTATTAGGGGGATTAATAGTGCCCAGGGCCGATCCTAGGGTCACAGATGCCTGGGTGCAGAAATATTTCTAGCGCCCCCACGTGGGCATGGTCATCTTACCAACGCCTCCCTTTTACAAATGTTACTATGGCAACGACTCAAAAACAGAGATGCTCCCCTAAGAAGTCTTCATTACCCTGGGATCCTCCTATGATCTTTTAACAATAAAGAAAATACAGGAAGAGGGTACACTAATGAGACCTGGAGGGGAGTCTCTCTGATGCACACAGAGAGGGCTTCTGTTAGAGTATCTGTTAGAAAGAGCCCCCAGACATAGTACAGGAGATGGTCAGAGACTGCAATCATAGTACAGGAGATGGTCAGAGACTGGAGATATAATACAGGAGATGGTCAGAGACTGCAGACATAATACAGGAGACGGTCAGAGACTGGAGATATAATACAGGAGATGGTCAGAGACTGCAGACATAGTACAGGAGATGGTCAGAGACTGCAGGCATACTACAGGAGATGGTCAGAGACTGCAGACATAGTACAGGATATGGTCAGAGACTGCAGACATACTACAGGAGATGGTCAGAGACTGCAGACATGTTACAAGAGATGGCCAGAGACTGCAGACATGTTACAAGAGATGGTCAGAGACTGCAGACATGATACAAAAGATGGTCAGAGACTGCAGTTCCTATGGACGTTAGTAGATAATGGCCGATCGGCCCTCTCACCTGACCCAGCGATACAGCAACGGTTCCTCTGATCAGGAGTCAGCTCACTCTGAATTGCCCGTGGCGACTCTGCTGGGTAGAGCCCAGATCTGTATTATGGCAATGGCTCCATTCCTTTCTCCGCCAGGGATGGCACTAGGCTGTGTGGATTTCCCTCTGGTGGTGCAGGGCAGCGGGGTTCTCTCTCTGATGGTGTTCCCTCAGCACTGTCCTCTCCCTCTGGAGTCCTGGGTGCACTTCCCTGAAAGCTTTCCCGGGCTCCTGGCTCTCTCTCTCTCCCATTCATCTGAGCATGCTGTGTGGGCTGCAGTTTCCGTGTTACAGTGGGGCTGCCAGTCCTCGGGACTACATGTCCCACAATCTTCTTCTTTGCTCCTTTTCTTTTTCTTCCCTGGCCGATATGAAGGCGAGGAAGAAACATAGTGCGCCACTCACTAGTACAGCAGCGCGCACAAGGCGGAGCGGGAGAGGGGAAATAAGAGCCCACGGCTGCAGTGGCGTCACTAGGGTTGGTGTCACCCGGTGCGGTAAAACTTGGTGTCACCCCCCCTCTACCAACTATAGTCGCCCCTCAGTACAGACCCTCCTCCACTAAGTATAGACCCCCTCCGTCAGTGCAGACCCCCCACTAAGTATAAACCCCTCCCTCAGTACAGACCCCCCATCAGTATAGACCCACCCAGGACAAACCACCCCCCCTCCATTAGTACAGACCCCAGAACAAACCACCCCCCTCCATTAGTACAGACCCCCCCGGACAAATCACCCCCCCTACATTAGTACAGACCCCCCAGAACAAACCACCCCCCTCCAATAGTACAGACCCCCCAGGACAAACCACCCCCCTCCATTAGTACAGACCCCCAGGACAAACCACCCCCCCTCCATTAGTACAGACCCCCAGAACAAACCACCCCCCTCCGTTAGTACAGACCCCCAGGACAAACCACCCCCCCTCCATTAGTACAGACCCCCCAGGACAAACCACCCCCCCTCCATTAGTACAGACCCCCCAGGACAAAGCACCCCCCTACATTAGTACAGACCCCCCCGGACAAACCACCCCCCTACATTAGTACAGAGCCCCCCAGAACAAATCACCCCCCCTTAATTAGTACAGATGCTCCCAGGACAAACCACCCCCCCACATTAGTACAGACCCCCCAGAACAAACTACCCCCCTCCATTAGTACAGACCTCCCCGGACAAATCACCCCCCTACATTAGTACAGACCCCCCAGAACAAACCACCCCCCTCCATTTGTATGGACCCCCCCAGGACAAACCACCCCCCCTCCATTAGTACAGACCCAGCAGAACAAACCACCCCCCTCCATTAGTACAACCCCCAAGACAAACCCCCCTCCATTAGTACAGACCCCCCCAGGACAAACCACCCCCCCTCCATTAGTACAGACCCCCCAGAACAAACCACCCCCCTCCATTAGTACAGACCCCCGGACAAATCACCCCCCCTACATTAGTACAGACCCCCCAGAACAAACCACCCCCCTCCATTAGTACAGACCTCCCCAGGACAAACCACCCCCCTCCATTAGTACAGACCCCCAGGACAAACCACCCCTCCTCCATTAGTACAGACCCCCAGAACAAACCACCTCCATCAATTAGTACAGAACCCCCCAGGACAAACCACCCCCCTCCATTAGTACAGACCCCCCCAGAACAAACCACCCCCCTGCATTAGTACAGACCCCCCCAGAACAAACCACCCCCTGCATTAGTACAGACCCCCCCAGAACAAACCACCCCCCTACATAAGTACAGACCCCCAAGAACAAACCACTCCCCCTCCATTAGTACAGACCCCCCAGAACAAACCACCCCCCTCCATTAGTACAGACCCCCTCAGGACAAACCACCCCCCCTCCATTAGTACAGACCCCCAGAACAAACCACCCCCTCCATTAGTACAGACCCCCCGGACAAATCACCCCCTACATTAGTACAGACCCCCAGAACAAACCACCCCCTTCATTAGTACAGACCCCCAATACAAACCACCCCCTCCATTAGTACAGACCCCCCCAGGACAAACCACCCCCTCCATTAGTACAGACCCCCCAGGACAAACCACCCCCCTCCATTAGTACAGACCCCCCAGGACAAACCACCCCCCCTCCATTAGTACAGACCCCCCAGGACAAACCACCCCCCTACATTAGTACAGACCCCCCAGAACAAACCATCCCCCTACATTAGTACAGACCCCCCCAGAACAAACCACCCCCTATATTAGTACAGACCCCCCCTGGACAAACCACCCCCCCTACATTAGTACAGACCCCCCAGGACAAACCAACCCCCCTCCATTAGTACAGACCCCCCCCCAGGACGAACCACCCCCCTACATTAGTACAGACCCCCCAGAACAAACCACCCCCCTACATTAGCACAGACCCCCCCAGAACAAACCACCCCCCTACATTAGTACAGACCCCCCCAGACAAACTACCCCCCTACATTAGTACAGACCCCCCAGAACAAACCACCCCCCCTACATTAGTACAGACCCCCAGGACAAATCAACCCCCTCCATTAGTATAGACCCCCCAGGACAAACCACCCCACCTCCATTAGTACAGACCCCCAGGACAAACCACCCCCCCTACATTAGTACAGACACCTCAGAACAAACCACCCCCCTACATTAGACAGACCCCCCAGAACAAACCACCCTACTACATTAGTACAGACTCCCCAGAACAAACCACCCCCCTACATTAGTACAGACCCCCAGGACAAACCAACCCCCTCCATTAGTATAGACCCCCCAAGACAAACCAACCCCCTCCATTAGTACAAACCCCCCAGGACAAACCCCCCTCCATTAGTATAGACCCCCCCAGGACAAACCCCCCTCCATTAGTATAGACCCCGACAAACCACCCCCACCCCTCCATTAAGCTAATTAAAAAACACCCGGCGGCAGCTGGAGAGGAGAGGACAGTGTGCAGCCGCCCGGGTGATGAACAGATAGTACAGACCCCCCGGACAAATCACCCCCTACATTAGTACAGACCCCCAGAACAAACCACCCCCCTTCATTAGTACAGACCCCCCCAATACAAACCACCCCCTCCATTAGTACAGACCCCCCCAGGACAAACCACCCCCTCCATTAGTACAGACCCCCCAGGACAAACCACCCCCCTCCATTAGTACAGACCCCCCAGGACAAACCACCCCCCCTCCATTAGTACAGACCCCCCAGGACAAACCACCCCCCTACATTAGTACAGACCCCCCAGAACAAACCATCCCCCTACATTAGTACAGACCCCCCCAGAACAAACCACCCCCTATATTAGTACAGACCCCCCCTGGACAAACCACCCCCCCCTACATTAGTACAGACCCCCCAGGACAAACCAACCCCCCTCCATTAGTACAGACCCCCCCCCAGGACGAACCACCCCCCTACATTAGTACAGACCCCCCAGAACAAACCACCCCCCTACATTAGCACAGACCCCCCCAGAACAAACCACCCCCCTACATTAGTACAGACCCCCCCAGACAAACTACCCCCCTACATTAGTACAGACCCCCCAGAACAAACCACCCCCCCTACATTAGTACAGACCCCCAGGACAAATCAACCCCCTCCATTAGTATAGACCCCCCAGGACAAACCACCCCACCTCCATTAGTACAGACCCCCAGGACAAACCACCCCCCCTACATTAGTACAGACACCTCAGAACAAACCACCCCCCTACATTAGACAGACCCCCCAGAACAAACCACCCTACTACATTAGTACAGACTCCCCAGAACAAACCACCCCCCTACATTAGTACAGACCCCCAGGACAAACCAACCCCCTCCATTAGTATAGACCCCCCAAGACAAACCAACCCCCTCCATTAGTACAAACCCCCCAGGACAAACCCCCCTCCATTAGTATAGACCCCCCCAGGACAAACCCCCCTCCATTAGTATAGACCCCGACAAACCACCCCCACCCCTCCATTAAGCTAATTAAAAAACACCCGGCGGCAGCTGGAGAGGAGAGGACAGTGTGCAGCCGCCCGGGTGATGAACAGAGCGTGTCAGGCTTGGGCAGCAGGCGGGAGTTACACACAGGAGGTAGAGAACTGGAACACGTCGGGCATGGACTGTCCCCCCTCATTGACGTCACTGCGCGGCTGGTCTCTCTGCACACAGAGACACAGCCGCTCCGATCTCCAGCTGTTACCGCTCTCCTCTGACAGGAGGAGGGAGGGGGGATGGACTTGGGCAAGAAATACATCGGCGGTGACCGGCGGAGAGAGACGTCTACCGACAAGGAGAGGAGGAGGGAGGGGAGCACTCTGGCGCTTCAGCGCCCCCACCTCTGTGGCGCCCGGGTGCACTGCACCCCGTGCACCCCCGCTCAGGATCAGCCCTGTATGGGACGATCTTGTTCAGGTGTATGGGACGATCTTGTTCAGGTGTATGGGACGATCTCGTTCGGGTGTATGGGGCGATCTTGTTCGGGTGTATGGGGCGATCTTGTTCGGGTGTATGGGACGATCTCGTTCGGGTGTATGGGACGATCTGGTTCAGGTGTATGGGACGATCTCGTTCGGGAATATAGGATGATCTCGTTCGGGTGTATGGGACGATCTCGTTCAGGTGTATGGGACGATCTCGTTCGGGTGTATGGGACGATCTCGTTCGGGTGTATGGGACGATATCGTTCGGGTGTATGGGACGATCTCGTTCGGGTGTATGGGACGATCTCGTTCGGGTGTATGGGACGATCTCGTTCAGGTATGGTTGCCACCTCATCCCTTTAAACCCGAACACATATTAATTAGACAGGTTCTGTGGCTGATTAATGTGGTAATTAAACTCACTTGGTGCCTTATCTGCATTTAATTAGCCCCAGAACCTGTGTAATTTAAAGGGATGAGGTGGCAACTCTACGTACAGGTGTATGGGACGATCTTGTTCAGGTATATCGGACAATCTGGTTCAGGTGTATGGGACGATCTCGTTCGGGTGTATGGGACGATCTCGTTCGGGTGTATGGGACGATCTCGTTCGGGTGTATGGGATGATCTCGTTCAGGTGTATTGAATGATCTCATTCGGGTGTATGGGACGATCTCGTTCAGGTGTGTTGGACGATCTCGTTCAGGTGTATTGGACGATCTCGTTCAGGTGTATGGGACGATCTCGTTCGGGTGTATTGGACGATCTCGTTCAGGTGTATTGGACGATCTCGTTCAGGTGTATGGGACGATCTCGTTCGGGTGTATTGGACGATCTCGTTCGGGTGTATGGGACGATCTCGTTCGGGTGTATGGAACGATCTCGTTCGGGTGTATTGGACAATCTCGTTCAGGTGTATGGGACGATCTCGTTCGGGTGTATGGGACGATCTCGTTCGGGTGTATGGGACGATCTCGTTCGGGTGTATGGGACGATCTCGTTCGGGTGTATGGGACGATCTTGTTCAGGTATGGTTGCCACCTCATCCCTTTAAACCCGAACACATATTAATTAGACAGGTTCTGTGGCTGATTAATGTGGTAATTAAACTCACTTGGTGCCTTATCTGCATTTAATTAGCCCCAGAACCTGTGTAATTTAAAGGGATGAGGTGGCAACTCTACGTTCAGGTGTATGGGACGATCTTGTTCGGGTGTATGGGGCGATCTTGTTCAGGTATATCGGACAATCTAGTTCAGGTGTATGGGACGATCTTGTTCGGGTGTATGGGACGATCTTGTTCAGGTATATCGGACAATCTAGTTCAGGTGTATGGGACGATCTCGTTCGGGTGTATGGGACGATCTCGTTCGGGTGTATTGGACGATCTCATTCGGGTGTATGGGACGATCTCGTTCAGGTGTGTTGGACGATCTCGTTCAGGTGTGTTGGACGATCTCGTTCAGGTGTGTTGGACGATCTCGTTCAGGTGTATGGGACGATCTCGTTCGGGTGTATGGGACGATCTCGTTCGGGTGTATGGGACGATCTCGTTCAGGTGTATGGGACGATCTCGTTCGGGTGTATGGGACGATCTCGTTCGGGTGTATTGGACGATCTCGTTCGGGTGTATTGGACGATCTTGTTCAGGTGTATGGGACGATCTCGTTCAGGTGTATTGGACGATGTCGTTCGGGTGTATGGGACGAGCCAGCGGTACGCAATTATTCTAATACGGGCCTGTTCTCAGGCACATATCTGCACCCTGTGGTAGCATATTGCTGCATTTTTTAATCTAATTCATTTAGTTTACTTTTGGTTTTTAATGTTAACTCCTTTGAATGCTGATGGAGTTTTTTTGAACAAAAAGTTCTTATACTTACTACACCATGGGAGCCTCCTATTTTTTCTTTCTATGAGGGAGCCATTGTGAACACCTTAATTCAACAGTAAGGAAATCACCCGGATGCTCAGTAGGACTGGGGTGGAGAGGAGATTGTGATCGTAATACCCCATGCAGTCTGCCCCGTTTGGGGCTGGTGGATCCGGGAAGCCATTGGGAAAACCAACAGCACGTAAATCATCCCGAATGCCCTACACGATTGGTATGGAGAGGAGATCGTGATTGAGATACACTACGCTGGTTGCCCCTTCTGGGGTTGTTGGATTCGGTGAGTGGGGACCCATAAGGGGGAGCACAAAAGTCACAGGAACTATCTGAGAGCACTCAAGTCACGGTTTTCTTTTGCTAAGAAAATTGCTTGGAACACTGGGTCTGAACAGTTTTTTCACCTTAAGGACTATAATCACAAAAAAAATTTTTTAATTGATTCTTTCCTGCACCAACTAGTTTGAGGTGCAATACTTATTGATCACTGGACTTTGATTATGATGTGTATTTCTTTGCAATACATATATATACATACATTTAATTGCACTGTTTAGGCAGAGTTTATTATATGCTTTGGATATTATTTGCACTAGTAGAGCACATATATGGTTTACATTTATATGTTATAGCCACCTCACTTTGTGGTGGTTATGGTGTAGACCTATCACAGCTGTAGGGGCCTTAGCACACATCCCTTACCTATAGGGTTGTCCGAACTACCACTGAAGACAGCTCCTTGTCTATTTATTTGTTTATTTATTTTTGCTGGTGTATATTTTTGGCAACTAATTTTTCCTGCTGGTATTAGGTACCTCTACTAGGATCATAGTGGGGAAAATCACCTGGGGATATAACACAATTTTAACCCCCCCCATACATTAACCCAATCAATCCCATAGGGAGCGCCATACCCCTTTTCAATTTAATTTAATTATGGGACGATCTCGTTCGGGTGCATGGGACGATCTCGTTCGGGTGCATGGGACGATCTCGTTCGGGTGCATGGGACGATCTCGTTCGGGTGTATGGGACGATCTCGTTCGGGTGTATGGGACGATCTCGTTCAGGTGTATTGAACGATCTCATTCGGGTGTATGGGACGATCTCGTTCAGGTGTGTTGGACGATCTCGTTCAGGTGTGTTGGACGATCTCGTTCAGGTGTGTTGGACGATCTCGTTCAGGTGTATGGGACGATCTCGTTCGGGTGTATGGGACGATCTCGTTCGGGTGTATGGGACGATCTCGTTCGGGTGTATGGGACGATATCGTTCGGGTGTGTGGGACGATATCGTTCGGGTGTGTGGGACGATATCGTTCGGGTGTGTGGGACGATATCGTTCGGGTGTATGGGACGATCTCGTTCGGGTGTATGGGACGATCTCGTTCGGGTGTATGGGACGATCTCGTTTGGGTGTATGGGACGATCTCGTTCGGGTATGGTTGCCACCTCATCCCTTTAAACCCGAACACATATTAATTAGACAGGTTCTGTGGCTGATTAATGTGGTAATTAAACTCACTTGGTGCCTTATCTGCATTTAATTAGCCCCAGAACCTGTGTAATTTAAAGGGATGAGGCGGCAACTCTACGTTCAGGTGTATGGGACGATCTTGTTCAGGTATATCGGACAATCTGGTTCAGGTGTATGGGACGATCTCGTTCGGGTGTATGGGATGATCTCGTTCAGGTGTATTGAACGATCTCATTCGGGTGTATGGGACGATCTCGTTCGGGTGCATGGGACGATCTAGTTCAGGTGTATCGGACAATCTAGTTCGGGTGTACGGGACGATCTTGTTCGGGTGTATGGGACGATCTTGTTCAGGTATATCGGACAATCTAGTTCAGGTGTATGGGACGATCTTGTTCGGGTGTATGGGACGATCTTGTTCAGGTGTATGGGACGATCTTGTTCGGGTATATCGGACAATCTAGTTCAGGTGTATGGGACGATTTTGTTCAGGTGTATGGGACGATCTTGTTCGGGTGTATGGGACGATCTTGTTCAGGTGTATGGGACGATCTCGTTCGGGTGCATGGGACGATCTCGTTCGGGTGTATGGGACAATCTCGTTCGGGTGTATGGGACGATCTCGTTTGGGTGTATTGGACGATCTCGTTTGGGTGCATGGGACGATCTCGTTCGGGTGTATGGGACGATCTTGTTCAGGTATGGTTGCCACCTCATCCCTTTAAACCCGAACACATATTAATTAGATACGTTCTGTGGCTGATTAATGTGGTAATTAAACTCACTTGGTGCCTTATCTGCATTTAATTAGCCCCAGAACCTGTGTAATTTAAAGGGATGAGGTGGCAACTCTACGTTCAGGTGTATTGGACGATCTTGTTCAGGTATATCGGACAATCTAGTTCAGGTGTATGGGACGATCTCGTTCGGGTGTATGGGACGATCTCATTCGGGTGTATTGGACGATCTTGTTCGGGTGTATGGGACGATCTCGTTCAGGTGTATGGGACGATCTTGTTCAGGTGTATGGGACTATCTTGTTCAGGTGTATGGGACGATCTTGTTCAGGTATATCGGACGATCTCGTTCGGGTGTATGGGACGATCTGGTTCAGGTGTATGGGACGATCTCGTTCGGGTGTATGGGACGATCTCGTTCGGGTGTATGGGACGATCTCGTTCAGGTGTGTTGGACGATCTTGTTCAGGTGTGTTGGACGATCTTGTTCAGGTGTATGGGACAATCTTGTTCAGGTGTATGGGACGATCTTGTTCGGGTGTATGGGACGATCTCGTTTGGGTGTATGGGACGATCTCGTTCAGGTGTGTTGGACGATCTTGTTCAGGTGTATGGGACGATCTTGTTCAGGTGTATGGGACAATCTAGTTCAGGTGTATGGGACGATCTTGTTCGGGTGTATGGGACGATCTTGTTCAGGTGTATGGGACGATCTTGTTCGGGTGTATGGGACGATCTCGTTCGGGTGTATGGGACGATCTCGTTCAGGTGTGTTGGACGATCTTGTTCGGGTGTATTGGACGATCTCGTTCAGGTGTGTTGGACGATCTTGTTCAGGTGTATGGGACGATCTCGTTCCGGTGTATGGGACGATCTTGTTCAGGTGTATGGGACGATCTTGTTCGGGTGTATGGGACGATCTTGTTCGGGTGTATGGGACGATCTTGTTCAGGTGTATGGGACGATCTTGTTCGGGTGTATGGGACGATCTTGTTCGGGTGTATGGGACAGTTTGTTGGGTTCAAGCTAATTACCGTCTGAATGATAATGAAGGAGTACATTGACACTATGAGGAATGCTTTGTACGGGTGTGCCGCCACCCACAGCCCTGGCATACAATCTGATTAGGACTTTATTATTCTTTACCATCATAGGAGGCCCCTCTGTCCTCCTGCCAGGTGATTTCCGGAGCTGTTTGCTCACAATGCTTGGTTTGGCCCTTTGCCTTGGTAATGGTTGCTACAACATGAAGTCATTATCAGTGTGGACGGACAGGTCGGTCTGGAAAGTCACAATGGGTGGGATCTCTGGAACAAACACAGATATGTGTAAGAGAATTGGGAGGCATCGATCGGCCTTCATTCAGACTACCTAAGAGACAAGAGGTAAGTACATTTTATTACTAGTCATCCTGCACCACTTTGTTCATTTTCCTGGCTTTCTCTTCAATGTGATGGGGACAGGTAAGCTAATGCAGGGTAATCCATAGAGACCAATAGGTTTTATTTTACATGAGATGACTCTGCTGTCCATCGTGGGTGACCGCCTTTTACTGCCTGTTTGCTCTGATGAGCCGGTTTTATCTTTCATAGCCCAGGAGGTCTCCAAACTTTCCAAACAAAGGATAAGTTTACTGTCTTTCAGACTTTGTGGGAAATTTCCCAGCTTCAGTGAGAGTAAAAAATTTACCAGGAGCAGAAGGACAGGGAATAGTGCCCCATAACTGGTATTACTGGGAGGAATAGTGCCCCATAACTGGTATTACTGGGAGGAATAGTGCCCCATAACTGGTATTACTGGGAGGAATAGTGCCCCATAACTGGTATTACTGGGAGGAATAGTGCCCCATAACTGGTATTACTGGGAGGACTAGTGCCCCATAACTGGTATTACTGGGAGGAATAGTGCCCCATAACTGGTATTACTGGGAGGACTAGTGCCCCATAACTGGTATTACTGGGAGGAATAGTGCCCCATAACTGGTATCACTGGGAGGACTAGTGCCCCATAACTGGTATTACTGGGAGGAATAGTGCCCCATAACTGGTTTTACTGGGAGGAATAGTGCCCCATAACTGGTATTACTGGGAGGACTAGTGCCCCATAACTGGTATTACTGGGAGGAATAGTGCCCCATAACTGGTATCACTGGGAGGACTAGTGCCCCATAACTGGTATTACTGGGAGGAATAGTGCCCCATAACTGGTTTTACTGGGAGGACTAGTGCCCCATAACTGGTATTACTGGGAGGAATAACGCCCCATAACTGGTTTTACTGGGAGGAATAGTGCCCCATAACTGGTATTACTGGGAGGAATAGTGCCCCATAACTGGTTTTACTGGGAGGAATAGTGCCCCATAACTGGTATTACTGGAAGGAATAGTGCCCCATAACTGGTATTACTGGAAGGAATAGTGCCCCATAACTGGTATTACTGGAAGGAATAGTGCCCCATAACTGGTATTACTGGAAGGAATAGTGCCCCATAACTGGTATTACTGGAAGGAATAGTGCCCCATAACTGGTATTACTGGGAGGAATAGTGCCCCATAACTGGTATTACTGGGAGGAATAGTGCCCATCGTTGGTGTCAATGGGAGGAATATTGCCCTGTCATTGATGTCAGTCGAAAGAAGAGTGCCCCATCATCAGTGGCGGCCCATCCATTAGGAGTGCAGGGGCACCACCCCCCTAATCTACATGCAGGGCGCCGGACGCATGGATTCCAATGTTTTTTTTTTGTTTTGCAGTACATGATTAGAGTCTGAGGCTCTAATTGGCTTCAAAAAGGGTTTGCTCGGGGTGCAGAGCACTGCGCCCTGAGCCCACCCAGTTGTGGGACAATAGCGAATAAATATGCGCTATTGTCTTCCTGATTCTCCTCCCGCCCAATCAGGAAGCAGCTCCTGAGACCCGATTGCCAGGGGGTCTTAGGACTCCCAATCCCGTCTCAGGACACGCTTCCTGTTCAGAAGAACGGAGAGGAGAATAGCCCGGCTCTTCATTCCCCCTACCTCCTATGTTAAGGTTAGTCTCCGCCACTTTCTCGCCCGTCTAACGCCTAGTGGGGTCATTGGTGTGCTTGTGGTGATCGTCGCCTTCCCCTCCATCCTGGGTAGGGGTTGATGGCGTTAGTTTGCCACCCCTCCAAAATTTTTAGCACCAGCCGCCACTGCTCGTCTTTGGTGTCAGTGGGAGGAATAGTGCCCCATCATTGGTGTCAGTGGGAGGAATAGTGCCCCATCATTGGTGTCAGTGGGAGGAATAGTGCCCCATCATTGGTGTCAGTGGGAGGAATAATGCTCCATCAATGGTGTCAGTGGGAGGAATAGTGCCCCATCATTGGTGTCAGTGGGAGGAATAATGCTCCATCAATGGTGTCAGTGGGAGGAATAATGCTCCATCAATGGTGTCAGTGGGAGGAATAGTGTCCCACCCATCATTGGAGCACAGGTGTGTCAGGAGGAAGCTGTCTCTGGAGCTCCTCCAGGTGATCCGTGTGAGAGGGGAGTGGTGGTGAAATCTCTCCCAGCTCTCCTGGCTCCTTTCTGGGGAAGCCATGAAGGCCAGCAGGGCCTCTCCTGCTGGAAGCTCTCAGCCATCTCCTGGGCCATCAGGTGACATGCCTGCCCCTGTGCAAACCATGGCTTGTGATCTCTCTACCCCTGGTGAGAATGAAGGCTCAGAGGCAATTCAGGAGCGAGTGGTGGCCGGGATTAAAGTCCTGAATAGGGAGAGAGACAAGCTCTATAAACTGAGAGCGGAGGTGAAGCGCTTGAGAAGGCAGCGTGAGGGCTTGCATAGCCAGAGACGGGGGTCCATGGATCCGGAGATCCAACTGGCCAAGGTCCGGGTTGAACACCAAGAAACCATTGTGGCCATGATGGAAGGCAGAGATGGGCCCTTTAAGGAAAAATTCTGCAATGACCGAAGGTTTGCCAGGATGACAAAAATGGAGGTGGAGGAGGAGACCCCCAGTTCAGACCCCCTGCCCCCTCAGGGAGAGGTAAGCAGCCCCATGCCTTCCCAGGACTCAGGAGGCATGCTCAGGGTAATCCAAGCAATGGAGTCTCCTATGCGGGGTGATCAGTTGGTATTTCATGAGGAGGACATTACAGATAATGTGCCTGACAAGGTAAAGCCTGTCAAGCCTCATGTGGTACATAAAACTGTTTTTGTGAACACTGTGACTGATACAGACAATGTGCCCAGTGACAATCGGGCTGCTAATCCCATGTGTAGCAATGCTGTGCCTGCTGATGCTGCAGTGCAGTAAAAATGCATTTAAAAAATGACATTCCTGCAGAGGAACTACAAGACTCAACAGAACCAATTAACCTCCCTTTAGCTGAGTCTAAAGTTGTTTGCCCCACAGCTGCTGAGGACTCTACAGCACAGCTTCAGGAGACAGCTGGTATTACATCAGAAACTGTGACTATTCCTGATGGGAATGTGAATGTTTATGTGACTGATAAAAATCTTCCCAGCACAAGTGTGATGGACAGTCCTACCAACTCCATTCCAGTAGATAATAATAATTGTAATGTACAGACTAATGTTACATCAGTGTGGGGCCTTGGCCCTGATAAGCCTACATTTGCTCAGGTGGTACGCTCTGCTCCAGGTAGCTCCGCCCCCAAGAGGGTTTTCCCCCTGCGACCTACCACCTTGAGCACCCCAGGATCTGGTCTTGGGTCTCTGGCTTCTGCTGGGGGTCCGAGACGAAATGTAGTGATTCTTAAATGGGAAGGTGGTGCAATCCCTCCAGCACGGCGTGCGGTGGTGGACATGATTTTGGAGATGGGTTTTGGGGCAAACGATCTGTATGCCCTAATACATGTTGCTGGGACACGGGATTATACCATTAGTTTCACCAGGCCAGAGGGTCTTGACCTGTTCTGGGAGAGATATGAGGCTCGGTGCAGGTCAAGACCCGAATGGGAAGGTCTGACCCCAGTTGCAGTTTCACAAAGGTCTACGGTGAAAAAAATCACAATTATTCTCACTAATGAGAGTGTTCCTGCTCGAGATTTAGAGGTCTGGTTAAAGAATTATGGTGAGGTATTGACTAAGCCCGATAAAATACTTGATGAGCATAACATCTGGACTGGGGGTTGGTCGGTTACAGTCAGGTTGGCCAGGGATGGGAATGTTGTCTGTCACCTGCCCTCCTCAGCTTTTATAGGGAGGGATAGGATGACTATTTTCTACCCTGGTCAGCCGAAGCTGTGTCACCGCTGTGGAGAAAAGGGGCATTTGAGTTCCTCCTGTTCAGCCTTGATATGTTCAGTGTGTCGGGGTCAGGGTCATATGGCCAAGGACTGCACCGAGATGATCAGGTGCAACCTGTGCCTGCGCCTTGGCCACCCCTACAGCAGATGTCCTGAAGCCTGGCACAATATGGAGAAGGAGGTAATTGATGACATGTCAAGGCTGGACAGGATGGAGGGTGAGGCCCCTGGTGTACCATCCTCCTCTGCGGTGACTGACTCCCCTGGTCCTGCTCAGGATCCCTCCCCAGTTCCTGTGGCCACCCCTCCTGTGTCTGTAAGTATTCCTTCTGTATCTGTCTCCCCCCAGCCTACTGTACCCTCTCCTCATGTGTCAGAACCTTCCAAGTCTGTGTCCCCTGAGTCAGTTCCCCCCCCAGGAGTCTACCCCTCCTAAGTCTGACTCAAAGGGAGCACCCCCCCCACCAGGAGTGGTAACATGTACTAAAAAGGTTGCTTCTTCCTTTGTAAAGAAGTCTTGTGGAAAGACTTCACAGAAAAAAGTAACAGATGAGGGCATCTCTGAAGCTGACCTGCAGTACCTGGAGGAGAGAAGGAAGGTTGGGAAGCGGAAGAAGCAGGTGGTGAGGGCGGAACAGGCTCCAGTGCCTGTCTCCAACCGTTATAGGTCCTCTAATTGGGATATCTCTTCATCTGGAGCTTCTTCGGAGCGAAGTTCTGATTCCGAAATGGAGTTTGAGGCGGCCTCAAGAAAGAGAGAGGCATCTGGTGATGAGCAGCAGAGGGGAGCTAAGAAGCAATCCACCCAATAACCCAAATGGCGGTTCTCCCTCCGTTAAAAGTGGTGACAATAAATGTCGCCAGCATTAAGTCAGTAAGAGCTCGTTCTATGGCCTTCTTTTTGTTCAGCCAATTAGATACTGAAATTTTATTTTTGCAAGCGACTAGGCTCACCTCCTTGGCAGATATTCATATGGCCAAGAGAGAGTGGAGGTATGGTCCATCTTACTGGTCTCTTGCGGCCGAGCCTTACAGCGGTGTGGCGGTGTTGTTTAAAACCGGCATGGTAACTGTCCGGCGGGTTATTGAGGTGGAGATTGGGAGATGTATGGTCTTAGACGTCCTTGTGGGAGGGCAGGACCTGCACCTAATTAATGTTTATGGGCCGCACACAAAGTGGGACAGGAAATGCCTTTTTACAAGGATCAAGCCATTTCTTTTTACATCCCGGCAAGTGGTCTTTGGAGGTGACTTTAATACAGTAACTAGGCCCAAGGACAGGAAGGACTTCAAGGACAGGCTGGGATATGATAGCGTTTTTTTAACTAGTATGGTTAGGGATGCTGGTCTTGTGGATGTGCACATTAAGCACCTTCCGGATGACACCGGGTTCACCTTTCATCGAGGTAATAGTCAGAGTAGAATAGATAGGTTTTTTTTGAAGGAGACCTCTGCTTTCTCACCCCCAGTGGTGCAGGCAGTAGAGTTCTCCGATCACTGTATGCTATCTGTGGTCCTGAATGCTTCAGACGCCCCTCAGAGGGGTAAGGGCATCTGGAGATTGAATTCGACTCTACTCAAGGAAGAACATGTTAGACAATCCTTTGAGGAATTCTTTCAGGCACAGGTGACCATCCTGGACTTTTGTAGCAGCAAGGCTGAGTGGTGGGAGCTGACCAAAAAGAGGATTGCTGGATTCTTCAGGGGCCTAGCCAATAGAAAGCAGTTTAATAAATACATGACCTACCAACGTTTACGGAGGAAGCTGGATATTCTTGTCTCGAGAGGAGGAGATCCTGGGGCAATCTCTGAAGTGAAACTCCTTCTCAGGAAGTGTCAATATGACCGGCATGCCTCTTTGGTTCTGGAGAGGGACTATGGGAAGTACCACTCGCCTGACCCTTACCAGAACTGCAAACAAGGTGTAGCTGTTAAAACGGTCGTTGGCCTTAAGGACAGTACAGGTTCCTTGACAAAGTCCAGGTCAGGGATTCTGGAGGTCGTGAGGTCCTTTTATGCTGACCTTCTTGGGAGGAAAGAGCTTGACCGTGACAAGATGGAAAGCTTTTTGGACTCTACTCCAGGTCTAAATGATGAAGATGTCCCATTGATGAATTTGACAGAGGAGATCACAGTTGAAGAGGTGATGAGGGCAATTGAACAGCTTGCCATCAAAAAGTCACCTGGACCGGATGGCTTGACGGCTGAGTTTTACAAAGCTTTTAAGCCTATTCTGGCCCCACATTTGGTAGAGGTTTTTAACAGTTGCCTTGCAGAGGGGGTACTTCCCCCTTCCATGAGGCACTCAGCTGTGATTCTTCTTTCAAAGGGTAAAGATCCTTCGATGATTGAGAATTGGCGCCCCATCAGCCTTCTTAATGTCGATAGAAAGATACTGGCAAAGATCATTTTCTGGCGCCTATCGTCAGTAGCAAAGTCTTTGCTTTCTCGCCATCAGCACTGTTCGGTCCAGGGTAGGTGCACCTTCACAGCAGTTTTAGCTGTCCGGGAGGCCTTGGAGCGATGCAGGGCTGCAGGCTGGGGAAAGTATTTGCTGACATTGGATCAGGCAAAAGCTTTTGATCGTGTTAACCATGAGTACCTGTGGTTGCTCCTTAGTAAGTACGGTCTGCCGGGTGGTTTTGTCAATTGGTTAAAAGTCTTGTATAAGGGGGCAGAAAGCATTCCTCTTGTTAATGGTTGGGTTGGGCAGTCCTTTGAGGTTGGCTCCGGGGTGCGCCAGGGTTGTCCCCTGAGTCCCCTTCTCTATGTGTTTGCAATCGACCCCTTCATCAGGAGGCTAGAGAGCGGCATGTTGTGTGGGGTGCCAGTGGGGCTCCCAGGTGAGCCGCCTTTGAGGGTTGTTGCCTATGCGGATGATGTGTCCGTGATTGTCACTGGGGCGGATGAAGCAGAGGAGGTGGTCTCTCTGACATCACGGTATTCTGAAGCATCAGGCTCCAAGATCAATCAGGAAAAGACTGAAGTTTTCTGGATGGGAAAGGAAGGTGAGGGTTTTGATCTCCCGGACACCTTTCCAGTGCCCCAGGAAAGAATTAAGATTCTAGGCATTGAATTTGGACCTGGCGATTATGGCCTCAAAATCTGGGAAGGCAGACTGGAAATTGCCAATACTAAGGTGGTCAGCTGGAAGAGATGGAAGTTATCTATGAGGGAAAGGGTTGATCTGATTAAGACTTACCTGATTCCGATCTTCTTGTATGTCAGCTTTGTCTGCATCTTGCCAGTGTCTCTCTATGCTGGGGTCAGTAGTGTGTTCTTCCAGATGTTGTGGGGGAACAGACTGAACCCCATCAAGAGGAATGTCACCTATCTATCCAGGAGGGAGGGTGGCTTAGGTATGGTCAACCCAGTTCTTTTCTTTTCACTGCTTTTTCTCAAGTTTAATATTGGTAATATGCTTGCAGTGGAACCTCCTGGATGGGCAGGCATATTTAGATCTTGGTTTAGGCCTTTTCTACGACTTTGGGAAGAAGGTGGCCAAGTGAAGAATCTCAGGGGTCATCGTGGTCAGCTACCAGCCTATGTCGCTCCGTGCCTGAAGTTACTACGGCAGTGGCGATTGTCGGCTGAAGATCTCAGATCGGTTCCGAGGAAAGTCCTTATGAGCCGAGTCTTGAGCGAAGTCTTTCATGACCCATTGGCCTTAAGGGATTGCCCAGGCCCAGTTTTGAGGGCAGGGTTAAGACTTATTAATTTGGACAGAGTACCCCCTAAATTCAGGGATCTGGCCTGGTTGTGCTTCCATGGGAGGCTCTATGTTAGGGGCAATTTGAAATTCCGCAGTGGGGTGGATCGTAGCTGTCCTCGGGAGGAGTGTGCAGGTGAGGAGGAGACTATGGACCATTTTCTGCTTCATTGCCCCTTTAACATAGAGGTGTACAAACAGGTGGGGCGGGCCCTCGGTGTCCCTTTCCTCTCCAGGCTGGGTTATGCTGAGTGGGTGTACGGAGCATTCAATACTGGTGGTGGTTTTTGTTTAGATACACTTTTTCTAGTTAGCCTAGTAGTCTGTTATTTCACTTGGAACGCACGGTGTCAGGTCAGCATTCGGCGTAAAATCCTTCCTGTTCAGGTGGTGGTGTATGACATTTTGCATGAGGTGGAGAAGATTCGGGTACTTGAGAGAGACAAGCGGAGTCAGGGGGCTTGGTTGAAGGCGTGGAGGGGTTTCAAGCCTCCCTGACTGCCAGGAGTCTCTTTCCCGGGTGTGGCTGTCTGTCTCTTATCACCCTAGATTATTATTTTTTTGGGGATTAATTTTTGATAAATGGCTGCGTACATAGGTGATGGGTTGTGCCTCTTAGGCCCTCTCTGCTGCTTTATGTAAATAATTTTGGTAGTGGATTATGTATATATTGTAAATATTCTGAACATGGATGTGTATTCCTTGGATTTCTGTTGAAGTTTTGTACTATGGTTTTGTTTTTTACTTTTGTATAAAATTGGTTGCTTGATTCTTTTTAATAAAAGATCAATAGTGCTCCATCATTGGTGTCAGTGGGAGGAATAGCGCCTCATTGTTGGCGTCAGTGGGAGGAATAGTGTCTTGTTGTTGGTGTCAGTGGAAAGAATAGCGCCTCATCGTTGGTGACAGTGGGAGGAATAGCGCCTCATCGTTGGCGACAGTGAGGGGAATAGCGCCTCATCGTTGGTGTCAGTGGGAAGAATAGCGCCTCATCGTTGGTGTCAGTGGGAGGAATAGCGCCTCGTCGTTGGTGTCAGTGGGAGGAATAGCGCCTCGTCGTTGGTGTCAGTGGGAGGAATAGCGCCTCGTCGTTGGTGTCAGTGGGAGGAATAGCGCCTCGTCGTTGGTGTCAGTGGGAGGAATAGCGCCTCGTCGTTGGTGTCAGTGGGAGGAATAGCGCCTCGTCGTTGGTGTCAGTGAGGGAAATAGCGCCTCATCGTTGGTGACAGTGGGAGGAATAGTGCCTCATCGTTGGTGTCAATGGGAGGAATAGTGCCTTATCGTTAGTGTCACTGGGAGGAATAGCGCCTCATTGTTGGTGTCAGTGGGAGGAATAGTGCCTCATCATTGGTGTCAGTGGGAGGAATAGTGCCTCATTGTTGGTGTCAGTGGGAGGCACAGTGCCTCATCGTTGGTGTCGGTGGGAGGAATAGCGCCCCAAGGGCCACAGTTTTGAAACCAGTATTCCAGAACACAGTTGCTGTCAACTATATACAGTATGTATGTGACAGACTATAGGTCAGTAGTGGGAGGGTCTTATAGGTCAGTGTTTCTCAACTCCAGTCCTCAAGGCGCCCCAACAGGTCATGGTTTCAGGATTTCCCTCAGATGAAACAGCTGTAGTAATTACTAAGGCAGTGAAGCTGATCAAATCACCTGTGCAAAATAATGGAAATCCTGAAAACATGTCCTGTTGGGGCGCCCTGAGGACTGGAGTTGAGAAACTCTTTTATAGGTTATATCTGTTGGGATTGTCAGACAGCAGTTTTTATCTAGTTATTTGGTATCGGTAGCACAGAACATTTCTCCATTAGAAAGGTTAATATTCACTTTCAGAAGGTTGTTGGGCTCATTCTCATGGATGCCCAGCCTTATACAGAGCAAAGAGACCTTTATTTTCTTTCCTGTCCTAATGCCAGGCTGTGTGCAGGTTAGTTGGGGTTTGGGTAAAGCCCAGATGGGGAATTTGTGTTGACATGAATGGTCTGGCAATTGAGTCTCTTTAAACTAACCCTAACATGTCACACTTATCCTGACCTTAACCACTTGCCGACCGCTGCACGCCGACATACGCCGGCACAATGGCAGCGGTGGGCAAATGGACGTACCTGTATGTCCCCTTTAATTGGCCCGCCACGTACAGCATGACCGTGCCCGCGGACTCTATGTCCGCTGGTCTCCCGGCAATCATGTCACAGAGCCGCAGAACGGGGAGAGGCCTATGTAAACAAGGCATTTCCCCATTCTGCCTAGTGACATGACAGAGATCTACTGCTCCCTGTGATTGGGAGCAGTGATCGCTGTCATGTGAGTTATAGCCCATCCCCCCCAGTTAGAATAACTCCCTAGGACACACTTAACACCTTGATCGCCCCCAGTGTTTAACCCCTTCCCTGCCAGTGTCATTTATACAGTAATCACTACATTTTTATAGCACTGATCGCTATATAAATGACAATGGTCCCAAAATAGTGTCAAAAGTGTCTATGTCCGCCATAATGTCGCAGTCACGATAAAAATCGCAGATCGCCGCCATTACTAATAAAGGAAAATTAATAATAAAAATGCCATAAATCTATCCCCTATTTTGTAGACGCTATAACTTTTGCACAAACCAATCAATATACGCTTATTGTGATTTTTTTTTTTACCAAAAATATGTAGAAGAATACATATTGGCCTAAACTGAGAAAGAAATTGTTTTTTTTATATATTTTTGGGGATATTTATTATAGCAAAAAGTAAAAAATATTGCTTTTCTTTCAAAATTGTCGCTCTTTTTTTTATAGCGCAAAAAATAAAAACCGCAGAGGTGAACAAATACCACCAAAAGAAAGCTCTATTTGTGGGAAAAAAAAGGACATCAATTTTGTTTGGGAGCCACGTCGCACGACCGCGCAATTGTCAGTTAAAGCGACGCAGTGCCGTATCGCAAAAAGTGCTCTGGTCAGGAAGGGGGTAAAATCTTCCGGGGGGCTGAAGTGGTTAAACATATTAGACACATTACAGGGATTTTTTGCAGCGGCTGTGTGAATGCAGAGACGGTTGCACAGCAATTTATTTTTACAAATAAACCTTTAAAACGACAAGATGTTTTTGGTGGTCATAAAAAAAAGAAAAAGAAAATGTTATAAGCCTGCTCATGCCCTTGTCATTTAATAGGCATGGAATTAGATCATGTGTTTAATTATGAAGTTGTGTATCTTTAATGCAAACTTATAGTAATTTGTTTATGAATCGTCACGGAACATAGAGGTTACTTTTACCGGGATAAGTAAATATTGTCTAAATACAAGTCGTTTATTCTTGAATCTTGGTGCACTTTGTGTATTTCTTCCAGATCTGTAGTACTCCAGTGTGAGACTGTCCCTCTATGCAGGATCTTCCTGTAATAAAGACCGCTCACTGCTCTCTCCTTGTGCAGGGGGACTGGTCTTGTCTCCGCCTGTAGTGGGTGGAGCCTACTGGGTCCCTCCCACAGCTCTGCCCTATTGTACAGCACAGTGAAGGTGTCACCACTACTTTTACAAGGTAATCTCTAGGATTGCAGAGATATTTGGTGCTCACAGAGAAGATTTAACTTTCCTTTGTGGCTGTTGAGGAGTATATGTAAATTAAAGTTTTTGTGCCCAGAGTTCAGGTTTTTAAGAACTATTTTGATGGTCAATCTGCCTGTAGCTCCTATGTTGGCTTATTAGCTCTGTTATCATATATATGACAATCGTCATGTGTGGCCGTACTGACCAATATTGAGTTGAGTCCCTCCTGCAGGTCACTGAGTTGAAATTTGCATTTTGCTGCCAGTTCTTTACGTTTGATAGAGGCACACCTTTACAGAAACCGGAGCTGAATTACACAGTCCACTCTGATTCTGCTAGTTCAGTGGTCTCCAAACTGCAGCCCCTTACTTGCCTTTATGCAGGCCTTGGGGCATTTTTCCTCCACCTGATACAAGACACTATTCCTCTCACTAAGACCAGCAATTGGGCATAATTCTTCCCACTGACACCAACGATGGGTCACTATTCCTCCCACTGACACCAGTGATGGGGCATTATTCCTTCTACTGACACCAATGATAAGGCACTATTCCTCCCACTGACACCAACAACCGGGCACTATTCCTCCCACTGACACCAACATTGGAGGACTATTTCTCCCACTGACACCAACAACGGGGCACCACTTCTCCTACGGATTCCAACAAGGGGGCACTATTCTTCCTACTGACACCAATGATGAAGCACTATTCCTTCTACTCAAACCAATGAGGCACTATTCCTCCCACTGACACCAACATTGGAGGACTATTCCTCCCACTAACACCAACAACGGGGCATCATTTCTCCTACTGATTCCAAGGGGGCACTATTCTTCCTACTGACACCAATGAGGAAGCACTATTCCTTCTCTTGACACAAATGAGGAAGCACTATTCCTCCTATTGACACCAACGATGGGGAACTATTCCTCCTACTGACACCAATGAATAGGCACTATTTCTCCTACTAATACCAACAACGGGTCACTATTCCTCCTACTGACACCAGTGATGGGGCACTATCTCTCTTACCGATAGCAACAATAGGGCACTATTTCTCACCTTTATCTTATAAGATACATTGTTTATGCCCACTGATGCTAGGACATTTTCTACTCCCAATGGCCACAGCCCAGCCCCTATAAAGTCTGAAGGCCAGTTTGGAGACCCCTGATCTAATTGACTATCACTGACCCAGTAAAGGTATGTAGCTGACAGATTTTTACTTCACTGGTTGCATGCTTGTTCTGGGCCAGTAACAAAGCGATACAGAGACGGCCAGACTACATTTCTAGGAGGTGATACACTGTAGCAGTTTAAATTTTTTTGATTAGATTTTCTATCTGTTAGCAGGTTTCCTTTCAGTTACGTGCTCTGCCTTTATCCTAGCAGTCAAGGTTGGTTAGGTCCAGGAAACATTAGATCAGACAGGCACCATTATGTAGGATCTGGTGCTACAAAAGAGAAGGCAACAAAGCACAAACAAGATAAAAAATAAAATAGCCAATGACCCCTACGGGTTTTTAATGCAAATAAATTGACCTCTATACCTAGAATTCCTGACTGAATAAGCCTGCTCTTGTGCTGTGCCGTAGTTCTTCCCATTTGTGGCTGACTGGGAGAGCAAAGATATCAGTGCTGCTTTCACTGAGCAATGATGTAGAAATCCCCAAATATCCAGGCATCCACTGGGGTCACACTGTTATTTAGGGAGGTAATCAACTGACCCCCCATTGCTGTCTTTGTGAGATCTTGTACAACTGCAAGATGAGACCCCAGAGTACCCACATGCGGTAGAGGTTTAAAAGGAGGAGGTGCCTGGAATGCCCACTCGTAGATAAGTTCTATAGGGGGGCAGTCCCTGGAGCACCCATTTGTAGTGACGATCCATAGGCAGGCGGGCCCAGGAGAGCCCACCTGTAGTAGGTCTATAGCAAGACAGTCTCTGAAGTGCCTATGTGCAGTGAAGGCCTATAGGATTGGGGGGGGGTCCCAGAAGTGTCTCTTTTGGTGGCCGTTTTTAAGAAAGTGTTAGCTGGAGTGCCCACTTGTAGTGAAGGTCTATAGAGAGGCAGTCTCTGGAATGCCCACTTATAAGGTATGTCTATAGTGCGGTTGTCCTTGTACTGCCCACTTGTAGTCTAGCTCTAGAGGGAGGTGGTCCCTGGAGCGCCCACTTATTGAGGAGGTTTTTGTAGTGCTGGTCTACAGGAAGACCATACCTAGCGTACCCACTTATAAAGGTGGTTTTTGTAGGGCCGGTCTTTAGGGAGGCGGTCCCTGAAATGCCCACTTATAGAAGGGATCTATAGGGAGGAGGTCTTTGTAACACCGGGCTATAGGAAGACAGTCACTGGAGTGCCCACTTATAGAAGAGGTCTATATGGAGGTGGTTCTTGTAGTGTCCACTTATAATGGAGATCTATAGGAGGTGGTCCCTGGCGTGCCTACTTATAGTGGAGGTCAATAGGGATGCAATCCCTAGAGTACCTACTTATAGAGGAGGTCTATAGTGAGGTAGTTTTTGTAGAGCAGGTCTATAGAGAGGTGGTCCAAAAACTAATCTTGCATCTGCACAATGACGTGGAGAAAAATCAGTCTTTGAATTTTCGATATGGATAAAAATGGACCTGTAGGAGGCCACAAATTGTAGGATATTTCATGTTCTATTGTATAACAGAACACAGTGGTGTTAGTTTACTAAAACTAGAGTACGAAATCTAGTACAGCTGTGCATGGTAGCCAATCAGCTTCTAACTTCAGCTTGTTCAATTTAATTGACTACCATGCACAGCTGCACCAGACTTCACACTCTCCAGTCTTAGCAAATCAACCCCACGGTTTCCAATTGCCAGGATAATATATTGTTTTCCCGTAATGGCAGTTCCATTTTAGCGGCCATTGTGCTGGGTACCCAGTGTGCCCCTGTGCCTTTAATGAAGAGTGGGCTCCCTCCAGGCATACCTACCCCCAATCTGTCCATACTATGGAGGCTCCCAAAATTGACAGTTAGGACTTCAGATAATAAATGGATGTAAGCAGAGAGCTTCAAACAGAATTTTACCAGAAATGTACGCATTTCTGCCTCCTCCATCGTATTTGGAATGTTTTTGTTTTTTTGTTGGGGGGTACCTAGTTTCAACAGGTACCTGCTCTCAACTTCCGTTTTGATCCCCTAGGTCAGTGATATGCAATTAGCGGACCTCCAGCTGTTGCAAAACTACAAGTTCCATCATGCCTCTGGGTGTTTGTGGATGTCAGAATTTTGCTATGCCTCATGGGACTTGTAGTTCTCCAACAGCTAGAGGTCTGCTAATTGCATATCCCTGGCCTAGGTAGTCAGAGCAGAAGTTGTTTCTCTCTTCCCCCCCACCCCAAACTTTGTGGGCCAGGTCACAGGAGGCTTTGGGACTATTCAGTCCCAATGCACAGTGGGAAGCCTCAAAGAATCACAGACGGCTTCCAACAGTAAGCATGGTGACCCGAAGACCGGCAAAAAACAGTGCTGGACCCCTGGACAGGCAAGTGTCCTTTTAATAAAAGTCAGCAGCTACAATATTTGTAACTGTTGACTTTTTTTAAAAAAACTGATCAAAATTCCTCTTTAAACTCCAGGTACATTTTTTTTTACATTGGTCCAAGTTTGACTAATCAAACAATGCATATGCCTGTGGGATTGCTGTGGAAGTGGAAAATCGCTATAATAGTCACCTCTACTCCAATGATTGTCGCTGTTCTCTGGGCCCGGTGCTTTGTGTCTGCCCTGCTGCATAGTTAACACATGGCGTCCCTATTCATAGGATGTCTTGTAGTATTCTCAAGGAGTGGATTGGATGAGGTGAAGATCATGGCATCACTGACCCATCAGAGAATGCCTTGCATGCATTGAAAAAAAAAACGAAAGGCATTCAATGAGTGATGCCCATGCTGGGTGAGCAGGTGCCATGCTGCATGGTGTACACAGGGTAGGTGGCTGGCTTACTCTTACTAGGCATGGGTACCATTCACTAAAATTGCCTTTTTCTCAGTGATTGCAAGGCATTCACTGACTGTACGAGGTGGAGAGGCAGGACATTAACAGGTCAAAAACAAAGACTGACAGCGCTGTCACCCCATAGACCTATTTCAAATGAAGTTGGATACCTTATCGGTGCTCCGCTCAAAAGCCTCTACATATGACAGTCAAAAGAGCCAGCAACTCAAAAGGGTTAAAATCCAGTCTTCTCTCTAGAAAATGATATTGGAGTAGAAAGAAATCCAGGAAAAAGACAGTCAACGTGTTTCAGACTATGCAGGCCTTAGTCATACACCATGGTTATGACTAAGGCCTGCATAGGCTAAAACACATCAACTGTCTTGTCCTGGGGATTTTTGTGTTTAAATTCTTTTTATCAAAGGGTTACAAAACACAATGTGTCACCATAAAAAGCCAAGACAGTATTCATTCAATAAACTAATAATAAAAAAAACACGACAAAACATATATGAAAGGTGCATCTCTTAGAGCAGGGATATGCAATTAGCAGACCTCCAGGTGTTGCAGAACTACAAGTCCCATGAGGCATAGCAAGTCTGACAGCCACAAGCAATACACCCAGAGGCAGAAGCATGATGGGAAATGTAGTTTTGCAACAGCTGGAGGTCCGCTAATTGCATATCCCTGTCCTAGAGCCTTATCATAATAATCATATAGATCGTACATTTTCCCCAAAGAGGAGGCAAGAGACAATATAGGAGGTGGAGACACCCTACATCTAAATGCAAAAAAATCGTCTAGGGCTTACCAGGTTTCTCCAACTAATCATTACT
This sequence comes from Aquarana catesbeiana, assembly GCF_042186555.1. NCBI lineage: Eukaryota > Metazoa > Chordata > Amphibia > Anura > Ranidae > Aquarana > Aquarana catesbeiana. Next base: position 668,696,180 of record NC_133327.1, on the reverse strand, counting down.
CCCCCTAGGGGTAGCAGGAAGCGAATCCCATGCAGGGAGTGTTCAAGTTCCCATCCACTACCTCGTTTACATATCATATGGCATTTCCTCCACTTATCCCTTTCTTCCCTCCTCTGGAAAAAAAAAAGGCCTTACCCACATATCCTAGATAAACCAAAGACTGTTTGAACTCAAACCAACTTTTCCAAGTTCCATAGAATTTCAAATAGGAATCATTTTGTAAATGTATACACTCTTCCATTAATCTGGTTTCTATCTATTGCTCTAAACCATTTCAACATAGTATTTTCTTTGATTTCCAATCTTTCGTAATGAATACCTTCAATGCATTCAACAAAAAAGAAATGAGACGTTTACTGGATTTTCTTTAACCTTTTGAGTTGCCGGCTCTTTGTCATGGACCATTGACAGGACCTGTTAGACCAGCAGAGATTACAGTAGTAGCGGTGACTTCTACAGGGATTCTCCGCTTATACGGCGGTCACACAAGTATCACAGTTTAAGGCCTCATGCACACTGAATGTTATAAAAACGACAGTAGCGTTAGAAGTAGAAAGCTGTTGCTGTAGAACGAGTTTTGCAGCGTTTTTAGCAACACTATACTCCCGCAAAAGCTTATGGCTCAAAAACGCCTAATAAAACGCAGAATAGCCGTGTTTTCCAGTGTTTTTAAGCTTTTATCAGAGATAGTGTTTTTACAGCTGAAAAACTCCTCTTAAACCCCCCCCCCCCCCCCCAGAAAACACCCCTGTCAAAAATGCTGATAACAGCCTGTGTGTGCACGAGGCCTTATACCAGGGGTGGCTAATCTCAGCCCTCCAGCTGTTTTGAAACTACAAGTCCCAAGAGACACTGCAAGACCCTGACAATCACAGGCATGACTCCTAGAGGCAGAGGCATGATGGGATTTGTAGTTTTCACCACAGCTGGAGGACCGAGGTTGCCTACCCCTGCCTTATACTTAAAGTGGATGTAAACCCAATGTCATCCTTTCTAAACTACTGCCATAGGGGTTATCTATAAGGATATACATGCCTCCTGCATGTATCTTTACCTGTCAAATGTCTCCCCTCTGTCTGTTATGAGACCCGAAAAACTGCAGATTCTGTGGGCGGGTCTGTTGTCTGGAGCTCGGTGGGTGGAGTCATGATGTCAGTAGACTCCCCGCCCACCTCTACACTCCCCTTGTCAATATGCATTTTTCTCCTGTGTATTTCTAACACTGAACTTCTGCTATGATCTCTAACATCCAGTGAAAAGACAGGAAAGTAACCACATGACTTCAGCATGCCAAATCATACTGAGGTGTGGAACAGCCAATCCTTGCAGAGCTGCTGAAGAAAGGAGTGGGGGTGGGAATTAAAAAATAATGCATGTCTTAGGCTAGTGCACGAGATATGTAAATCACCTGTCACTCACAGCAAGGGGGAGGATTTGATAAAGTTTTTCTCTGTTTGTCAAGTTTTATCTCACTGAACAATAAAAGAGGATTGCTCAGAGCTGGATTAACTCTTTGTGGCAAGACTGGGCTCAAATGATAGGAAATCTTATACTCTACATCAGGGATATGCAATTAGTGGACCTCCAGCTGTTGCAAAACTACAAGTCCCATCATGCCTCTGCTTTTGGGTGACATGCTTGTGGCTCTCAGAGTCTTGCTATGCCTCATGGGACTTGTAGTTCTGCAACAGCTGGAGGTACACTAATTGCATATCCCTTGCTCTACATTATGACATAAAAAAAAAAAAAAAAAAAAAAAAAAAAATTCGGGTTTACATCCACTTTAACATTGGTCTTGAAAGAACTAGAAAAACAAAAATAAAAAAAGCTGCCCTGGAATCTCACGTTCATAATGGGTTTGATGCATATGGGCTGTCGTCATGTACACTCAAACACACACATTTCCTTCACTTTTCATCAGAGAAAAAAAAAAAAAAAGTGATCGATTTATTCGTACTTCTTGTGCTAAAAATAACAATGAAGACTGGAGCCTAAACAGCAAGCAACGAAAGAAACCGACGTCTTCCAGTGACTGTCATTTTTAAAAGCATTTAATGACATAGCATATATTTAACAGATAAGGTAAGAGTCTAGAACAGGGGCCAAGCCAGCCCTCAGCCCTTCCGGCAGCTGGTGAAGGACGGGCCCCCTCCGATGAGCACAGACAAGGTAGGAAAGGAGGTCAGAGGCCGTCCTTCGCCAACTGACGGAGGTCTTCAGTGCCCACCAGCCCCCCCGCCTCTAGCGGCACAGTTCCATTCAACTGAAAGCCATTTCCAGGACTACAGGCCCAGTCATTGAGAGGAGATTATTCCTAATAAATGTCATTCTGATTGTGCAGTAAAATGTCAAAATTTTCATTACAATAGTTACAGTGACAGAGAAATGCACACTATGTATCAAATAGCAAAATAATGTAGCAAAAAATTATAACACACAGTGCTGTAGCTGACAAGCAAGTAATCAGTTGAGTAACATTACTTTTTTGTTCCAGTAAATGCTTCATTTCACTTGTACATTTAACATTGAGGATTCCTTTAAAGAGTTTATTATACAGCTAGTTCTCATTATAGTTTGTACTAGAATTAAATCAGAAACATACAATATAGTGTATTTCAGCAGAAAAAATATAAACAAAAAAACAAGTTTTTTTTTTTTTTTGTTTTGTTTTTTTTTTTTTTAAATTACAAGAGTATTTAAAACTGCTATTCTTTCCAAAACAAGGTTCTCCAGGAAAGAAACAAACGCTTTCCTAGTGCTCACCGAGGGCCGTTCAACGATTTGTAACCCAAAGCTCATTAACTTCCCCCTCCAGGGCTGTGCAAGTTCTGGGCCTTTTTCTGAAATCAGCCCATGCTGCAATGCACTGGGTGTTGGCATAGTTGCGTTTACGGCAGATGATATTCTAAGCACCAGTCTAGGAGCTCAGACTCCTCCTCGTGGAAGTTAACGAGTTCTGGGCTGCCAATATCTAAACAGCCCCCCACCCCCTCTTCACAAGTGGAAAAAAAACAAACTCCAACATTCGGAAGTCACACACGTGATGTTGTGTTGATGCTCGGGGCATCAATTCTTCTACAGGCAAAAAAAGAATTGTGTCTGCACTCTGGTTATCAAATACTCCTGTGCATCTGACCTGGTAACTGAGGACTCCTAGCGGAAGAGGAACTACAAGAACCAATGTGCCTAGCAGGCACGCTGGGACTTGTGCTTCCTCCATAGCTGAAGGCCATAAGTTACCTAACATTTATGTACACTGCTGTTTTATAATAAAGAGATTCAGTGCTCACTCCTGTGTGCACGGTAGTGATGAAGGTGTCTGAATGTATTCTTTTACCTCGGAAGATCGACTGTTTTTATAATTACTAAAAGCACCGCTGCCTTGCATCGTATCAGTGTTTCTAGAGTGTGGGTTGTTTTCAAGACAGCCTCACAAAATTGAGGAAAAATGTTTAAATATTTAGATTTTAATCTACAATGTCTTAGGAAAAAAAAAAAAAAGGAACACAGAAAGAAAAAAAGGAAAGAAAAAAAAAAAAGAATGGTCCTCCCTCTTGTATAGATGCCCAATGTCCCTCAAGTCAGATGTGTCTTATCAGCATTCTATAAATAAAGTTTTTTTAAATTTTTTTATCTTTTTTTTAATTATTATTATCTTTGAATCACATTGGGGGAACATTAGGCACAGAGTAATGTATTGGTTCTGAGCTTGCATGCTGACATTTCACTGAAAAGAAAAAGAAAAATAGTATAGAAGTGCAGTGGTTTGTATCATTTTTTTGTTTTGTTTTGTTTTTAGGTCGGAGTTCACTTCTTTTTTCCAAACAGGCTGAATCTTTTCTCCTTGTCCTTCTCTTTGTCTTTCTCCCGCTTGCCGGGGCTGGACTCGGTGGTGACGGTGACGCTGGCTGGCAAAGTTTGGGCGCGGCTGGATGCTGGAGTGCTCTGTGTGCTCAGGGACACCTCGGTTTTGTCTGATGAGATTGCGTTTGTGATGACCTGGATCCATGTGTTCATCTCCTCCTACGGAATAGAAGACATGTCACGTGTATTGTCACAACAAGGATCAAAGCCTCATTTTTATGAATCACTGGTATGGCATGTACAAGAGGGTGGCATATCCAACGCCTTTTATTACTCAAGAAGCACCACATATGAGAAGGGGGTGGGGTTCTAAAACCAATGCAGAAAATGGCACCACCACCATTAATTGTAGAGTAAATATGCAGGTAGCTGGGCAGTAGGGATGAGCTCAGGCATGGAAAGATTCCAGTCCAAAACCCACCGGGAAGCTACCATTTTCTGCGGATCTCTACAATTAAGCCCTGACTGGGTGAAATGCATTAAAAGGGGGCATTTCCTGGGGCAGGGACTGTCATTGTCATGTTTGTAGATGTGCTGCAATGAACGTGGAAGTATGTGATTCATCCGGTGTGTGGCGGCTTTTTTCTTTGCTTCCAGAAAAAAAGCATGGAGTGCCGGAGTTCGAGTGGTAGCAGGGAGTAGCTGCTTATGAGTTTCTTCAGTCCCACGTCATCTGCACCAGGAAGCCATCCCCTATGGACTACTTGTAGGCATTCCCAACACACAGCCACATGCATATACACCCATTGTATATGTGATGGAGAATGCCCCGGCTACAGATTACTGGCCCAGTACAGGTGACAGCTTCCTGGTGGGCTCAGATTAGGATCTGAACATGCCTGAGTTCATTACTACTGGGCAGGTACAATAGAACTATAGACACCATAGTAAACTTTTGAGTAAAAGGAAAGATATGGGGCATGACTACGGACTAACGTCTGAAACGCGTAGACTGAATATTTTTTGGATGTCACCCGGATTGTTGACCATCCCTTTCCTTATTCTGGTATGTTGGAGATGTCGGCAACCTCGAGGTATGAGCACCGAGCGGAGCCGTTATGTGGGAAGGTTGTAGCGCCTATACACCCGTTTTCCCTACACTTACCAATGCCAAGAAGGCTGCCCATATTGAGCAGGGCACTTGTTTCCAACCACTGGGCAGAATAAAACCACACACTCTGCTTAAAGTCATTAACGGTAGAGAACACTCCATCTTGGCTTCATTACAGAAATAGCCAGGCAATTTCACTGCTCGCTAAACTGCTGAGAAGCACCAAAAATGGCCACACACAGCAGTGGTCTCTAAATTAAAAAAAAAAAAAAAAAAAGACTCCCCTGGCTCCAAGCCCATCTGATCCCAAAAGGTGCCCAGATTAGTAATACCACCATTATACATTCCGAAGGCATAAATGTGTTGTAGAATCAGCAGTCCTTAGCCCTGATTCGTAAAGCTGCAGGAGCACTTAAGGGACCTTAAAGCGGAGTTCCACCCACAAAAAGGGATTTCCGCTTTTCGGCATCCTCCCCCCCCATCCGGTGTCACATTTGGCACCATTCAGGGGGGAGGGGTGGACCAGATACCTGTATAATACAGGTATTTTGCTCCCACTTCTGGGCATAGATAGCCGAGCCAACCGCGGGTATCTATGCCACTTACGGCGCCTACTCCGCCCCCCGCTGTCTTCTGGGAGACACACAGGTCCCAGAAGACAGTAGGGACCAGTGATCTTTCCAGCTTCGGCTGTCGACATTGCTGGCACCCTTGACAGGTAAGTGTCCTTATTTTAAAAGTCAGCAGCTGCAGTATTTGTAGCTGCTGACTTAAAAAAAAAAAAAAAAAGGCAGAACTCCGCCTTAAAGTGCGGTTAAAGGCATGCTAAAGTGTCTTCCCAGTCAATATTATGTCATTACACAGCTCAGTGTACAGTACAAAAGGCGACTGCGAGCAGGCAGCTAGGTTTCTTTTGTTGCAGAAAAGACATTGAATGCAATACAGAGCCTTGCCTGCACACAGTTTTTGATAACAGGGCTATAGTTCAACCTTAAGCCAACCACACGCCCATCGATTTAATTTCATTCTGAGGCCTGATGGAAGGATGGATGAATCTCCCGTTGTGGCTACTGTACCCTGACAGCTGGTGCTGTCAGCTTTAAAAAAATACCTGGACAGTGTTTGCACCTGACTGGATGTAGGCACTGTTTGGCTGACAATTTTTCCCCAGCTCTTATATTTTTCAATCGACGGATGTCAGGGGAAGCGGATCCGACAAGACAACCCGTTAATTGAATTTCACTTAGTGCATAGCCAACCGATTGCTGGGGGGCAATCACACCGTCTGCTAAACATTTTATAAAACAACCCTAATGGTCGTCCCTTTGAAATGGTCAGTAGTGTAGGAGGGGTACTTACATCATCTTTGGCTTGGAAGAGGTACTCATTACCGTCATTCAGTCTGTAATTATAAAACAGAACAAACATTACAATCAAATAACGGTCAACCTGTTCATTTACAGGGCTATAAATGATCATTAACCTGATTCCACAGCATAATACAAAAAAAAGCTCAGAGATCACAACACAATTTTTTTTAAATCTGATGCCAGCAGTGGTGCCCTGGAACAATGTACTGACTCTTACGCAGTAGCCCTGTGAAGAGGCAATGCCAGCCATTATTCCCAGTGCTCACCATGAAAGCAGCCATAAGTTCTAGCTTGAGACAGATCTATGGTGGAAAGGACCCAATGGTGAATTAGCCTAAACCACATGTGTCAAACACAAGGCCCGTGGGGCTAAATGCGGCCCGCCAGGTCATTTTATGTGGCCCTCGCACCAAGTGCTTTCAGTCAGAACATGGCGGAAGGGAGTTCTACCACCTCCAGCTCTCGCCCTCCACTCTTCAATCACCACCGTCTCTTGTAAACACAGAGGCCTTCTGTGTATGCATAGACAGCTTTCCTCTCTGAAGCTCTCACCGATCCCTGCCTGCCCTGCACTCATGGCAGGGACAAAAGGAGGTGCTCAGGTGACCAAATGCTGACCAATGATCTCCCTGCAAGTGAGAGATGCGGAGCAGAGGTGGGGGAACTCTGCACATAGCCCGCACCCCCCCGAACGCTGCACATAGCAACACCCGAACTCTGTAGAAAGCACACCCCTGATCTTTTTACTCTGTATGTAGCACACCCTTGAACTCGTCAATCTGCGCATAGGGCACCCCTGAACTCAACATAATATAACGCACTCCTGGTATTACCCCTTTAAGATCCTCCCACTGTTATTGCAATTTGGCCACACCCACCGTGTCATGCGGTTGGGTGAAGGGGGGGGGGGGTTGAGTTCCTGCACCTATTCTCTGAGAGAAAAAAAAAAAGACCTGGATAAATTTATATAATCTTACACATACAACCGACCCTTTTAGGGCAACGATAATGCGGCTCGCAGTGAAATAGATTTTGACACCCCTGCCCTAAACCTTTAGTTTACCAGCTAGCCTGGAATGTAAGACCAGCAGACAGTAGTGTCATCTGATATGAATAAATGTAAAGCAAGCAATTTTAATTATTCAAATTGTAACATATGTATCAACTATGCATATTCATTTACTGAAAGCTGTTCAGATTCCTAACAGACAAAAATATGAGGAATGAACACAGAGAGGAGGTGGAGTGCAGGCCACTTACTTCAGCTTGAATACATGCTTTTTCTTCTTGTAGTCAGTGGCTACTTCACAGAGGGCTTCCTTCAGGTTCACCGGGACCTCGTTGTGATAGGGAATACCGGAAGCTGCAGTTTTGGCGTCTTTGTAAAATCCAATTTCTTGATTGTTTATCACACAGTATACATTATGCCAAGACCTACAGGAAACAAATCAGCAAATCAAATAACACAACCCAACCTCCAAGGGAACCTGGAGAATGTTAAAAAAACAAAAATAAACAATTATATATATATATATATATATATATATATATATATATATATATATATATATATATATATATATATATATATATCTCTATCTATATATATATATATATATATCTCTATCTATATATATACCGTATATATCTCATGTATGGTTTTATATTTAGGATGGCTATGACAAAACAGATTCAAAGGTGCCACAATGGAATACAAAATTTTTTATAAAAGGAACGAAAAAATTATATTTTTAATATAAAGCCCAACTATTGTTTTTAATATCACCCCGGAGGGGATCTTTTTTTTTTTTTTTTTTAAAGATCTGACTGCAATCCAAAGATATCCCAGGCAGTATTTCTTCTTAGTCACAAGATGTCCTCAGGCTTTTGGGTTTATTGATGGCTGGCATTACTAAACGTGGAAGAGTAAGGAATTTAGGCCTCATACACACCATTAGATTTTTGTCTTCAGAATTACCAAAACCATGTAGTGCAAGGGCCTGTCTGCATACAAATTGAAACTCTTGAGGTTTGACCTCATATTATATGGTTTTGGTAAATCTGAAGACAAAAATCTGCAGAAAATCTAATATGGGTGTGTATGGGGCTTTAGAGTGCAGGACATCATGGTCTTTCCACCAAATGTCATCATTTTAGAGAAGCCCTCTGTCATCCAGAATCACCCACTGCCCGGAGAAGACTGGAAAAGGATCTAGCAAGTCACCAGTAAGAATAAATAAAAGAAAAGGCAAGTTAAAAAAAAATATAGCTAGAAGGGACCTCAAGAGGCAAAAACAGACGCCTGGATTTTTGGCTTTAAGGATAAGTGATGTCATAACAATCTTCTGTAATATGTTGTATTTTAAGATATAAATCTTCATTTCTAAAGTGGAATTCCAGGAAAAACCTACACTTTAAAATGCCCCCCCAAAAACACTTATTATGACTAACTTGTGTAAGATCAATCAGTATGCTTACCTATTTTCAGGCCGCTTCAGTCTGTTTACGTGATCCAGCTCTTCTGTATCGACCAGCAGGGGCAGGAGAGAGGAGGAACCACAACGGATGGGCCATTGAAGCCTATGGGTGAGGCCCCCACTCCCAGGCATTACCAGCTGTTGTTGGAGTTAAGGATGAGCTCAGGCGTGTTCGCAAGCCGCACGTGCAGAGCCCGCCAGGAAGTCGGCACTGCGGAGAGCTAATCGCAAGCAGTGAGACATTTCCCAATCCACGGCTGCAGAGATCGGGAAATGTCTCACCGATTGCGAGTAGTGCTCCGTAGTGCCGGCTTCCTGGCGGGCTCTGCACGTGCGGCTTGCGAACACACCTCTTCTCCCTGCAGCTGTCGTCAGCTGACACATGGGAGCTGGATCATGTGACAGGAGCAGCCTGAATATAGATAAGTATACAGATCTTTCTTACACAGGTTAGTCAGAATAAGTGGTAGGAGGGAGCATTTTTAAGAGTAGGTTTTGCCCGAAATTCTACTTTAACAGCAACCAATCAGGATTCATTTAGACTAGTACAAGTTCAATTCTGACTGGTTACTAATTGGCTTGGTAATTGACAATTTGGAACAAGAACTCTTTACCAAATAAGTGTGTTCAAACTTGTTTTATAATATATATGTCTTAAAGTGCCACCCTAGGGGGTATTTTCCTCTTTCTTGGTACATTTGGGATGTGGCACACCCTCTACAGTTTTCTTTATTAGAAACCCTTTTCATCTATAATATTATGTATGTGTAACTAAGGCTGGCCATACACTGTTCGAATCTGGACCGGTTCAGCAGAAACCGGCCGAGGTTCGAACCGTTAATGGGCAGGCGGAATGTGCCAAGTTGATCGATCAACTTGGGTACAACCAACCTGCCAGATTTGCTTCTGATTATCTCAAGCAGCTGCTACTGTCTTCTCCCAGTGGGGGCGGCTTCCCCCACCTGCAATCATGGGTTGCAGGAAAGAAATTCCCCCATCAACACAGACAGTGCTGACAGGGTAATCAGCAATTGTCTTCTCCCCCGCCCGCCCCCACAATTGCCGATTCCGCTGTCAGCACTGTCTATGTTGATGGGGGAATCATGCAAATTTCTTTCCTGCAACACGTGGTTGCAGGAAAGAAATTTGCACCGTGTATAGCCAGCTTTAGGTCCCTTTCACACTTGTGCGACTTTTCCTGCGGCTTTGGACATCAGAGTCGCATGACAAGTCGTACCCCATGATTCCCAATGATAACCATTCATATCTGTGCAACTTCAAAGTAGATGCGAGTTGAGGTCCATAGACCTCAAGTATACACAGACATTCCCTGAAATCGCAGCATAATTGTGTGACTTTCAAGTCGAGGCAGTGTGAAAGGGGCCTTAGTAATTTAGTCTTGAGTGATCACATGCCCCCATACACATTTACAACTTTGTTTTTATCCAAGTTGCAATCAAAAACAAATGCATTAATGAACTTTGCCGTTTGCCTAAGAGACCAGCTAGTAGTATGTACCTGTTTGAGGCTTTCTTGTTGTGTGTTTCCCATTCATGTTTACGATGTAGGACGCCTTCAAACTGAGAAGAAGGAATTTCCTGTGTCTTGGCGGGTAACGTGGCGGCAGTCTGCGGCTGCATTCCTGATTTTGACTTGCGGTCAGCAGTTGGTGATGGAATAGGGCTGGATTCTTTCGAACTTGTTCTCTGTTCTGTGGATCCATTGACCATTTCATTGGTTTCAGCGTTTTCACCCATCTAGGACCATCAAAAAGACAAAATCATTCACCTATGATATAAAATTGCCTTTAGACCATCAGCAAGAGTCAAGATGGCTGGGCAAAAGCCATGTAATGTAGCTGCCAACAGCTCACCTGAGAAAGGAGTGAAGTACAGCAAATCTGTTTTTCCACCAGACACCAGTATACAAGTAAGGAAATTAAATTAAATTTATCAATATGATTAGTGTAGACAGGAAAAACCAGAGTCAAAAGTGAGGTTAGATTAGAGCTGTACCTCAATCCTTTCTTTGGTTATATTTATTAAACAGTATGCTATCATGAATGCTCAGACAGGAACGCATATGGCAGCCTGAGCTTTTGAAATAATAGCGCTAAGAACAGGGTGAAGTAACCCTTGGCAAGCAATCAATTTTTTACTAACGCCACCGATTAATTGCTGAAAGTATTCCGATTGCTTGCTAGGGGTTTCTGCATACCATTGTCCTTCTTACTGTCAATATATAAACCCAACTGCCTGCTAAACATTACAGTATGACAGATCTTCACAAGCATTTTCAGAAACGGATTTGTCACTGGCAAGTTTCTGAAAATGCTCTTTTTTTTTTTACCAAAAGGTAAAAAAAAAAAAATCAAAAATCAAAATACATGCAAAGATTAAAACGGAATTAACACCATGCATTTCCACAACCACCATTCCGGTTAGGTTGGATTCTTAGGAGAGCAGACGGGAAATTAAGTATTGTAAGTTACAATTTTGTCGATACCATGAGTTACTTTGTTGGTCATTACAGAATTGAACTGGATTGATGTTAAGAAGGGACAAAAGAAAATCAGTACAATCACTCAAAACCACACAGCTATTTACCCCCAAAACAAAGACAGAACCAAGGCCTTGCCCATCTCGTGCTTTGCTGGTCATGTTGCTTGCTGCCCGCTGTGACCGAGACAGTCTAGAGAGCCACGTTATCCAGCAGTTGATTGGACAAGCTGGAGACGTCCTCTTCAGGAGCCATTCTTATGTTATGGATTCCTATTAATTTTTCTTTACAGATAAAACACTCTGATACTCTATTTTGTATTTATTTCGCCTTTTAGTATCACTGTTGCAGCCTGGAGTGTGCCATTAGCAAGTTATGGAAGCTGTGTGCTACTCACTGTGTTTAGTACATTACAAGCACAGTCAGTTCTAGTTTTTGCTGACAAGAAGCATGAAGCCATGGCTTAACTAAACTTTAACCTCTGTTGTGTAATAACGCAAGAGTGACTCCCTACCATCATGCACTGAATCAAAAATGGAAATCCTGTTGGCTCTTTATTAGCAAGCTAAGGTCTAATTTAGACAAGCAATATGATAGATCAAGATTTGCTTGCAATAATCTGGTAATGTGGGGACACCATTGTAGGTTTCAGTAGTGATTGTTATTGGAAGTTTTCTACTTTGTATGAAAGATGGAAAAATTTGACAATCTCAACCAGCTATGCGCCAAAGCAAATTGTCAGCCCATTTGGGCTACAAAGTTGCCATGGAGCTGGCCAAGAAGATAAACAGCCCATGTATAACTAAGCAACTGCAATACACCTAAACTCCGCACAATTTTCACCTAACTCTGCTCTTTTGGCACTCTTCTACAGAAAGCGAGAATCCTTAACTGAAGTATGTTTACGACAGCCTCTCTCAACCAGGGTTCCGTAGAACCCTAGGGTTCCTCCAGACGTTTCTGGGGGTTCCTTGAACAAAGAGCAATTTCTGACTTTCAGAGAAATAATCATAAACCACCAATAATATTTTTAGCAATCTGTAAGGGAAGCATTCTTCCCAAAGACCACCAATTTAGGAAGCATTTTTTCCACAAATACCACCAATTTGAGGAACATTCTTCCCAAAGACCACCAGGCTGTGAGCTGTAGAGATGGAAATTGACAAGAGATCCATGAAACATGAAAGTTATTTCAAGAATTCCTCCATGTTAAAAAGACCCATTGATTACCAAGTAAAAGCCAAGTCATGTTTGGCAACAGTGAGTTAACTGGGTCATGGCATACCATGGATCTGAATTTACCTGCAGGTAGGACTTCAAGAGAAATCCGAATTTAAGTTTCTTGGAAGAATGAGGGACAAATGTGGGAAGGAGAACCTCACTGTGTTACTACATGAAAAGGTCTACAACAGGGGTAAAGTTTTAGTTTACACTGGAATACTCAAAATGCTGCTTAAGTGTTTAATAGCAGGCAGCAAGATGAAAATTAACGTCTTTATTGAAAGCTTGTTGGAAAGTCTTGGACATGGCTCATACTATTCAAGACTCAATATGGGAAAGGCTGGTTGACTGCCTTTACACATCCCTCACCTGATCGGCTAACATGGCGTCACAGCACAAAACAGGCAACATTTCTAGGGTTTTTTTTTTTTTTTTTTTACAGCTTTGCACATAATGTTAGGATCTGGAACAGTCATGGAGAAGAGAGACCACAACTCAGGTACTGGCCAAACTTTGGTGTCAAATGTATATTGTGTGTCCTTCAAGATGGAAAAAAAAACCTCTACATTTTCTACCATTATCAATCTGAGGGAAAAATCAATGGGGCACCACTTACTGGTGACAGAGGGACTGCCAACGCTGAATGATGCAAACCAAATTTAACTGTTGGGCGTTTCCCTCAATGCATGACTGATATCCAGAACCAAAAACAAATTAGATATTGGAGTTAATAGTTTAACTAGTGAAGCAGGAAAAACAACCGTTCTGTACTACATTTATCAATGTGCCTCAAGGAGCTTTTAGTGTCTGGCTGCTTTAAGTGACACAGACGGCTTTTGTTTCGTTGATAAATGAAGGGCCAGTGGCCAAACTGGTGTGTGTCTAAATATTAAAGCAGACCTTCCATGGCTATAAATTAAAGCAGATCTTCCATGGCAAATGGTCTGCTTTTTTCTTTTGTCAGTCCCTGCCCCATTTGTAAAACAGCTATTCACCCCCCCCTCCAAAAAAATATATTATTTTCCTCGACCCTGGCCTCCAACACTTTGAGAAGGCACAGGCAATGTCATGATATCTTCCAGCCAAAGTGTATTCTCATGGGATTTCGAGCTTCTAGCTGTGCCAGAACCCATGCCTTCTGGAACAATTTGAGGCCGGGGCAAGTATTTAAAGCCATTTGTGTTGAAGTGGGCAGGGGGCTGGCAAAAAAGCAGACATTCCACATGGCCGTGGAAGGTCTTCTTTTTTATTAGAAATGAGTGACATTACAAACTTGTTTGAGATGACTATCTTTGATATCACTATATTGGCCTTTACTACACTGATTCTAACTACTGACTAATTGTACATATTTTGTAATAGATTTGTGAAGAAGTTTTCTAATTTATGGTCTATCTGGGACAGATGCAATATTTTCTAAATGAAAAAAAAATGTGTTTTATTGCATTTAGTTTTGCATCCTAATACACACACATGTCCATTATGAACAGAAGACAAACCAAAAGGAGTCTCTAAAGCTAAATGGATGACTTGTAAATTCCTGATTCCTCCCATCATATAAATTAATTAACTATATGGGCACACTGTGAGGAACAGAGATCTAGCAATCATTGAAGTAATAAAGCTAAAGAATAAAATAAAAAAAAAAATGCACGAGTACCAATAAGTTGGAGGTGATGTTAGGGCTCAACTATGTGCTACATTTTTTAAGGAGACCTGTATTTAGGCTGCAATAGTATCTATTTTGCTGGAGCAAGCATGCAGCAAATCTCAGTGAAATTACAACTTCTTAACTGCAAACTAGTTCCTGACTCAGCGTATGATAGCTAGGCAATCAGCATTTTAAGAAGAGGTCAGCAGTAGCGCGCCTGTGTGCGGTGTTACCTCATCCCGGTCAATCAAGATGTCCAAACACTATGAACCTGGAAGAAGCATGGGTGAAAATGGAAGCACAGGCAATGGTGGGGAACATGGACATAACACTGGTGAAGATCGCTTTCCTTTGTAAGTGGACCATAATGTGTAACTATTCTGTGCATATTTGCACATTATGAAAAAAAAAAGCTCCCGGGGGCCTAACATTTTGGATTTTATCTGGAACCTTACTACTGCTTTAACAATCTCTTGTTTCCCTTTACTCTGAGAAAAGTCTGAGGCAGCTAAATACACATTCTTATACTCCAAAGAGTATCTCTGACTTGTGTTCCAATATCCTGATTTGCTGAACAAATTACAAAAGTGGCTCATCAAGTACTATGGCAGTAGACGCTCCCGTGCGCCCAGCACCAATCACAAATAATCTTTCCTTATAAAGTACAATTCCGAGAGATAATATTCGATATCCTGGTTACACTCAGTGACAACACACAACTGATCTTCCACTTGAGATGTGGAAATAAGCTGATTTGAGTAAGATTTAGCAGAAATTCTATTTTCAGGAGTCTTCCAGGAAAAGCACATGAGAGAGATAGGTTCCTCCAGCAACAGAAAAAGCATCACCAAAACACACTTTTAAGGAAGTCCCTCTGCCAAACTGGTCAGCTATAAAAGAGAACCGAAGGACCTAATTTGAAGCAAAGCAGCTACAGCAAAAAGAAAAAAGAAAACACAAGGGTGGGAATCCTGCTGTCATGGAAGACTCCTGGAAATAAAGAGTGACCAGCAAGTCTAACTCTGGATTTCCCAAATGGTCTTCAAGGTCAGCACATCAGAGGATAACAGAGAACTTACTAGATTAGGGAAGGGGAAAAAAAAAAGCTGGAAAGCTCTCTTCCCAAAGGGCAGACCATGAATATTACAGATGGCCCCAGGTATAAGATCCACTCAAGAGAGGGATATAAAAACTAAATGCAGGAGACCTACACATATTGGCTCCAGGCTAACCTAGTACTAAGTTACACAGGACTTGAGGCCTTGACCAGCTAAGGATACACACAAGCCCCTATATAGGGGTTGATTCACTAAAACTGGTGTGTGCAAAATCAAGTGCAGCTCTGTATAGAAACCATTTTGCTTCCAGTTTTTTTTTTTTTTTTAAAAACAAAAGCTTCATTGAACAAGCTGATGTTAGAAGCCGATTGGTTACCATGCACAGCTTCACCAGATTTTGCACTCCCCAGTTATAGTAAATCAACCCCTTAGTCTGTAAAATAATGTAAAAGATAGTTAAGAAATCTACTGGGCCCACTATTTGGCTCAGGTAGAACATACAGCCATGGACTGGAGCCCCCCTGAAGGCCACAGGCACAGGTAAGTAGAACCTAAATACACCAATGGGAAGAATAAATCACAGGGTCCTGGCAAGAGAGTAACCATGTGTGTCACATGCGGAACATCAAATGTATATGAAAAGCACAACAATTACCGCTGCAGATCCTGTAAAGCAGACCTCTGCTGCTGTACAGGTATATAGCAAGGATACCTGCATATAGTCTCACATAGCCACTCTTGCAAAAATAAGTGTCCTTACATTGTCCATTCCCTAGTGAAAGAAGACCCTAAATCCTGCTAAGAAGGCCCTCACCATGGTCACCACAATCAGCTTTAAACGTGCCCCAGCGGGAGTACTACCAGGCAGATACACCCAGGCAGCAGGTAATTGAACAGTTAACCTTTATAGAGGAAGTAATCTTCCTCTGCAAATAAGGCTTACCTATAGGTATTGAAAATGTCTCCTAAACCTGTACAGTTTAGGACTTTAGGAGACATTTCCAGTGCATGCAGTCAGTGACATCACTGGAGCATGCGCTCTGAAGGAATGGCCCATGTTCCAGTACCTTCCAAGGCCATGCCGTGAACGTAACTTAAAAAAAAAAAAAAGAAGTGGCAAACCCTTCTAGCAACTCATCCATATTGTAGAGTCAAGGTTAAAATTAGCCTCATAACTATAAAACAAAGAGGTTTGGTTTTCTCTCAGCCAGAAGACAAACGCTGGACCTATTATTCTCAGACCCCTTTTGAGGTCTAAAGCCCGTTCCCCACTGGCTAATATTTTCACGACAGCCAATTATGGTCATTCAGATCAGCCAATGGTCTGATCTAAACCTCTATTGCACTAGGTACAGACAGATGTGGACATGCCCTACCTGGGTGTCCAACACAACCGCTGACACAGCAGCACAATGGCTTACCCAGGGGCCCCGAGTGCAGATTTTGGGCCTATACCCAACTCCCAGTCTGTGAGCTAACTGGGTATAAAAAGAAATGCCACAAAAAACCTAACCTGCAAAAAGACTCCCTTACCCAGTACTAACCTTCCACACGCACTGAAAAAGGAGTGGGTCCCAGGCCTCTTTTTGTCCATAAGGAGGAAGGAACTAGGAGGGAGGTGAGGGAGGGGGTATGGGGCAAGATGAATGAGTTTCACAATCAGGAGAGTGAGTTAGGACTTAAAGAAGGGGATGAAGGACTACAGAAGAATCCTGAACTGAGGCTCATACCACCAGGTTACAAGCGATGTATCTCCTCCAGGCGGAGGAAACACAATAAGGCCCTGATCACATGGGCGATGATGCCCATATAGCATGAGCAGGCTCACTGAAGTTTATTAGGACACAGCACCTGCATGGACACAGCTGGTGGCCCTGATGGCAGACGTGCAGGTGAGCGGCCCCGAACGCACAATGTCTGCTTTTAGGGCTGCTTACTATCATGCCTGTCACTTTGAGACGCAGCACCCAGACATTGCAATGCCAGAAAACATGGCCCGTTCCTGCTATACATCACCCCACTTGAGAATGACACTTTACCGACCAGTTCGGCAGAAGGACTTCCCATTTACAGTGTTATTTTGGTGATGCGTTTCCTGTTCATGTTGGAGGAAGAGCCCATCTCTCATGTGCTGTTCTAGAAGATGATGTGGGGAAAAAGGCATTGGATGTCATTAAATGTGTGGATGTTGTGTCACTGAATCTTGTGTGGAATTACACAAAACTATCTATAGCCAAAACTTTTTTCTTTCTAGTTTGGGATGGAGTGGAGATTAGAACTGCTGACAGCTATTAAGGGGCTTTCTCCCACTTCCTGTCCTGCTGACACTTTTTTAACCAGACAGGAAGTAAGAGAAAATCTGCAGCAGGGAAACTCACAACAATATGAATTTGACGGAGGATCTAACATTCCCCCTACTTAACTTAAAAACGGGGGGGGGGGGGGAGTTCCCCTTACTTATGGGTTAAAAAGAAGGAAAAAAAATCAAAACACGTCACCAAAACAGAAATAGTAGACCTATCTCTATACAGTGGAACCTTGGTTAACGAGTAACACGGTTAACAAGCGTTTTGAAAAGCAAGCAACTTTATAAAAAAAAAATCTGACTCGGTTTGTGAGTGTTGTCTCGCAAAATGAGCAGCTAATGGGGTGTGCAGTACCGCATTTGGCCAGAGGTGCGGGGGCGCCGGTGACACTTGGAAAGGTTTGGAGCCGTTCGGAAATACTCTGAATCACTCAGAAATACTCAGTTCCCGAGTGTTTCCGAGCCTTTCTGAGGGTTTCCGAGTTCAGCCGAGCTGTCCCCAAGTATTTCCGAAGCTTTCAGACGCCCCCCCCCCCCCCCCCTCTATTGCATGCAATAGAAGTCAATGCGGAACTAATCATCTTCGTTTCAGATGACTTATATGTTCCATTGACTTCTATGGGGAAATTCGCTTTGATATGCGAGTGGTTTGAATTACAAGCATTCTCCTGGAACGGATGATGCTCTTAATCCAAGGTTCCACCGTAGCTGGAATCAGAGGAACAAGCTGCAATTCTGTGGATGGCCCTGCAGGCTCGCCAAAAGTCGATTACTCAATTGAATTTTGACAAAGCAGCCAGACTGAAAAAAATTGATGACCGAACGGCCAATCAGATTCAGGTGCTGTTC
This sequence comes from Aquarana catesbeiana, assembly GCF_042186555.1. Classification (NCBI taxonomy): domain Eukaryota; kingdom Metazoa; phylum Chordata; class Amphibia; order Anura; family Ranidae; genus Aquarana; species Aquarana catesbeiana. The sequence goes on along the minus strand of NC_133327.1, from coordinate 668,677,835 downwards.
AGGTATTCTGACAGCTGGCGCTAGCAGTGGATGAAATATAATAACCCGACAGGGGAGATTTGTCTGCCTATACCTTTTGTGCTGATGGAGGAATCTGTTAGATTTCTTGGGCTGAACCAAAGAAATCTATTATTCCATGGTTAGCTTGAGATCTCTTTCACACAGGTAAACTGCTTACCGACCCCTGAAAAGCGATCCACGGTGGACTGATTTTCAGGGGGTGGTAGACCTGCTCCCGAATGCCTGTTTTTCTACTTTGCTGAATTGTGGGACCATCCCACAACCGTAAGCCGTGAGTGCTCCCATTAGGGCAATATTAGTAGAACTGGACAGGGGTTCCTATCCTTCCCCACTCCATCCAAAAACTTAATAAAAAAATAGCTATAAACTTTAAACAGCTGTAGTTTTTTCTACTATCATTATGTATATTGGACTTTGCTGGGTCATAGCATTTCCCAGTGTAGGTTTAAGAACGAATGGGAGACCAATTATCTGTTGTGAGCAACACAGACAGTTCATTAAGATGGATAAACCCCCTCCCCCCCTTTTTTTTTTTTTTTTTAGAAATGGTCTTTTCAAGCAACGTTAACAAAAACAGCACAAATGAAAAAAGGTAAGCTCACATGATAACAATTAATACACAAACGCACTAAACATTTAAAAATGAACAAGCAAATAAACTTTAATCGGACATGCTTGAAGCATGCAAACAAAAATAAAGCACAAACAGCGAAACAAACTTTTAAGGGTGTAAAACACACAATGATGATTTCATTCATAGATGGAGGTTAGTTGCATCTGATCACATGAGCTGTCATGGTGCTATGTATTATCAGAGGTGACATGCAGTATGATGGCTGCTGGCAAGGCTTCAACATGTGCCATATAGGTGCATAGCTCTACTACAACCAATGGAGTCTCTGCACCCATTACTTATAGAGATTTTTGTACTTTTATATATATTCATATATATATTTTTTTTCCTGGCAAAACACATGTTGAAATGTAAAAATCAAACAAATAAAGAATATTTAAATAAACATCTATTTCAGAAAATAAAAATCTATTTATATTAAGGCATTATTGACATAATGGAGGACATTTACTAAAACTGGAGAGTGCAAAATTTGGTGCAGCTCTGCATAGAAACCAATCAGCTTCCAGGTTTTATTGTCAAAGCTTAAATAAAAAAAGTCGAAGTTAGAAGCGGATTGATTGGCTGCCACGTACACAGCTGCTCCAGATTCTGAGTGCTCCAGTTTTAGTAAATCTCCACCTAAAATCTACACATCAGGCAGCCGTTTTGTGGGCTGAGGAAAGAACGGCCTGTTCACTACACCGGCTATACACCAGCAGAATTTGGAAATTTTTGGGTGGAGTGGGGAGCGGGTATCTGGTTTTGACAGGTACCCGCTCCCACTTCTGGATAGGATTGCTGCTCTGCGATCTACAAGATTTATGGCCCCTCCTCCCTCCCCAAGCCTTCTGGGACACACACAGGTTCCCAGAAGACAACGGGACCATTCAGAAAGCGCAGAGTGACTTACGCATGCACAATAGGAAACCTATTGCACAAACCTGCAAGGCTTCACTTGCGGTTTCCCTTACTACAGATGCCGGTGCCTGCACCAGAAGCCAATCGAGGAATCGGCTTGGAGTGCCGACAGCGGGGGATCCCTGGACAGGTAAAGTGTCCTTATATCAAAAGTCAGCAGCTACAATATTTGTAGCTGCAGACTTATTTATTTTTTTTTTTTTTCCACAGACTGGAACTGCTCTTTAAGGGGTAGCAGTAAAAAGGAGGCTCAACCACAGGTTTCCACCGTCCCCCAGCCACAAGTGTGAATGTACGATATATATGTAAAGCACGGTGTAAATTATCAGTGCTATAAAAGTACCTGTAATAAATAAAATAAATTTTAATATTTGAGAAAAATTTCCGTTTATCGTCAATAATTTTCTTCTCCACTACAGCTGTTGATTTGATCCTATTAACTAATAGGGCTTGTTCACATGTGCTCTGCTGACATGTTCGGATCGCTCTTCAGAGAGCATTTGATAGGTCGTGAAAAGGCGTTGTAGCGTCTCCTCACCAGCTGCTTTGTTTCCATAGTGGCCCTATTCAATTGAATAGGTCCCGCTCAGGAGACAGGGGTGTAATAACTTCTGCCATGGCCACGTAACAAAGCACTGCGCCCTGCCACGGCATGTGTAAATCCCTGTCCGCTGCCCAACTTTGGGGGAGTGGTGGGAGGGTGTTTTCCAGAAAAGCGTGGCTCAACTGCGAGGCTTTACGTTCGTATAGCGATCATACTGGAGCCACATACTGTATATTTTTTATATATATATCAATATAGATAGATATCGATAGATATCTATCTCTAGCTATAGATAGATATATATATATATATATAAAGGATCTGAATGCGGACAAACCCATTGGCTCTCAAAAACCAATCAGGCTCCCCCTTTCATTTGGTTGCTATGGGAAACACAGGCAGTTCTGCTTTTTCCCCATCCCAGGCCCCCAATTTCTAGTAGCCCCAGGGGCCATATTCTCATATTGGTCTGCCACACAAAACGGCTACCTAATGTTATATTCAGGCCACAGGCGCAATTTACATAACATATATTCTTATAAATTATATGATATCTCTTAGGTAGAGTCAATCCATTTTATTCTAAAGAATTTGACAAAAAAAAAGGCACAGAGACCCAATTTTGGGAAGCGCTAAAAAACATAAATAAGCCGCTAAGTAATGCTTTCCTGACAGAAGGAAACTGACATGCGCTGTGAAAAATGAGAAAAAAAAAACTGATAGAATACATTTGTTATAGGACTTTGATCCTGATGATGACCATTAGGAAAGAAATGAAAAATATAAATTAGATGAAGAAATGTGGGATAAAATGTGAAGTAACAATTGAAATTTACATGAACAGAACCATGAAGAGGAGTACAAGCCAGAAAAATCGAATTCATTCTTTCCAAACATCATTTTTTCTTTTTAAGTTACATGCACTCCCAAACACAACCAGGCCAAATTTAACATATTCCGAAAGAAAAAACTGGCCATGTTGCCCATCCAATCATATCTTACTATGGGAGAAAATGTTAAAAAAATAAGCTATGGTAACAAGTACAGTATTTCCTTCAAAACTTCATAAATGAGATCTAGAACTTTTTATTTCGCCATCAACTCATCCACACACAGTTATTACTTTTTGCATCACTTGCCCTTCACTTAGATTGTAAGCTGTAACTAGCAGGGTCCTCTGAACCCTCTTGTCTTCAACTATATTGTAACGACACTGCCTCCCTTTATATTGTAAAGTGCTTTGCAAATGGTTGATGCTATAAAAATCCTGTATAATAAGAACATTGCTCAAATTACAGTGCTATGCACTAGCCCAGTGGTTTCCAAACAGCGGTCCTTTGCCTGCTTTTTTTTTTGGCCCTTGGGGCATTATTCCCACCAATGTCCGCAACAGTGGGGCATAGTTCCTGCCACTAACACAGGCAATGGGGCACCAATTCCTCCCACTGACACCAACCATGGGGCACTATTCTTCCCATTGATACCAATGATGGGGCACGATTCCTCCCATTGATACCAATAATGGGGCACTATTCCTCCCATTGATACCAACGATGGGGCATCCTGCCCCCCCCCCCCAATACCAAGGATGGGGCATGGTTTACTCCCACTGGCCACAGTCTGGCCCCCCCTCAAGTTTGAAGGACAGTAAACTGGCCCTTTGTTTAGAAAGTTTGGAGACCCCTGCACTAACCCATCTAGCCAGGGATAACCAAATCACTCCGGGATACAGGAAATTGATCCCAGATCAGTTGATACAGGCCAGGGAACATCACATCAAATAAACTCAAACTACTTCTCCTTCAAACTGCTTCTCCTTCAATGGAGCTATAAATCTCAAGCTGAAAGACTCTACAAGGAGGCTGATCAAGAAAACATCAGTTGGTCCTAATGATCAGACAGTTTTGCCATATTACCAAATTGAAAAGAGCAGTTACATTGGTGACACCTCAGTAAGTCTAGGATTGGCCATCAGTATCTCAATACTCTATTGAATTTAAAATATTGCTTTACAAACCCACTCTAAATATACTATTTTTATGCAAGTCTTGGCCCTGCATGGTATTAGCAAAAAGAGTAGTTCCAATTCTGTATGGTATGAAAGCCTTCTCAGGCTGACGGCAACAGGTAAACTAGTCATTCTCAACCAGGGTTCCTCCAAAGGTTGCTAAGAGTTCCTTCAGCTGTGGCCAATTAAGCTTCCCTCTGAGGGTGGCTACATACAGTAGTTGCGAGTCTAGCGCCCCTTTGCTGAGCCATCGGCAAAACACCAATGATATTTTTTTCTGTCTGGTGGCATTGTGACCAACACTTTAATGGTGGGCATTCTATCCACTGACCATTGAATTCATTTTAAGAGGGCTTCCCTGAGGGGTAAAACGTTTGAGAAAGGCCAAAATATACCTATATATAGAATACAGAATCATGGCATTAACAAATGATGATGTAAACAAGAATGAAAAGAATCAAATTAAATAAAAAATTAAATTAATGAAATGATCAAGGTCAAATCAGTTGTTGGAATCATCGAAGTGTCCAATAGATAGATTTAAAATCTGATGGTGAGAATTCCTTTAGGGGTGTTTTCAAAATTAATTTCCCTTAAAATTGATCCTGCTGTGTTCATAGGGATTTGGACACAAAAGTTACATACGTTTACCAACTGCGTGGACTGCGGCTTTTCAGGGACAATCTCATGTACAGGTTCTCCTGTTTGGACACCATCAGAATACAAACCAACACTACTCAACTGTGTCATCTATGGAACAAAACACACATTACCCTTTCCTCTTCTGTTCTCCAGCAATGCAGAAGGCATTCAACAGATCAGCCTTTCTCAACCAGGGCTCTGTGGAACCATAGGGTTCCTCCAGAGGTCGCTAGGATTTATCTGACTAATGTGAAGGCCATACTTCCTCCAACTGTCCACCAGTAAAGGTGGATCCCCTGTCTCACTAACTATAAATGTAAGAGGCCACTACATAGTAGGTGAGGTTGAAAAAAAAAAAAAGACAAGTCCAACCTGTCTGTGTGATTTTATGTCAGTATTACATTGTTTATCCCTGTATGTTGTGATCGTTCAGGTGCTTATCTAATAGTTTCTTGAAACTATTGATGTTTCCCGCTGAAACCACCGCCTGTGGAAGGGAATTCCACATCCTTGCCACTCTTACAGTAAAGAACCTTCTCTGCTGAACACCAATGGAAGAGGGAACTTTCTTTACTGACCATCAATATAGAGGGCACATGTCTACTGACCAACAACGTAATGGGGGGTGAGGGATTTCCATTGACCACTAATGCAAGGGGGCATTGCAATTTTCACTGTCTGCCTTTTTTGTCATTAGCTTTGTTTAATAATTATATCTATAACGTAATGATCATGCTATGTACTATGTGACCTTAAGACATTTTTTTTAGAAGGGTTTCCTTGAGAACGGAAAATTATGTTAAGGGGTACCCTGGGTTTAAAACAGTTGAGAAAGGCCAATAAACAAATTGACAGATATGGCAATAACAAATGATAACGTACACATGACTGAAATGAATCAAATGAAATAAAAAATTAAATAAATGAAATGATCAATTTAAAAATCAATTGTTGGAATTATCAACGTGCTCAAATACTAGTGATTTAGGATCTAATGGTGAGAATTCCTTTGAGGCAGGGGGGTAGGCAACCTGGGGTCCTCCAGCTGTTGTGGAACTACATTTCCCATGAAGCATTGCAAGGCTGGCAGTTACAATTACTCCCAGAGGCATGATGGGACTTGTAGTTCTTCAACAGCTGGAGGGCCCCAGGTTGCCTACCCCTGCTTTAAGGGGCGTTCTCAAAAAATAATTTTCCTTTAGATTGATCCGCGTCCGTTTATAGGGATTAGGACACAAACGTTACATATGTTTACCAATTGAGGGAACTGCTGCTCTTCAGGTACAATCTCATGTACAGGTTCTCCTGTTTGGACATCATCAGAATACAAACCAACACTACTCAACAGTGTCATCTATGGAACAAAACACACATTACCCTTTCCTCTTCTGTTCTCAAGCATTGCAGAAGGCACTCAATAGTTTAGCTTCTATCAACCCAGGGTTCCCCCCAAGAGTTGTTCGGGGTTCCTTGTCTAACCACTAAAGGCCATTCTACCCCCAACTGTAGAATCCAACCATAAGTGGTCCCCAATCTTACTGGACATAAATGTAAGAGACCCTTCTCTGCTGAACCTCAATGGAAGGCGGACCTTTCTGCACTGACCATCAATATAGAGGGCACACTTCTACTAAAGGTGGGATCTTCTCCACTGACCAATAATGTGAGGGGGGCAATACAATATTCAGTCTACCTTTTTTTTTTGTCATCATCGTATTTTCTTCAAAATTATGATTACGCTATGTACTAGGACCTGTAGATCCAATTATTTTTAGAAGGGTGTCCCTAAGACTGGAATTATTTCAAGGGTCCCTCTAGGTTAAAAAGCTTGAGAAAGACTGCAATAGAACATCTAAATGTGCACAACGGTCAGTGAAGCAAACGGATAAAAGCCTTCCTACAATTTCACTTGTTACATTTTTTTAAAGATCGTGGAATTGTATATATTTAAATGCTATAAAAGCTTGTAACATTAACTTAAACGTAACATTATATTAAATTAAACGGTTAACAGTAAACAAATATACTCCATGTTGTTGATTGTGCAAGCATAGTAAAACTTACTTGGGACTATGTATATTGGGCCACACTTCATTATATGGCTTGGAGGCATAAACTACTTCATAAACACATTCAGATAATAAATGTATAAATATATATATTTTTAGTTAAATTAAATGTTATAATCTAAGTTATGCTACTGGGGCAATAATAAAATTAAGGGTGATATTTATAAAAATGATGGAGCGGTTTCTCATAGCTACTAGAACCTATACTTCCAGAGAATGGAAGATATGATTCTGATTCACTGCTAAGGACGTAATGCCTAACTTTTCCCAAATGCGTTTGTACAAATCAGAATAAGCAATCAAAAATTGCCATTCATGAATCTGACTATTTTTAATTGATAATAAGAGCGCCAGACTATATTCTTGTGAGTCCAAAGCCTTTTAATAACTCAACTAGTGACAATAAGACAGCAAAAAGGCAGCCAATGCGTTTCCAGGGGGCCAGAAAATCTCCCTTTATCAGGGCTTAAAGGATCAAGGTGTTTAGTGGACTCAAAAATGCTCTGAACAGGCAGGTCTATAAAGTAATGAAGATGATGATTCTTCGTTACTTTGCCACTGACACTGGTATAGGTAATCATTGGTGGTTCTTTTTTTTTTTTTTTTGTATAAAAATAAACATGTTATACTTACCTGCTCTATTGCAGTGGTTTTGCACAGAGCAGCCCAGATCCTCCTCTTCTCGGGTCCCTCATCAGTGCTCCTGGCCCCTCCCTCCTGCAGAGCGCCCCCACAGCAAGCAGCTTGCTATGGGGGCACCCAAGCCGCTGCGCTGTGTGTCTATTCAGACACAAAGCCGCAGCTCGGCCCTGCCCCCTCTCTCTTTTCATTGGCTCACTGACTTTGATCTTTGACTCCACTGACTTTGGCTCCCGTTGCTGTCTCAGCCAATATGGAGTGGGAGTCCCCAGACAGCTGAGGCTCTTCTGCAACATCTCTGGATGGAGATGGGCTCAGGTAAGTATTAGGGGGGCTGCTGCACACAGAAGGCTTTTTATCCTAATGCATAGAATGCATTAAGATAATTAAAAAACATCAGCCTTAACAAGCACTTAACAGTGGTTGTAAAAGCCGAAGGTTTTTTACCTTCATGCAACAGACCCCCAATACTTACCTAAGCCCCCTTTCGAACTGGCCATGACCACGAGAGCCTTGCCTCTCCGGGGACTCGCACTCTTGATTAGCTTTTGGTAGCAGCGGGAGGGGGCGGGGGAAATAGACACACAGAGCTGTGGCTTGGGAGCACGCCTGCTTGGGTGCCCACAGAGCAAGCTGCTTGCTGTGGAGGCACCAGACAGGAGGGAGGCGCCAAACAGCGCCGGCGAGGGACCCGAGAAGAGGAGGATCGGGGCTGCTTTGTGCAAAACAACTGCACAGAGCAGGTAAGTATAAAGGTTATTTAAAAAAAAAAAAAAACAACAAGACTTTAATATCACTTAAAAGTGATTGTAAAGTCTTTTTTTTTTTCCCTAGAAAAATAAGAAACATGTTATACTTACCTCCTCTGTTGCAGTGGTTTTGCTAAGAGCAGCCCAGATCCTCCTCTTCTCAGTCCCTCTACTGTGCTCCCGGCCCCTCCCACCTGTTCAGTGCCCCCCATACCAAGCAGTTAGCTATGGGGGAACCCGAGCCGTGTCACAGCTCCCTGTTTCCAGACACGGCGCCCCGGACCTGGCCCCAACCCCTCTCTCCCGATTGGCCAGCTGACTTTGACTGACAGCAGCAGGAGCCAATGGCGCCACTGCTGTGTCTCAGCCAACCAGGAAGGATCATCTGGATGGCTGAGATACTCGTGGACATCACTGGACAGAGAGGGACCTCAGGAAAGTGTTAGGGGGGGGGGGGGCTGAGGGGTGTTGCTGCACACAGAAGGCTTTTTCTCTTAATGCATAGAATGCATTAAGAGAAAAAAACCTTCTGCCTTTACGACCACTTTAAGCCCTGATAAAGGGATTTTTGGTCCCTGAAGCACATCGGCTGTGTTTTGCTCTTCTTATTGTCACCGGTTGAATTACTAAAAGACTTTAGACTCTCAATGTGTTTGTTTGGCACTCCTATTGGTTTGATTAAACATGAGTTTGCAATCTTTTTTCACAATTCTTAAGATTTGTGGATATTTCTACCTTTCTTACACTAATGCTAATGACAGCCGGCTGGTTGGTAACTATAAACCCTTTGCCCTGTTTGATTAAATGTTAATCCAGCTCCGTAGCTGGAAAACTCAATAGAGGACATGAATCTGCAGCATACATTTTGTTTCCAGAGTATTCCCTTTTTCAAAGTATACATGTTCTAACTAATGCTGGCCATCCACAAACATATGATGAGATCAAAGATTAGATTGTTTCAAACACTCTTCAATTCCAGGAAATAATCTCTTTAAAAAAAAAAAGCAAAGAGAACATTTATTTCAACTGGTTAGACTTTCCACCCAGACATTACAAGAAAATGTCTGATTGAGCCATGACTTTTTTTTTTAAAGATTTGGCTCTTTCCTAGAATCGATCGTTTAATTGGAATACTACTGTACATGTATGGCCAGCAAAAGGAACATAGTTGGCTAACAATATGTGATAATCACACTTGCACTTTCATGTAGAGCAGCAATAGTTCGGGAGCTCCTGAAAACAATACAAAAATCGCACAACTTGTACACTCGCCACCAGATTTTACATACAACAGGGGCTGATCTATAGTAAAACCTGTCCGTACCATAAATGTGACTTTAAAATCTATAGTTCCTATGAAATCCCTGGTTGTAGCTATCTATCATCTGCGAAGGATTAAAAAAAAAAAAAAATTCCTGCGCATACCTAGCAAATGCATCAAATTACAAAATAGTACCTGCCATTAGTAAAGTCCGATAAACACGATATCTAGATTAATAAACATTATTAAACATCACGTTTCAATCAGTTTTAGTGCGACGAGCACCAGATACGTGTGTTGATAGGCTCACAGTCCAGACCACTGCCGGTCATTGGCTGCTCTCCGGCTATTAAAGTTTTTGTAGTTTTGGTAGGTTTGTGATCGGTAACTAACCCGTGGAGAATCTTGGTCAGATGGTAATCCATTCTGAGAAATCTGTTCTTCTTTTCCATCCCTTCAAAGAAAAAAAATAAAATAAAGACACATCAGATATCTAGATAGATATGGTGCCGAGAGTTCCAAGTATTCAGAAAAAGCGCAAATCTCTTACCATTGCTGTGGCGATTCTTCTTCTGACAGTTTTGGGCTCAATTCAGGCGTGGGAGGCTTACGCTTCCTTTCCTCTTCCTCTTGCATTCGACGAACTTCCAATAATTCCAGCTAAAATGTTCAGACCAAATGAAACACATTTTACTTGGCTTCTCGTGACAGATAGCAACATACTGAACTTTATTTTTTAAGTACTGTATTTATTGGCGTATAACACTCACTTTTTTACCATGAAAATCGGGTGCAAATAGCGTGTGCGTGTTATACGCCAATACTTCAATTTTAGCTGCCTTGGAGGGGACAAGGAGGTGAGCCGGACGAGCGCTGTCAGATTACATACAGCGAGAATCTCCTGTTTACTTGGCAGCCTCTGTAATAGGAAGTCCCGTCTCCTGGGCCGCCATTGGACCACTGTTCTGTCTATCATAGGAGATTCTCTTTGTATGTAATCTGTCGGCGCTCGTCCCGCCCCCTCCCTGTCCCCTCTAGGCTGCAGGTGGACGTCAGTCAGGCTGCACTGATTGCAATGGCGAGGCTGCTGCATTGAAGGCAATCGTGAGGCTGTATTGATGTGGATTGATGAGGCTGCAGATGGGCACTGACCCTTATTTTGCTCCAAAGTTCCTTATTTAAAATTTTAGTTTTTTTTCCTGAAACTTCCCTCTTAAAATGAATGTGCGTGTTATACGCCTTAGCGTGTTATACGCCAATAAATACGGTATGTCCTGGAAAATTGGTAAAGTCTGTGTAATATTTGCACTCCAAAACCCAACGTATTATGTCTTTTAACTCTTTACCCCCCCACATTATGATTTGAAATAGATTTTCCTGCAAAATGTCCTAAAAAAAAAAAACCTTTCCTTAACCACATGCCGACCAGCCACGGCAGTTTTACTGCGGCAGAATAGCAGGGCTGGGCGAAACGACGTTATGTTACGTCGCTATGCCCTGTGGCCACTAGGGGCGCGCGCCCGCTGCTCTCCCCCTCGGCGGTCACGATCACCGATGGGCTCCCGCGATCGCTGCAGACACACCGAGAACCGGGATCTGTGTGTGTAAAACACATAGTTCCCGGTTCTCTGAGGGGAGAAGAGACTGATCGTCTGTTCATACAGAGCATGAACAGCGATCTGTCATCTCCCCTACACAGTCCCCTCCCCCCTTCAGTTAGAACACACACCAGGGAACACAGTTAACCCCTTGATCGCCCCCTAGTGTTAACCCCTTCCCTGCCAGTGACATTTTTACAGTAATCAATGCATTTTTATAGCACTGATCGCTGTATAAATGAAAATGGGCCCAAAAAAAGTGTCAAAAATGTCCGATGTGTTCGCCATAATGTTGCAGTCCCGATAAAAGTCGCAGATCGCCGCCATTACTAGTAAAAAAAAAAAAAGAACTATCCCCTATTTTGTAGACGCTATAACTTTTGCGAAAACCAAATCAATATACGCTTATTGCGATTTTTTTTTTACCAAAAACATGTAGAAGAATACATAGCAGACAGCAGAGGAACAAGACAGCGGGAGAAATCAGACTCAGTGCTTTGGACTGAGGCAAGTACACACTATAGAAGGATATGCTTTGTTCAATTTTCATGTCAGAATTTTACAACAACTTTAGGCTAAACTTAAAGTGTTACTAAACCCACAACAGTAAAATCAGTCTGTATATATACCCTGTTTCCCTGAAAATAAGACCTAGCGTGATTGTCAGTGATGGCTGCAATATAAGCCCTACCCCCCAAATAAGCCCTACCCTGTTTCCCCGAAAATAAGCCCTACCCTGAAAATAAGACCTACAAGGACTTTAACTAGGGCTTATTTGGGGGGTAGGGCTTATATTGCAGCCCTCACCGACAATCACGCTAGGTCTTATTTTCGGGGAAACAGGGTAGCATGCCTGTTATACTCACTATGGAACTTAAGGGGTTAATCCTCTGCATTGTGTAAAAAAGGCTGCTTTATCCTGTATGCATAGATCCTCCCCCCTCCTGCACCGTCTATCTGGGGAAGGCCAGCCGACCTGCACATGCTCAGTTGTGTCTTTTATGCTGGAGAGAACATTTACTTGTTCTCAGAGCTAGCCAGGTCACATGATATTGACATCACACATGTGGGCGTGTATACAGGCTGCAGTGGAACTCTTCTATCTAAACTCTCATCACTGGAGAAACTGTGCAGTTTATCATGCAACTGTGGTATACAGATCATCACACCGGATTATATATTATGCTCCTCTAGTTTTCAGTTCTATAAAACAATACATCTTGGAAAACTGGGACATTGCTTTTACCCCAGATCAGATTTTTTTTTTTTTAGTTCTCAAGTAATCTAGGAGCGACCCTTTTCACCCCGGGGGGCCTTGGCAAAATGTATACAATGTTTTGGCAATTTGTAGGCAAGCCGGCTGTGGATGAAGCCATGCCTTTTAGTTACACAAAGCTACAGGTTTTCATTGCGCACCATTACAACCTTGTTGCTGCCGGCGTTCTAACAACCAATGACATCATCAGTTGATAAAGAGGATGTCAGTCGCCTGCATTGCATCCTTGTTCTACCCTCCCCTGCTTCTTTCCATCAGTGTTGAGGGTCACATTAGCTGAGTGAGGGAGAAGAGAAACATTGGAATACTAGTCAGTACCAATTTGCACAAGTTTATTTGCTTTGGAAGAATAAATCACCTCTAATGTTTGGTTTCTATTAGTGTGGATGTTGCTGCATTATGTAAAAATATTAGAATCGTTTTTACATTTTAGAACGGGGCAACTCAAGACTGTCTACATTTTTGGAGGGTGCCTCGAGATTGTCCATAAATTTTAAAGGGTGCCTTGACTGAAAAAAGGTTGAGAAACACAGATCTAGAGAATAAACCTGTATGTGAGAGTGTTTATAAATACTTGTAATATATTCATGCTCATATATTATACAAAAAAAAAGAATGAGTGGTGCACCGTTATGAAAATTCTGGACCGAAACCAAAAATTCAGGATGCAATTGGCTGAAAACTGAAACGGACAGTTTATATATATATATATATATATGTGTATTATATAGCGAGCAAAATCCTTTCTTAGGTATTAGGAGAGGTACGGACTCCAGAGAGAGATATCATTTTGCGCCCCATTACAAATCATTAGTAAGACCTCATCTGGAATATGCAGTTCAGTTTTGGGCACCAGTTCTCAAAAAGGATATCAGGGAACTGGAGAAAGTGCAGAGAAGGGCAACCTAACTGATAAGAAGTATGGAGGAGCTCAGCTATGAGGAAATATTAGAGGAACTGAATTTATTCTCTCTTGAGAAGAGGAGAGGAGATTAAGGGGGGATATGATCAACATGTAAAAATACATAAGGGGTCCATATAGTGAACTTGGTGTTGAGTTATTCACTTTAAGGCCATCACAGAGGACAAGGGGGCACTCTTTACATCTAGAGAAAAATATTTAATCTCCAAATATGGAAAGGTTTCTTCACAGTAAGAGCTCTGAAAATGTGGAATAGACTCCCTCCAGAGGTGGTTCTGTCCAACTCAGTAGATTTTTTTTTTAAGAAAGGTCTGGATTCTTTCCTAAATGTATATAATGTACAGTAACTGGGTACTGACATTTATAGGTAAAGTTGATCCAGGGAAAATCTGATTGCCTCTCGGGGGATCAGAAAGGAATTTTTTCCCCTTGTAGCAAATTGGATCATGCTTTGCTGGGGTTTTTTGTCTTTCTCTGGGTTAACTGTGGGTATAGGATTGTGTATATGGGTTTGTATTCTTATTTTTTGGTTGAACTAGATGGACTCTTTTCAGCCTGACTAACTATGTAACTATATTTGATTTTTTAAATTAATATCATGAATTTAAATGTGAGTGAATTTTTGGCCATTATCGGCACCTTTTTGGCCAATAGGCTGCTTTCACACTGAGCAGATTTTGAAGCACTTTTGCGTTAAAAAAAAAAAAGCGCAATAAAAACACATCACTTCAAATTCTATGTATGTCTTCACACTGATCCATTGCACTTCCGTTGCACTGTTAAAAATCCTGTTTGCCCCATTTTTGGTGCGTATTTGGTCAGTTAAAAGCAAACGCACCATAAATGTACCTCCCCATTGAAATGCATTGAAAATGCTGAAAAAATGCATCAAAAACGCACCTGCGCTGCGTTTTTGAGTCACATGACCTATGAAAAATACACTGTAAACACGTTTAAAAAAAAAAAAAAAAAAATCGCTGCAAAATCGTCCACTTTTTTCGGCACATTTTTTTTTCTACTGGCGATAACCTAATTTTCGGCCGTCGATATATATTGGTGCATCCCTAAAACAAATCATTGTTTATTCGTGTGGACAATTCCTGATTGAGTTTACACTGATGATCACAGGATACTCTTTCCAAGACAATAAAAAATGCTCACCGTCATTCAAATTTACTGCTCTGCTGTATCAGCCAATTTCATACCAATTACTGTACTGGAAAAATGAATAAAAAGGGAAAATACCGTTGTAAGTCTTTCCAAGGCAGAAAACCTTTCATCCCAAGTAGCTGCCGATTTCTCAAATGCCTCGTGCCTCTTGATGAGCTTTTCCACTTCGTCCACGCTCTGGCCTATTTCACGACTTGACAGGTATGGCTCCTGTCCAAACAACCAGGCCTCGGCGACACTGGCGTCCCGGGAAAACTGGTGCACCTCCAGAACTGCCAAGCAAATGAACAAGAATTAAATTATTGGCACTATAAATGGAATAGGAAACGTGACAAACGGGGAAACATTTCCTGCTTTCATAGGCTCCTATTACCATCAGTCAAAATTCTGGGAGGAGGGAGTTGTGGGCGTGGCTCACCAGAACTGTGTGCATCTATAGACACACATAGCCCAGCTCAGGTGTGTGCATGCATAGGTGGCCTTCTTAGCAACCGTCTTGCTGCAGGAGGCACCTAAAAAAAAGGGGAGGAACCAGTGGGGTCTGCCAGAAGAGTGCAGAGTGGATATGTATAACTTTTTTATATTAAAAAAAAACACTTAGCTTAAAATGGTTTTAATATCTTAACTTTTACATGTTAAAGCCACAACAACTAGGTATGGTGGCAGGTAAAAAGTATATCAAAACTTGACTGACATTTATTCCTGCAATTGGGGCTTTTTACATTTATAGAATATAGAACACACGGGGGGGAGGAGTAACTGGAGCACTGGTACAGCTGTGCACGGTAGAGAGAGAGTATCACTGCTCCAGGTGGGTCAGATCAAGGTGAAAGGCATCTCCTTCAGTCTAGAAGTCCAGGTGCTGGCAATGCTATGGCAGTTAGACATCAAAGAAATTCTGGACAGCCGCACTCCAGAGATATTTGCCTTTATTCAATAAGGTGTCATCCAAAGTACAGGTCACAGCAAAGTGGAACAAAGCTTACGCGTTTCGCACTACAAGGAGTGCTTAGTCGTCGCTGTGCATGGTAGCCAATCAGCTTCCAAGTTCAGCTTGGTCAATTCAACTTTGACACTTAAACATATATTGGTGAAAATGTGTCCAACCTGCATAGCATCCTAAAAATGAATGAATCACGATTGTTGGGATTAGACCTCGACTTCCCTTGTGTGTGTGTTAGTATTATGTATATAGGATTAAACCCGATCTTACTCAGTCTCAGCCATTCCCATCGGTCCTCCCACTTGTCAATCATCTCTTTTCTCTTCTCAGTCAGCTGTAACAATTTTTCTTTTATCTACAGGTAAAGAAGACACCAAAATTAAGATGAATGAAACAAAAGATGTGTATGTTAAAGCTAGATACACACTATACAATTTTCTTTAGATTTTTTTTTTTCCTTTATATTTACGAAAAGCATTTACCAAGAGCGGAATCTGTCCAAGAGTACAGAGACGACCAGGATAGTCCGGGTTCCTGCCGTGGACAAGTAAAGGTTTCTCCTCTGTGTAACTCAGCGATAGAAATAAAAGAGGGGGGGCTGTTGCGATGGTAAGACGGATAAAGGCCAAGGAGGAATGTATGCAAAACTGCAGATATGTGAAAAAGAATGTAAAAAAAAAAAAAAAAAAAAAAAAAAAGCAATCCCTGTGTAGAATCAGTAGCTTGCAGCAGTAGAGTGAACTGTCCCATGTGAGGTGTCCACGGCAGGAACCCGGACTGTCCTGGTCATCTCTGTACTCTCTCACACTGTTAACTAACAGGGGTAGGGTAAGAGACCATCTTACACAGAGGTGGAATCGCACTGAAGGATCCAATCACCAAGTCACTATATACATTCTTTAATCTGCACAGAGTGTCACTTAGAGCAGCACTTCACGGCTCCAGCTCACCTTTATATGGACTTGTTTTCTATTAGTAGCGCTTTAATCGCTTCCCGACCAACGCACGCCAATATACGTCGACAGAATGGCACTGGTGGGCAAAAGGGCGTACAGGTACTTCCCCTTTAAGTGGGCGCGCCCGCTGCGTTCTCTGTGACCGTGGGTCTGGCGGACTCCATCTGGCGGACTCCATGCCCGCGATCTTTGTTTTATAAACAAAGCATTTCCCCGTTCTGCCTAGTGACAGGACAGAGATTACTGCTCTCTGTCACCGGGAGCAGTGATTACCGTCATGTGTGTTGTAGCCCCTCCACCCCAGTTAGAATCACTCCCTAGGACACACTTAACCCCTTCATCGCCCCCTAGTGGTTAACCCCTTCCCTGCCAGTGTCATTTACACAGTAATCAATGCATTTTTATAGCACTGATCGCTGTATAAATGACAATGGTCCCAAAATAGTGTCAAAAGTGTCCGCCATAATGTGGCAGTCACGATAAAAATTGCAGATCACCTCCATTACTAATAAAAAAAATAATAATAAAAATGCCATAAATCTATCCCCTATTTTGTAGACGCTATAAATTTTGCGCAAACCAATCAATATACGCCTTTTGCATTTTTTTTTTTTACCAAAAATACGTAGAAGTATACATATCGGCCTAAACTGAGGAAAAACATTTTTTTTATATATTTTTGGGGGATATTTATTATAGCAAGAAGTTAAAAATTGTTTTTTTTTTTTTCAAAATTGTCCTTTTTTTGTTTATAGCGCAAAAAATAAAAACCACAGAGGCGATCAAATACCACCAAAAGAAAGCTCTATTTGTGGGGAAAAAAAAAAAAAAAGGACGTCAGTTTTGTTTGGGTACAACGTCGCGCGACCGCGCAATTGTCAGTTAAAGCGATGCAGTGCCGAATCGCAAAAAGTGCTCTGGTCAGGAAGAGGGGTAAATCCTTCCGGGGCTGAAGCGGTTAATATTTATCTGAAGAATTACTTATGCGGACATTTTTTCCTCCATCACTTTAATATTTTCTTATCTGAAGAGTGTACTTCACTATTGTCGCTTTTGCCACTTGCACTTTATTTTTATTCATTTATAGTGGTTATTCTCTAGGACTGTGTGATTAGCATTTAGGATTGATTCCATATGTGCTTTATTTTTCATCCACGATTATTATTTTAGCTATTACTTCGAGCGCAACACCACTCATTGATTTTTATTCCAATGTTATAAAATGCTGCATCAGATTTGCACATAAAAGCTAAAACTTCACATCTTTGCAGGCACATAAAAAGGTAAGCATTTTATACAGAGTTACCATTTTCTTAATCCAGACACACAGCAGTCAATCATGGTGTTGGGGGGGAGGGGGGGGGGGGGTTAGGAATACAGTACAATAGGCAGTAAAGGCTGTAGAAGTTCTATTACAGGAGAATTGCTAAGCGCAGGGAGAATGCTAGCCAACCTTCCTTCTGATGATGGCGTTTTGTCTTTGCAGCAGCCAAGCACATGCAGATCTGCAATGCAGCTGAGCTATAAATGATCGGGGCGGATTACCTCTTCTGTTGCATAGTGCTGCCTCGCCAGCAGAGACTTGCCGAGCTCAATGCATGTCGTAAAGCTGTCATTCCGGGCATCAATTTCTGCTTTAATGCCCTGGTGATTATTCATGAGCAGTTCTACTGAAGAAACATCCCTGCAACGGCAAACAGAACAATGAATTGTACAGCTCCATAGAATGTAGAAAAGTCGGAATGCAGTGCACTATGCTGTAGTAATAGGCAGTAACCTGAAACTATAACCTGGCTTGCAACAAATATGCATGTTTTCCATAGACTTATCAAAACTCCAGATAATGAGGACAGGGTCAGATAGGGGATATAATGATTTGGGGTCTTTTTTTTTTTTTTTAGGTTAAAGTGATTGTAAGGGAAATTTTTTTTTTTTTTAAACAACAAACATGTTATACTTACCTCCACTGTGCAGCTCGTTTTGCACAGAGTGGCTCCGAACCTCGACTTCTGGGGTCCCCCGGCGGCTCCCCCCCCCCCACATCTGATAACCCCCCTCAGAAAAGCGCTTTACCGAGGGCGTTACCTTGCGGGCGGGCTCCCGAGTCCGGCATTTGCGTCTATAGACACAGAATGCTGGACTCGGCCCCGCATCATTAAATTTGATTGACAGCAGTGGGAGCCAATGACTGCACTGCTATCAATCTATCCAATCACGAGCCGGGAGCACGGGGAGGAGCCAGCACGTCCCCGCCGACTGAATGAAGGGGTTTAGGTAAGTAAAACGGGGGGCTAGGGGGCCGGTGACTGCCAGGTGTTTTTTCACCTTAATGCATCCTATCCTAAAAAACACGAACCTTTACAACCCCTTTAACCACATAATGACCACCCTATAGCAGATGTATTGCCACAGGGTGGCCATTCCGTGCAGAATCCCGTATATTTACGTGGTTCTGCATTTCCGGGAAGGCGGTGTGCGCGAGTGACGCCTCTACTGTAATTAGTCACAGCAGAAGCCCATCAGCAAGGGTACAGCCAATGGAATTCCACCGACAGCCACTGATGGCCGAGAAGAGAGGCTGGACTGAGCTCTGTAAAAAAAGGCAGAGCACCTTCCTGACAGCAGGGATGTGATGGATTTTCTTTCCCTGCAAAGCGAGGAAAGAAAATCCATCACATCCCTTAGAAAAAGCACCATAACAAAAGTATACAAACACACATGCTGGGCAAACATTTAACTCTTTGATCACCCATAGTTTAACCTCTTCCCAGCCAGTGTCATTAGTACAGTGACAGCGCATATTTTTAGCACTGATCACTGTATTAGTGTCACCGGTTCCCACAAAGTGTCAAAAATGTCAGTTAGTATCCAATTGTCCACCACATGGCCCGCTATAACTCGCTGATCGCTGCCATTATAAGTAAAAAAAAATTAGTATAGTATTAAAAAAAAAAAAAAAAAACTCCAGTATATATACACATCATAGTCTGTAGAGGCTATAAGTTTTGCGTAAACTAATTCACACCTATTTAGATTTTTTTTTTTTACCAAAAATATGCAGCAAAATACATTTTGGCCTAAATTCATGAACAAAGTTGATTGTTTAAAACTTTATCTTGGACGTGTTTTATAGCAGAAAGTAAAAAATATGTATTTTTATAAAAAGCAGCGGTCTTTTTTGTTTGTTATTATACAGGATTTATTTGCTGCCAACAGTTTGCACAGCACTTTATGTTAGGGCAGACAGTACAGTTACAATACAAGGCAATGTGGTGAAAAGAATAGGATTTTTTCGTCATACTTACCTGTAAAATCCTTTTCTTTGAGTACATCATGGGACACAGAGGCTAATATTCTGTTAATACCATACATTTATAGGTGAAATTCACAGTAATTTTTTGTGGGTTTACTCGGTTTTAATCTTTGTTGTCCCTGTTCGTCCACCGCTTGAATCGCGTGATACACTGTGTCAGTATACCCTCTTTGGAAAACGGACACAGTGCCGCGCTCTCCTTGCTGTTGATGCGCAGCCGCATTGATTAGCTTCGCTTGGGTGACACTGGTGTGCTGGCGTCATGACGTGACGCTTCTCTGACATCTCTGTCACCTGATCGGAATCTTAGACGCGATCACGTGCCCTTCGGGTGGATGTTTTTGGCACGATATACGTGCTGCGTCATTCCGTCAGGCTACGTCACCGGCGTCTCTCAGGTCACATGACTGGTGCTTGAGGCGCTGTCATGTGCCCTTTGTTTTGCTTTGTGCGTGGCGCGTCATCGCACCATGCACGTACAGGGTCGAGACACTCCTGATTGGCTGAGTGGGGATTCCATTCCCCCTCTGAAGCCATAAGATGATGCACCTCATTTTCGCTGGCTTTTTAACGCGGTTTGGTCCGCATGGAAGCCTGTTTGTTTCAATACATGTTTAATGAGAAATGGTGTCATTGGCTGTGGTTAACCTGCAATTTTGACTTCAGACTTGGAGTGCAAAGTAACAGCTGACCACTCCTCGTCCAATCACAAGCTATGTCATTTCTAGGTTTCACTGATTGGTTTTGTAAAGTTCAATTAGGACGAAACACGTCGGAAAAGGCTCATCATTCCCTACATTGCTTTTATCTCCATGTGATCACTTTTTTAAAATTATTGTAGATCGGTTGGTTTCAATAAATCCACTTTTTTGATCTGCACCATTGGAGCACTCCTCTCTTCTCTTCCCCATATTTTGGTTCCATGTGAGAGTTTGGATGTCCCCATTGGATGTGTCCTTTCCTTGGTTTGGTGGATACTGCTGAAGTTGTTCCAGCCCAGAGGAGATGTCTTCTGAGATCCGGGGTTCCTATCATCATCCAGGAGAGCCATCCATCTGGTTTTCTAAGCTTGTTTGATTCGGTGTCATCTGCATCCGAATCCATCTGCTCTGGTAAGAGTGTTTAATCTCCCTCACTTCAGGATTCACCAGTTGATGAATTACACGTTTGAAGATTCTTTTCACCTTTATTGGACTTATTTACACTGTTGGACTTCACCACATATATCTTTTCACATCTACAACATATTGGTTGAATATCCACTAATATTGAATAAAACCAGTTTTCATATATGCATTTTATTACATTTGATTTTAGCGCTACATTTTTTATACCATAATATTCATTACCTACTGGGTTATACTCCATCATCAGGTGAATGGACACTGGTAGACCAAAGGTCTTCAGACAGGAAGTGATCCCCTATATATCCCCTCCCACACAGGAAGCACTTCAGTTTTGTAGCAAGCACTGAATCCTTAAAGAAAAAGGGGGAGGGATCTCCGTGTCCCATGATGTAGTCTCTTCCGCCGAACGTGGCTGAGAGAAAAAAGGCAAAATAATGTCCTGATTTAAACGAAAGGCGAAACCACTTTTGGCAAAAAGGATGGAACAGGTTGTAACACGACCATGTCGTGGTGAAGGATCAAGTATGATTCCCTGCACGAAAGGGCCTCCAACTCCGACACCCTTCAAGCCGAGGTGATGGCCATCAGGAAGGCTAGCTTCCGTGACAGCAAGACTAATAGAATTTCCTTGATAGGTTCAAATGATCTTTTTCTGTAACACAGACAACACCAAGTTCAAGTCCCAAGGGCACAATGGTGACCTAATGGGGGGAAGCAAGCGAGTTACCCCCTGCATAAAGGTTCGGATCAGTGAATGGGAGGCTAAAGGTCTTTGGAAGAATACTGATAGGGCCAAAACTTGACCTCTGATTGTACTCAAAGCCAGTTTGATTTCCACAGCTGACTGTAAAAAAGAGAGAATTCTCCCAATCACCTATTTCCGAGGATGCCATTTTCTGGCTTCACACCAAGCAATACAAGTCTTATAGACCTTATGATACATTTTCCCAGTGACAGCTTTTCTAGCATTCACTAGGGTAGACACTACTGGTCCCGAGATGCCACGGTCCTTCAGCACCCTGGCTTCAATAGCCATTCTGTCACATTTAGAGACTGTAAACTGGGGTGGAATATGGGACCTTGAGACAGTAGATCAGGGCGAGGTGGAAGCGTGCATGGCCCATCTATTGTCAGTCTCACAATCTCCGGGAACCAGGGCCTTCTGGGCCAGGCTGGTGCCACCAGAATGACTGGAACCCCCTCTTTCCGAATCCTGCGCAAAATATGTGGAAGGAGAGGGATCAGAGGGAAAGCATAAACCGGGAGTACGGTCTTCATGGAACTATCAGAGCATCTGCTCCGATTGCCAGAGGATCCCTTGTTCGGGACACAAATTGCTGTAACTGGTTGAATTTGGATGCTAATAGGTCGACCTCTGGCCATCCCCAACGCCATCCTGGAACACCACTGGGTGTAGGGACCATTCTCCTGGGCAGATCTGCTGGCGGCTGAGATAATCTGCCTTCCAGTTCTCTACTCTTGGGATATGGACTGACAATATAATCGGCACATGTCCCTCTGCTCAGGCTAGTATGTGGTTCACATCCTTCAGAGCTGAACTACTCCTGGTGTACCTCCTTGGTGGTTTATATAGGCCACTGCAGTGGCATTGTCGGAACTGAACCCTGATAGGGCAGTCCTGAAGCTCCACTGTCCAGGACCGTAGGACCAGACGTGCCCATAATTCCAGGACGATGATGGGCAGGATCTGTTCTGTCCCTGACCATTTTCCCATAGCTGTGAGCCCTTCTAGGGTCGCTCCCCAGCCTGAGAGACTGGCATTTGTAGTCAATACTCTCCAAGTTACCGGGAGAAAGGATTTTCCCTTTCGCAGGTTCTAATCCTGCAACCACCAATTTAGGCTTAAGCGTGCCCAAGGAGATGAGCACCATTTATAATCCAGGGTTTTTCCTCTTCTGGTCCAGGCCAACAAGATGTCTTGTTGTAAAGGCCTGGAATGGAACTGGGCATAGGGCACTGCCTCGAAGGAGGATACCATCCTCCCTAGAGGACTCATACAGAGCCGAATGGAGGGTTGTCTGGTGGCTTTTATCTGATGCACCTGAACCTTCAGTGCACAGATCCTTATGGGTGGCAAGAATATTCTTGCTTGAACTATGATCAGACCTAAAAACTTTAGACTTTGAGCTGGTTTCAAGGCTGACTTTTCAGAATTTATGATCCAGCCTAAGCTTTTCAAATACCGCACTGTACATATTATGCTCTGTTCTAGAGCCTATAATGAGTGATCTCTGAGTAGGTCGTCCAGATATCCAAGCACCAGGATCCCTTGGGCCCTTAAAAGACCCAGTACTGGTGCTAGGACCTTTGTGAACACCCGGGAAGCTGTAGCAAGCCCGAAGAGTAGAGCCACAAACTGAAAATTATGTTACTCTACTGCAAAACGTAGGAACCTCTGATGAGGCGGAAAGATAGGTATGTGTAAATACGCGTCTTATGTCGACGGAGGCTAGAAAGTCTCCCCTCTGGAGTGAGGCTACTACTGAGCGGACAGACTCCATCCGAAAGGACTGTATCAGTAGATACGTGTTCAGGGATCTTAGGTCCAAAATGGGCCTTGTGTCCCCATTTGGTTTCTGAACCGTAAACAGGTTTGAGTAAAACCGTGCCCCTTTCAGATACCGGAACCTCTACAATCACTTCTTGATGTACTAGATGATGTAGTGCCTGAAGCAATAAGTTTCTTTTTGGAGGATCCGGAGGGAACGCTGGATCTTAAAAACCTCTGAGGGGGAACCCCTCGCAACTCTAGCTTGTAACCTTGAGATATAATTGAGGTGACCCATTCGTCCTGAATTATTGTTCTCCAAATGTCCGCAAGGTGCAGCAGCCTCCCCCCCACTCGATGGAGTGGGGGCGTCCCCTCAAAAGTAGGGCTTGGTGCTGGGTTTAGAAGAATATTGGACCCAGGGCCTTTTCTGGCCCTGGAGCTTGCCCCAGCACCCAGTTGGCGACCGAACCGCCTTGACGCTGAGACATTGAAGGAAGCAGCCCCTGAGGTTTAAAACAAGGGACAGAAATATTTGTCTTACTTTCAGGTAGATCATCCTCCTGGTTAGGCCTATCGGGCCATTTGACCTGATCCTTTACGGACTGGCAGGTACCAATTGCTGCAACAGCTGGCTGAATAGCTGAACTGGCCAAAGAAAAGGAAGTCTTTAATAATGGCTCCAATTTCTTGTCAACAGGGTCCTTCAAGCCCTGTGCGTTATCTACCGGACAAGTTAAGTTCTTGTTTAAGGAAGAAACTGCTGCATCTACTGCTGGCATGCTTCATTTTTTAACAAACTTTTCATCCTTGGGATATAAAAGGAAAAACCTCTAATGCCCTGTACACACGAGCGGAATGTCCAACAGAAAAAGTCAGACGGAAGCTTTTCATCGTCTATTCCGATCATGTGTAGGCCTCATCTGACTTTTTTTCCGAAATTCTGACGGACCTAGAAATGGAACATGTTCTAAATATTTCCGACGGGAAAACCGATCGTCTGTATGCTGTTCCGACGAACCAAAAACGACGCATGCTGTGAAACAAGTATGAGACGGAAGCTATTGGCTACTGGCTATTGAACTTCCTTGTTCTAGTCCCATCGTGTGGTACGTCACCGCCTTCTGGACGGTCAGACTTTGGGTTGACCGTGTGTAGGCAAGACCGCTTGAATGGAATTCCATCGGGGTTCCGTCAGAGAAACCTTTGGAGTATATTCCGACGGCAAAACCGGTCATGTATACAGGGCATTAGGAGGAACAAAATTCCTGCCAGGATGTTCCCAATCAGCATACGCCGCCTGTTCCAACAGGGGGTGTAGGGGGAAAGCCTGTGCGGCCTGAAGAGGCCTCAGGGATCCCAAAGAGGACCAGGGATTCTCAGTTACCTCTGTAAGAGGTAACTTAAAGGCAGAATGAACCATTTAAGTCAGAGTCAGGATCAAAAGCCTCTGCGACTGAGAGGCAGACATCAACTGGATATCTTCTTGTCCAGATTGCTCGGAAGCAGACTCATCTGCCAGGCTCTCCACAGAGTCCTGAGCTTTAAGCTCTTCCCCATCCTCAACCCATTCCTGCTCCAAACTAGGAGTCTCCGGGGAGGGGGATCAATCATGCTTCCTGCTACCCTGCGGGATGGAGGCAATCATGCCAGCAATCCTGTGCTCTAACCCGGCTAGGGCCGAGGACAGTTCATCCTTCGTGATAAAGGATGAAGCAGCAGCGTTGACTGTAGGCACAATACCAGATAGGCGCAGCGGCTCAGATTGCCCAGAAGCCTCTGGTCTTTCAGGGGATACAACACTAGGGATATGACCAAGTTCATCAGGAACTACTGACGACATCGGTGTGCCCTTCCCTGTAGTGTTAGTCCCGCTCCTCTTTTTTGAAGACATTTTCTAGCCCAAAAAAAAAAAAAAAAAGAGTACTTGGGTGTAGTATTAAAACACCTCAGAAGGGAGACCCTTTAATAGGGCTCGCCAAGCCCCTATGTAACAATCCTGCTAAGCATCTTTAGCCTGCCAAGCAACACTTGGTGACTCACGTGACTCGGGTAAGGAAAAAAATGAACCGCTGCAAGTGTCTGTTCAGAGCCTGCTCTGTGTCCCACAGCTGCCTTCTGGAAGCACCGCATGCTTGGCCTATACAGCTTAAATAAGCTGGGTGTGCACCGGAACGCTCTGTGCGTGCGTGGTCGTCCGGCGAACAGGCATGACGTGAATCCTCATGCGCCCAGATAAAAGGCTACTGCACATGTGCGGCAAAGACGCGTGCGCCATAGCCGCAAAACAAACTGCTAACTGAGCCTAGCAGCACACTCTTGCGAACACACGTGCGCCCTGGTGAACCAAGGCGAAATGACGCACAGTCGCGCGCCATCATACAGGTAAAAAACAGCCAGACACAAGCAAAAATAGTACACTTTGCAAACACCCACAGCTAGCCCAAAACACCCCCTGTATGGTCACCGCACACAGGTGTCCAACCTCTAGCTAGCTTGACTGATTGTTACAATCACTCGGACACCCCACAATAATAAGTAAAGGGGATTCACTTACCCATCCAGGCGCAGGGCAGCTTGGAAACTAAGAGCCCAATCTTCACCCTCCACAGCAGTTTCCTGTCATTTGAGGACCTTCAAGGACTAGGTACCCTTTTCATGTTTAGGGTTCACTTCCTTGGACCTGTACAGCACCCTGCAGGAATACCATAGCGCTGTGGTGTCCAAGATTCCACTTCGCAGGGTCCAGCGCCCGGAGGCCGCATTAAAGGCAAAACCTTGCAGGATCTCGAGTCTTCTTTGTGAGGCTCAGGTACCATTTATCTAAGCATATAAAGCCTGTGTCAAATGGATCCGATCGGTCAACCCCTTGATTCATTTAAGAACCGTTTGTGGGACTAGAGAGCTCAAACAAACCGTGCCATCCACCTTGCAGACACTGGTAAAAAACTGAAGTGCTTCCTGTGTGGGAAGGGTTATATAGGGGATCACTTCCTGTCTGAAGACCTTTGGTCTACCAATGTCCATTCACCTGATGATGGAGTATAACCCAGTAGGTAATGAATATTAGCCTGAATCTGTGTCCCATGATGTATGAAAAAGAAAATGAATCCAGGGGTCCCAAACCCTTACAAACCTTGAGGAGGTGCCTTTCAGAATACTATGTTTTCACTGATCATTATCCATGTCAATCTACGTTTTATCACCACCAGATCTACCACCAGCTTTTCCATGCGGTTGCTATTGCGATTTTGGCCGCCGGGAACATAAAAAAAATATCAAGGTTTGAGTGTGTCTGGGGATCCCTTCAATGGGTTCATTATGAAGGGCAGCCTTGGGTTTTTTTGGCAATGTTTATCATAGTCACTGAGTAGATCAAAATGTGTACTCTCATCCAAAAATCGCCAGACATGATATGCTCATTTTAAACATTATTAGCACACAGATGTACACATCACACTGTATGGCCCACTTTGTTATCCTCTGGATTTTAGTTTATAGGTCAATATTACTATATAGACTGTACTGTGGGGTAATACTGATCTGCTTAAAATATCGAATATGCTAATACACTAAAGATGGCAGCTTTACCTTGGCTTCTCTTGGGCTTCGATCTGTCGGATGACATCTTCCATCCAGAGCATGAGGTCACGGACCATGCTGAAGAATCGGAATTTGTCTCCTGTGTCCACCAGTCGAACCCTCCTGCCTTCACAGGCATCCAGCAATGTTTTCCAGGCCTCCAGGACTTCGCTCTCCCTCTTTTGAATGTCATCAGCCTTGTCTCCTGCATAAGCAGCCTGCAACCGTGTAGCATCCTCCTGAAGCTGCCTCACCTAGGCGTTAGCAAGAAATAGTCAGTAAAAGGCGCACAACAAAATAGACGGCTTGTTCTTACACCAACAGAAAACATTGAGCCTCATATATGTATTGGATATAAACGCCATATCTGTTGCCCCTGTGGATTCAGCTCTGCACAGGAAAATGATAGAATTTGAAAGTCTAAATCTAATTAGTTGCTATGCATAGACATGGCATGTTTACACATTTGATCAACATCTAAGAAATCACAAAGTTTCACAATTTCAAACTTTCATCATCACTTGAAATATTTTTCATAAAAAGTTTTTTTGGATCACTATAATCATGGACTATTTTTTAAATGTTTCTTAAATGTTTTTATACCATGAGATTTATTGCATACGTCACATTATTGTTATTCGTTTTGAGCACTTTTGCACTTTATTTTGTACTGTACTGAATTTTTTGCACTTTATTTAGGTTTGTGATTATGGTTATTTATTACACTATAGGGATAGATATTAACATAGAGGGTGTCTAATAGGGATTTTTAGACCAGCGCTGCCTTTTTTCCTTCCTTGTCACTTATAATGGAGTGAACATTATATAAGCTGGCCACAATAAAAAAAAAAAGCAGATCAGGTTCTTCGTCCAGTCCTGCACAGCCTCAGCATCCCTTTAGTAGGGTCTGTACACCTGGGGGGACGACTGGTTGGATGCAGGCGCTGTTCTCGGACAACACATTTTTACCACCCAGCTCCTTTGATTTTTAAATTTGAAGGATGTGGGGCGGGAGGTGCCGACAGAGCCATCCATGGAGTGAATTTTGGAAGGTTCATTAAAACTGGACTGAAAATAGCTCCGTATATGGCCAGAGCTTGCTTACATTTATACAGAGACCTGAGTTTTTCTGCACAAGTTTCAGCAAACACACACAGAAAGCAATTGTGTTTCTATGTGCCCTAATCACACTAGAATGCAGGTGGCAGGTGCGGTGAGGAAACCTGCAGCTGGGTCTGCAATTTTTGCACTGCACCTCTTTGTGTCTGTCCATGTGTTTATATGCACTGCAGTCAATTTGTGACATTTCAGTAACGTTAAGAAGAAAAACGAGTGCCCGCGTTGTAAACACGCAAGGCACTGCCCTTCTTCCCAAACCGCATGGACACCAGTCCTGTAGAACTTCAACAACTTCATAGCGGGGCTGCAAGGGTTTATAGTTCATTTTGTCTAGAAGAGAGGAGAAACAGTTTTACTCATCTGACCCTTTGTTTCCTGGCAGACAGTGCAGTGCTCTCCCCACATCCTAGCGATGGACTGTCCCTTAGCGCCCTCACTTCCGGAGCAGGGCTATGGACTCTTATCTGGTCTTGATAACATCAGGACCCTAGACCACTGGGTGCGTAGAAGCTGTGGGGACTGGTCAAGTGTGGAGGATTGGGCAAATATATTTCCTTTTAGGCTGCTTTCACACTGAAGCGAGCAGGCGTTGATGGTAAAACGCTGCTAGTTTTAGCGGCGACTTACCATCATTTTAGAGGCGCTATTCAGCTGCTAGCGGGGCGCTTATAACGCCTGCTAGCGGCCGATGAAGGGGTTAAATGCCACGTGTAGGGCCGCTGCCGAATCGCTTTACAGGCGCATCAGCAGCGGTGCCCATTCATTTCAAAGATGATGCTTGCAGGACTTTTTTTTTAACGTCCTGCCAGCGCATCGCCTCAGTGTGAAAGCCCTCTGGCTTTCACACTGAGACTGCCGGGGAGGTGTTATTCAGGCGCTTTACAGGCGCTATTTTTAGCCCAAAAGCGTCTGAAAAACGCCCCATTGTGAAAGGGGCCTTATTGTTTTCCTAGACATAAACGAGAAATTAACCCCAGCAGTGCAGGCACAGCCCCATTGCAAGGGATAATTTTTCATTTGGAGTTGGGCTCCAAATCTAATTTTTTAGCTATAGTTTACTTTGCAGTGTCATTGCACTACACTTTACATTAGATAAAAATAAGCCCTTATAATTTGGCTATACAAAAGGCAAGTTAGGTTATCCAACAGCTATCCAGGAAAGGGGGCAGAGGCTGCACAGATGAAATCCCCTCCTCATTAACTTCACCAGTCTGATGGACAGGCCTCCTACCAGGGGCATTGATGAGGAAAAGCCCCTGCTGCATGCACACAGTATAGGAGGAGAGGAATTCAACATCTCCCTGAAGACGTTCTTTTGAACATAACATGTCAGGGTGGGGTGTGTAGCGGTGGCAGCCAGCATTTTTTCTGATTTTATCTGAATGTCTGTTTGCTTCAGGAAGCTTGTGAGTATATTTTTAATGTTTTTAATAAAGCGGATCTAAACCCACTACACTATGGGGCGTTTTCCTCCCTTGCCTTTTTTCCTGAGTACTGGTTGGCAATGAAAGGAAGTCTGCATAGATGAAGTGTCCCTATTCAAATGAAAGCAGGAGCCCAATTAAGAAGTGGAGCCATTTAAAATCTGTTTACTTGCCTTTAATAAATCAACCCCATAGTGTCTTGCTTCTTAGGGGTGGTGTGTGTACCACAATATTTTCTTTGTCGCCCTACATGCTGCTAGCTTCACTTATAGTGCTATATATGATCCACGCTGCCATTGAGCCTAACCGAATAGCATTCTTGGCCTTAGACACAGAGGCAAGACCATATCCAAACCCCTCATACCGCTTACCTGTGTGCCCAGTGCCTGAATGTCATGCTCGAATGTGGTGTGCATCCTTTGTAGTGTTTCAACCGTGTTCTGATCTCTTCCCAGCTCCTCTGGAATCTTCTTATGCTTATCCTGTATGCGCCCAAGGATCTCTTTAGCATCATGATAGAATTTGTGTAGTTCATATGAGGCAGCCAGTATCTGCGTTC
Source organism: Aquarana catesbeiana (assembly GCF_042186555.1). NCBI lineage: Eukaryota > Metazoa > Chordata > Amphibia > Anura > Ranidae > Aquarana > Aquarana catesbeiana. The sequence goes on along the minus strand of NC_133327.1, from coordinate 668,647,870 downwards.
TGGTGTCAATCAGCTCAAGGAGGTCTGCCCAGGCCTCGTTCAGACCATCCTTCCATTCTGCTATAGTAGCAGCATCGGAATGTCCAGAATTAATAAGGTCATCTGCCATGTGATTAACAGTGTCCACCCTCTCCTGTCCAATGTGCCCAGTATCACGTGCAAACTCTCTAAACCTCTCTTGCAACATCTGAAAAAAGAAAAAAGAAAAGATGAGATTAGAGTTTCAATGTTGTGCCAAATAATATTGCAACGAATCTAATCTTCTATGGTCAAAATGCACTTGTCAGCCATAAAGGTTATACTTTATTCCCCACTCAAAATGGCATCTGTTCAAACACGGGCTACCTGATACCACCGATAATGGCCAAACCTTGCTGATGTGGTTGTAGAAAGTCCATATAGTGCTGGAAGTGATAGAAGTGTATTAGTGAACACAGGAGATCCCTTGCTTGGCACAGGTGCCAGTCAAAAGAACACTTTGCATTTTCTCAATGAATCTAAAGCATTCTCTGATTGGATGAAGTGGAAATCCAGGGCAGTGACATCACAATCTCCACCTCATGCAATCATAAAACGCTTTGCATTCATTGAGCAGATGCAAAGAGTTCCGTAAATGGCTCCTGTGCCGAGCTGCCTTTTGTGTTCACTAAGCAACAGGTAAGCCACCCGGCATGGAAACAAGAAAGTAGGGGCAATCACTGTAGCAGCGGTGCTTATTACAGCAATTCCCAGCTTCCACAAGGATTGGCCAGGTATGACATATGGATACTTACATTAGTCCAAGCTGGACCAATGTAACAAAGCAATAATAGCCATACCTGGAATTCATCTTTAAGTCTTACATACAAAATGTTTTCTGAACACTTTAGGAAGTGGAAATCATCATAAACTTTCTATGACTTCTTTTGGTCACTCGAAAAATTATACTACAAGTCAAACGTGGATTTTTTTTTTTCTAGAATTATTTTACCTGTTGGTGCTCAAGTATAATAATATTGTGTGTATCATCTATATCTAGATAGAATATATATATATATATATATATTGAGAGAGAGAAACAGAGAGAGAGAGAGAGAGAGAGATATATATTTATATCTTTTCATGTGACAACACTGAAGAAATTACACTTTGCTACAATGTAAAGTAGTGAGTGTACAGCTTGTATAACAGTGTAAATTTGTTGTTCCCTCAAAATAACTCAACACACAGCCATTAATGTCTAAACCGCTGGCAACAAAAGTGAGTACAACTCTAGGTGAAAATGTCCAAATCGGGCCCAATTAGCCATTTTCCCTCCTCGGGGTCATGTGACTCGTTAGTGTTACAAGGTCTCAGGTGTGAATGTTGAGCAGGTGTGTTAAATTTGGTGTTATCGCTCTCACTCTCTCATACTGGTCACTGGAAGTTCAACATGGCACCTCATGGCAAAGAATTCTCAGAGGATCTGAAAAAAAGAATTGTTGCTCTATATAAAGATGGCCTAGGCTATAAGAAGATTGCCAAGACCCTGAAACTGAGCTGCAGCACGGTGGCAAAGACCATACAGCGGTTTAACGGGACAGGTTCCACTCAGAAAAGGCCTCGCCATGGTCGACCAAAGATGATAAGTGCACGTTCTCTGCGTCATATCCAGAGGTTGCCTTTGGGAAATAGACGTATGAGTGCTGCCAGCATTGCAGAGGTTGAAGGGGTGGGGGGTCAGCCTGTCAGTACTCAGACCATACGCCGCACACTGCATCAAATTGGTCTGCATGGCTGTCGTCCCAGAAGGAAGCCTCTTCTAAAGATGATGCACAAGAAAGCCCGCTAACAGTTTACTAAAGACAAGCAGACTAAGGACATGGATTACTGGAACCATGTCCTGTGGTCTGATGAGAAACTTATTTGGTTCAGATGGTACAAAGTACAAAGACAAGTGTGTCTTGTCTACAGTCAAGCATGGAGGTGGGAGTGTCATGGTCTGGGGCTGCATGAGTGCTGCCGGCACTGGGGAGCTACAGTTCATTGAGGGAACCATGAATGCCAACATGTACTGTGACATACTGAAGCAGAGCATGATCCCCTCCTTTAGGAGACTGGGCCACAGGGCAGTATTCCAACATGATAACGACCCCAAACACATCTCCAAGATGACCACTGCCTTGCTAAAGAAGCTGAGGGTAAAGATGATGGACTGGCCAAGCATGTCTCCAGACCTAAACCCGATTAAGCATCTGTGGGACATCCTCAAACGGAAGGTGGAGGAGCACAAGGTCTCTAACATCCACCAGCTCCGTGATGTCGTCATGGAGGAGTGGAAGAGGACTCCAGTGGCAACCTGTGAAGCTCTGGTGACCTCCATGCCCAAGAGGGTTAAGGCAGCGCTGGAAAATAATGGTGAAACTGCTTCGGCACATCTTGACAGCCGCGAGATGTCTCATAGCCCTTTACTGGAAAAGACGGGACCCGCCTACTCAAATAGATCTATATGCCAGAATCAAGGACATAGAACTAATGGAAAAAAATGACTGCTAGATTACAAGACAGATTGGAAACACATGATGAGGTCTGGGAAGAATGGCATAGACGAGAAGATCCTCCTTGAGCCATTGGTGGAGCCTCCTCCTCTTCTCTTTCTTTCTCTTCTCTATTTCTTTCTCTTTTTTTGTTTATTAGACGATGTCAGGGTCCATGTCTACATTTATATGTTGACTATTGCACTATATATGGAACCCAATCTAAGCTTTATACATCTGAATAATTGTTTACTGATGCTGGTTATTTGCCAGTTTTGTCGCTGGCATAGCAAATTTTGTACAACAAGATATCATTGTCTTTGTAACTTACCTGACTTTTTGATTAATAAAAAAAAAAACATTATTTGTAAGAAAATAATGGTGGCCACACAAAATATAGACAATTTGGGACCAATTTGGATATTTTCACTTAGGGCTGTACTCACTTTTGTTGCCAGCGGTTTAGACATTAATGGCTGTGTGTTGAGTTATTTTGAGGGGACAGCAAATTTACACTGTTATACAAGCTGTACACTTACTACTTTACATTGTAGCAAAGTATATATCATGCAATTGTGGTCATCTTCTCTGCAGCTTAGCCGGAGTTCAGACTGGGTTCACAGGTGTCGCTCTAGTAATGTTATGTAGTGGCAACGACAAAGCTTATGTGGGGACCTTCTTTGAGCCTAAGGCAGGCCATACACGGTTCTAATCTCGAATGGTTCAGCAGGAACCGTCCAAGATTCAAACAGTGTATGGGCAGGCTGTATGTACCAAGATGATCGATTGATCGACTTGGGTACAACATGCCGTGTTTAACCTGCTAGCAATAATCACTGTCTTCTTCCGGCGGGGATACCCTCCCCCACTGGGAGAAGACCATGGCGCGACAGAAGGGATTCCTGCATCAACACTATCTTTGTTGAGGGGGGAATCTATCAAATTTCTTTCCTGCAACCCATGATTGCAGGAAAGAAATTTGCTCCATGTATGGCCGGGCCTAACAAAAATTGATGTTTAGGCAATACAAATGCATAGGATCTAATCTCTTACATCAGTGTGTCACACTGCTCATTGAATTTTTTTGTGCTAACAAGCCTGGAGATGTAATATAGAGATTTAATGCACATAGAAAAGTAAATCGGTGCCTAAAAACCTAAATTTGAACAAAATAAGAATACGGGCCACTTACTGTAACATGTTCATAGTCCTGTCCCAGCTCATGGGAACCTGCTACAACTTCCCTCTCGGCAATCCATTGCTCCAGGTCATCCACCTCCCGGTTGAGTTGGAACAGCCTGTGCCTTTCATCCAGTTTTCCTCTCCTCTCCTCCGACAAATCTTTCAGACCTGCATACAGTTTGTCCACTTGCGACTGACGCATGCTGATGCGTTCGCTGTGCAATATACAGAAAGTGGAAAGAAGCACATTAAAAGGTGAACGCTTTCAAAAAGAAACCTGTGCTAGGGGAACTATGGAAGCTTTGTTCTTACAATACTAGTTGCCTGGCCTTCTTTGGTTTCAGCACTTTCAATGATGTAAAGCAGAGGGTCTCCAAACTTTCTAAACAAAAGGGCCAGTTTACTGTCCTTCAGACTTTAGGAGGGCCGGACAGAAGTTAAAAATGCATTTAGAGTAAAAAAATGCCCCATCTTTGATGACCGTGAAAGGAATTGTGCCCCATCATTTGTGTCATTGGGCCTCATTGTTGGTGTCAGTGGGAGGAACTGTGCTCCAATGGTGTCAGTGAATGAAATAGTGGCCCAGGGGCAGGATAAAAGCAAGAAAAGGGCCGCATTCGCCACCCCCCCCCGGGCTGCAGTTTGGAGACCACTGATCTAAAGAAAGTATGAAAGCCAAATCAAAGTGATGTCTGCACACTTGTTGCTGGTAAGAAAGTTAGAAACTATTGGTTCAACATGACAGCCAGGGAGAAGACTGCAATGATGATCTCTCAGTACAGTGTCCAAAGAAGTGCACCCTACAACAATATTCATAGTTTATTTCTTTCCTAACTTAAAGACTGCATTTGTCATTAACTTTCTTCAGTTTGCACATTACTATTGCTATTTGAATAGCTGTAATGTAAAATTGTATAATTCTCAGCAACATCCCTAGTTTTTCCACACCCAGCAACTCTATTTAGTAGTACATCACATACGGTTTCTAAGCCAAGATACATAAGACCAGTCAGTTTAAATTTCATAATGTACAATATTTTCAAAAACTATTAACCACTTTAGGTATGATCTATAGCAGTTTTACTACTACAGGGCGGCACCTGTGTGCTAGCTCATATATATATATATATATATATATATATATATATATATATATATATATATATATATATATATATATATATATATATATATATATATATATACACACAGTGGGGACGGAAAGTATTCAGACCCCCTTAAATTTTTTACTCTTTGTTATATTGCAGCCATTTGCTAAAATCATTCAAGTTCATTTTTTTCCTCATTAATGTACACACAGCACCCCATATTGACAGAAAAACGCAGAATTGTTGACATTTTTGCAGATTAAAAAAGAAAAACTGAAATATCACATGGTCCTAAGTATTCAGATCCTGTGCTGTGACACTCATATATTTAACTCAGCTGCTGTCCATTTCTTCTGATCATCCTTGAGATGGTTCTACACCTTCATTTGAGTCCAGCTGTGTTTGATTATACTGATTGGACTTGATTAGGAAAGCCACACACCTGTCTATATAAGACCTTACAGCTCACAGTGCATGTCAGAGCAAATGAGAATCATGAGGTCAAAGGAACTGCCTGAAGAGCTCAGAGATAGAATTGTGGCATGGCACAGATCTGGCCAAGGTTACAAAAAAATTCTGCTGCACTTAAGGTTCCTAAGAGCACAGTGGCCTCCATAATTCTTAAATGGAAGACGTTTGGGATGACCAGAACCCTTCCTAGAGCTGACTGTCCGGCCAAACTGAGCTATCGGGGGAGAAGAGCCTTGGTGAGAGAGGTAAAGAAGAACCCAAAGATCACTGTGGCTGATCTCCAGAGATGCAGTTGGGAGATGGAAGAAAGTTGTAGAAAGTCAACCATTACTGCAGCCCTCCACCAGTCGGGGCTTTATGGCAGAGTGGCCCGACGGAAGCCTCTCCTCAGTGCAAGACACATGGAAGCCCACATGGAGTTTGCTAAAAAAACACCTGAAGGACTCCAAGATGGTGAGAAATAAGATTCTCTGGTCTGATGAGACCAAGATAGAACTTTTTGGCCTTAATTCTAAGTGGTATGTGTGGAGCAAACCAGGCACTGCTGATCACCTGTCCACAACAACTCCATGACTGTTCTTGAATGGCCCAGCCAGAGCCCTGACTTAAACCCAGTTGAGTATCTCTGGTGAGACCTAAAAACGGCCGTCCACCAACGTTTACCATCCAACCTGACAGAACTGGAGAGGATCTGCAAGGAGGAATGGCAGAGGATCCCCAAATCCAGGTGTGAAAAACTTGTTGCATCTTTCCCAAAAAGACTCATGGCTGTATTAGATCAAAAGGGTGCTTCTACTAAATACTGAGCAAAGGGTCTGAATACTTAGGACCATGTGATATTTCAGTTTTTCTTTAATAAATATGCAAAAATGTCAACAATTCTGTGTTTTTCTGTCAATATGGGGTGCTGTGTGTACATTAATGAGGAAAAAGAATGAACTTAAATGATTTTAGCAAATGGCTGCAATATAACAAAGAGTGAAAAATTTAAGGGGGTCTGAATACTTTGCCCCCAGTGTGTGTGTGTGTGTGTGTGTGTGTATAATAAATATATATATATATATATATATGCAATCCGACACTTTCGGGTAGGGGCATGCATGCATGCTGCTGGCTGCTTGCTTCCGATGTGGTTACACACAGTGGAAGCTGATCAACAGGTGCAGGGTACTAGATGTCCTCCGGCACCCGCCGATCGTTAGGCAGAGAGATCTGCCTACGTAAACAAGGCACATCGCTGTTCTGACAGGAGGGAAGAGATGGAATTTGTGTCCCTGTAATGCAGGGAATAAATTCCATCTCTTCCCCTAGTAAAAGCGCCTCACAGTGTGTAGTAAAACACTGGCTAGACACAAAGTTAACCCTTTGCTCGCCCCTGTTAACCCTTTCCCAGCCAGTGTCATTAGTACAGTGACAGCGCATTTTTTTAGCGCCAATCACTGTATTAGTGTCACTGGTCCCTAAAAATGTCAGTGTCAGAATGTCTGCCACAACATCCTGCTATAAGTCGCTAATCGCTGCCATTACTAGTAAAAAAAAAATTTTTTAAATCCTAAAGGTTGGAGATGCTATAACTTTTGCGCAAACCAATCAATATATGCTTATTGGGATGTTACCAAAAACATGAAGCATATTGACCTAAATTTATGAAGAAATTCGTTTTTTAAATGTTTTTTTACTGGATGTGTTTTATAGCAGAGAGTAACAAAATATATATCACTTTTTTCTTTCAAAATGGTCTGTCTTTTTGCTTATAGTGCAGAAAAAAATGCAGAGGTGATCAAATACTACCAAATAAAGATTTATCTGTGGGGAAAAAGGGACCCAAATTTCATTTGGGTACAGCGTTGCATGTCAGTTAAAGTAACACAGTGCTGTATCACAAAAAATGGCCAGGTCATGAAGGGGGTAAATCTTCTGGAGGTCAAGTGCTGGTCAATAAGAAAAAAAGTCAGGTAAAAAAGTAGGCTCAATACAGCTGCATCTCCCCCCCCCCTACATTAGTCTCACAGCCTGCAATATGTGGCAAAGTCAAACTCCTTACGGGGACAGGCAAGTGATCTACTTTCTAAAAAGGTATTTTAATAATAATTAATATATTTCTAATTCATGGTCTTATTAATATCTTTTGAATACCCATTAGCTAAGCAACTGCAATTCACACTATTGTTTTCCTTCTTGATATAGCTGAGCAATTACAGAAGCCTCTTATTAGTTAGAATGTAACAGCTGACAAAGCCTTAGGCACTTCGATCGTACCAGACCGATGTGAACTGGCTGGGCCCCGATCGCCCTCCCAGGACACCGTATACAAAAAAAAGACAAGATACTGACCTCTCAGGATGTCCATCTGCCACCAATGCTCTACTGGTCTTGGAAAGCTGATGTACAGTCTCTGCGTAGTCCTCCACCGCCTGCTCCAAAATCTGGTGCTTCTTCAGCATAGACACAGCGCTCTGCTCATCCTGCAATACAACACCAGAGGTCAGCGGGAAACACGATCCGTGTAACGGGATCTCTGTTCTCCAGCAATCTGCCAGAACAGCACTGAAAATAAGATCATAAACGGTTTTCTTTCACTCTACAGACCAATTGCTCATCCTTTGGGTTCCGGGTATCCTAGTTCACCTAATTTGTAGCTTTTCTGCAGGAACATCAGCTGCGGCACCCTGGAAAGACGATCTCTTACCACCACACTTTGCATTTAGAAGATCGATAGTCTGTCTGTGAGCAGCTTAGCTGGTCGGTGTATATTTAGAATCCGAAAATAAAATTAATGGTCTTCCAGTTTTCTATTTCAAGCAGAATCCCCATTAAATGCAGTTTTTTTTCCTCTGTTAAAGGGACACCTCAGACTATTTTTAGCGATCACATTTTTTGTCGTCCTAAAGCTGCCATTTTTTATGGGACTTCTATTTTTACGTGACTGCTGTTCTAGTTTTTTTTTCAGTACACATTAAAAGATCACCTTTCGAGTGGCTGCCTGAATGTTAGGCAACGTGCTTAGTATCCATGCTAGACTACTGAGATGGGATCAATTGGGGGATAAACCCAATAGATTATTTACAAACTATACATATATATAAAAAAAAAAAAAAAAAAAAAAGTATGTACACAAAACTGTAAAACAATTTTCAAGTCAATAAATTCAAGTCAATAAAATCCCTTTACAAAACTTGACCTGGTACATGCACTTCCAGCGCGTTTCACTACGTTAGGAGCTTGCTCACAGGTTACCTTATGAGCTCCTAATGGACTGAAACACGTTAGAAAGCGCATGTACCAGATGAAGTGCCCCGTATTTTGGAGAGACCATCAAATAGATATTAAGGATCTTAAAGAGGAAGTAAATTGCATTATTTGTACCTATAGATAAACCTATAATAGAGCTGGGTGATTTTCTCCAAAAAAAACAAAACAAACAAAAAAAAAAACAAACAAAAAAAAAAAAACAACTCGATTCACAATTCGAATGAGTTTTTTTTTTTTTTTTTGATGGACACCGCGCCGGTCCTGAGGAGCTGCGGGCAGGAGTTTTTAGGCGAGGCCGCGGCTTCGGCCTAGTCCACGGCATCCAGCCTCGCGGGCTAGGCCGAAGGCACAGCCTCACCTAAAAACTCCTGCCCGCAGCTCCTCAGGAGCGGCACGGTGTCAGCGCCGGTCCTGGTGGGGGGGAAAAAAAAAAAAAAAGATCTAAAAAAAAAAATCGATTTGCTGAAAATTTGAATCGATTTGACCTCTTAACTCGATTCAAATCGATTTTTTCCCCAACCCTAACCTATAATAAGGCTTACCTATAAGTACTGTAAATATCTCCTAAACGGTGTACATTTACATTACATGCAGCTGATTAGGTCATCGGTGCATGCGGTCTGAAGGAACGGCCACCGGTGTGGTTCCTGCAGATACACGTGCCCTGAACAATGGCTCCTCCGCGCAGGAGTGACGCTATCGCAGCTCTGGCCGAGAAGGAAAACCGGGAGAAGATGGACGCTGCCTCCAGTGATTACATCGCATTGCTGGAGGGCTTCATTTTCAGGTAGGTTTCACAAAATATGCTAGTATGCGGTGCATACTAGCACATTATGCCTTTACCTTGCAGGTCCTAAAAAAAACAAAAACAAAAAAACCAAAACAACCAGCGGTTTACAACCGCTTTAATATGGTAAGCAATCCCCCTTTTTCCTTTCTAGTACTTAGGCAGAGACTCTGCGAGTGGCTGACAACTACAGGGAACCAGCTTCCCCGATCGGTAGTTGCTTGGGGATTGAAGCTTGTAGCGAAGTACTGGTTCTCGTTTATCAAAGAATATAGATGGCCTTTTAGGGGGAGATTTACTAAAACTGGTGCAGTTGTGCATAGTAACCAACCAGCTTCTACCATCAGCTTGTTCAATTAATCTTCGACAATAAAACTTGGAATCTCATTGGTTACTATGCACAGCTGCGGCCAGCTTCTGTGTGTGCACCGGTTTTAGTAAATCTCCCCCGTTATTGTAACACTTGCTTCACCCCAAATGCTTTTGACCCCTTTGAAGGAGTTCCTGCCATTCCCCACACCATTAGGCTAGCGATATATATGCATAGATTTCTTTGTCATTGTCACCATTTTCAGTGCTTATGCTGGCCATACATGGTTAGAGATCAAGAACAAATTCCTCCAACCACATAGTGTGTATGGAGGAATCTCCACAGTCCGCTATCGAATTCTGACAGCCGTGACACCCATGGCTGCTATAATATCTGCACAGTGACTGCATCTGATAAGATGTAATCAAGGGCTGATCATTTCCCACCCAGCTCAGGAGAGTTTTAAAAGTTTTTTTAGACATTTGTTGAGCCAGGTAGTGCTGACAGGGCAACCCATGTCTTGAATTTCATCCAGTGCATAGCGAGTAAGGATGAGCTCCTGCGTGTTTGCATGGTGAACGTGCCGAGCCCGCCAGGAAGTCGGCGCAGCGCTAATCACAATCAGTGAGACATTTCCCGATGTTCGGCTGCAGAGATCGGGAAATGTCTCCCTACCTGTGATTAGCACTGCGCCGACTTCCTGGCGGGCTCGGCACGTTCAGCATGCGAACACGCCGGAGCTCATCCTTAGTGGCCAGCTTTGTAAAGCAGCAATTCTCACTGTTTATGTTTTCCATCTTCCGGGCCTCCCTGAGGATCAAATTGCAGTCTCTAAAGTTTAGCAACTTGAAGATAAATGTGCGGGGAGGTGCCCCCGGAGGGCCGCGGGTAGGTGGCAGTCTATGGGCCTGCTCCACCACGAAATGAGGTGAGAAGGATGCTTGAGGGCAGAGCGTGCGTAGAAGGCGCTCAGCATAGGCTGGTGTGTCGAGCCCTCCACTCCTTCCAGCAGACCTGTAATCCGAAGGTTGTTGCACCAATTCCTGTTCTCGGCATCTTCTGCCCTGGATTCGAGGTGCTTCAGCCTCACCTGAACGGAATGTAGGGTGGCTGAGTGGTCTCGCTCTCTCACTGTTTATAGTGCTTAAGCTGGTCATACAGTTTTTTTTTTTTTTTTATTCAGCCAGAAAGCTGAACTAAAAAAAAAAAAAAAAATTAACAGATTCATTCATCCACACACAAGGTGGATGAAGGATTCAACCCCATGGGGACATTGCACTCCGACAGCGGCAGCAGTCGCTGATGGATGGCAAATTTTCTACCTTCTTTCTTCTACAGAAGTCTATGGAACAATCGACTTATGTTGAGCTGGGGAGGCCACACATTAATTGGAATTTCGATCAATGTATGGGCAGTAATAGGGTGGTCAGCTAGTGTGCTAATAGCTAAATGTTTTTAATTAATTTACCTCTAGGTATGTAAATAAATGCATGACCCTTTTTATCTGAGACTTTTTTTCCTTTGAAAGAGGTTTTTGTGATAGGTTTAGGCCATTCTATAATGTACTAGAAATTATCTTAAGAAATTCTGCATTCTTAAAAAAATTGGCAGCCTAAAATCATCCTTTCTATGAAATCATCCTGTTATATTTAGTGGCCGAGCTGCAATATTAGACATCGCCAGGAAGAGGTTCTTCTGGTCAATTTTGGAAACCATAAATTATGGACAAGCATGGACAACCATGTGGACTTTTGTTATAGAACCTATGTTAACTTTCCTCCTGACCAAGCAGAAGATACATAAACTGGAGTTAAATCAGTCATTGGAATGGCAATGCTCCAAAGAAGAACTTGGTAAAACTTAGTAAACTTGTAATAGTGAACACCAATGCCTCATATAACAACATCTATGTGATCAAGACAAGGGTTGTACTTAAAGTTTAGTTCAGTCACCTTGGCTTTCTCTTCCGACATCATGTAAAGTTCTTGCTCACTCATCCAGGCCTCAGCCTCTGCAGCATCAAAATAATACTGCTGAGCTTTGTGGGCTTCCTCCAGCCTCCTGTGCCTCTTCTCCGTCTCCTCAATGAGGAGGTTCCATAGCGTCTGAAGGTCCGACAGTCGTTTCTGCATGGCTTCAGGATTAAGACTGCCATCTTCCAAAATCATTTGGCTCCTCTCAAAGATATCATCGTTGCGGTGTTGGTGGCCTTGGATCTCCTTCTGAAGAGTCTATAAAAAAAAGAACACAACGTTATATAATGTCAAAAACACACAAAAATGACCACACCTCCAGAAGAAGCTGGTGCTAACTGCTAGCTATGTATAGTCAAGATGGCCACTTTGATTACATCAGGTTACGGTGGTTCACTGATTCTGGTTACATAACTACCCAGTTTTCTATGAAAACTAGACAATAGTCTTAATTCTGTACTGACTGGTAATCCTTGTTTTCATGGGATCCCCAACATCTACAGCTTTTGGGAGGTCATCAGAGTAGCGATATACATATTGCCTTCCCTCAGTTATTCAAGAACATCTTTAGGACAGGTCGAGTGGCAACCGGGTGCACTTCCTTCAAATGTCATATAAATAAACAAATGGTGAATAGTGACCACAATACACCGATTGCTTGTGCTGCTCTGTACTCACCATCCTTTAAGTGTTTGCCTGTGCCTTGCTGGAATAAACCTGTGTGTTGGTTTTACAATAGGTTGGTTCCTTTAAGGATATAGGCATGGTTCCGTGATCCATTAACTTCTAAGTGTTTGGTTGGAACAACAGAGGACCGAACTGGCTCAGATTTACCCCCCTTCATGACCAGGTAATTTTTTTGCGACACGGCACTGCGTTAGTTTAACTTACAATTGCGTGGTGGTGTGACACTGTACCTAAATAAAAATGATGTCCCCCCCCCCCCACAAATCAAGTTTTCTTTAGGTTGTATTCGTTCACTTCTGTTTTTTGTTCTTTTCCCTGCTATAAACAAAAAAGCCTGATAATTTTGAAAAAAAAAAAAAAAAAAGAAGAAAAACAATATTTTTTACTTTCTGCTATAAAAAAAAAAAAAAATCGAATTTCTTCATTATTTAGGCCAATCTGTATTCTGCTACTTATTTTTGGTAAAACAAAATCCCAATAAGCGTATATTGATTGGTTTGCGCAAAAGTTTTAGTATCTACAAACTATGGGATGTTTTCATTTTTTTACTAGTAATGGTGGCGATCAGCGATTTAAAGCAAGATTGTGATTTTGCCGCAAACAGTCGGGACACTTATGACACTTTTTGGGGACAAGTGACACCAATACAGTGATCAGTGCTAAAAATATGCACTGTCACTGTACCAATGACACGGGCTGGAAAGGCGTTAACATCAGGGGTGATTAAAGGGTTAAATGTGTGCCTCACCAGCGTTTTACTAAACTGTGGGAGGTGCTTTCAATACGGGATGGCATGGATCCACGTCCTTGCTTTGCAGGAACACAGGATCCATGCCTTCCCTACTGACAGAACGGCAATCTGCCTTGTTTACATAAGCAGACTGCCGTTCTGCTTCTGCACCGAAGGATCGGCGGGTTCCAGCGGACATCGAGACATTGATCAGCTCCCACGGTGGACAATAAGGCTTGCGTGGCCCCAACCCAGAAGTGCTGGATCATGTACTAGGTGTGTGATCCAGCACAGTAGAGCTGCCCTGCCATCGAATATCCAAGTAATACGATCGGCAAGCGGTTAAGTTTTAAGAGAAAATTGATATTGTGGCTTAAATTGATTAACTGCTTAAGGACCGCCCCACACAGATATACTGCAGCAGGGTGGCCCTCCTGTGCAAAATCATGTACGGGTACGTGATTTCGTGCACAGGGTCTGAAACATGCATGTCGCCTGCGACCCACTTCCGCTGTCATTGGATACAGCGGGAGCCAATCAGCAGGTCCGGCCGATCGTTCTCTGGAGAGGCAGAATGGCGGTTTGCCTATGTAAACAAGGCAGACTGCCGTTCTGTGAGAGTTAGATGGAGATCTTGTGTTTCTGCTAAGCAGGAACACAGATCTCTGCCTTCCTACAGTTACAGCATTCCCCACAGTTAGTAAGCACTTACTAGGAGCACACTTAACCCTTTGATCGCCCGTTAACCCCTTCCCTGCCAGTGTCATTAGTACAGTGCATATTATTTAGCACTGATCACTATATTAGTGTCACTGGTCCCCAAAATGTGTCAAAAGTGTCAGTTAGGTGCCCGATTTGTCCGCCGCAACAACACCAAAAATCGCCGCCATTACTAGTAAAAAAAAAAAAAAAAAAAAAAAAATCCATAAAAATATCCCCCATCTTGTAGACACTATAACTTTTGCGCAAACCAATCAATATACGCTAACTGGGATTTTTTTTTTTTACCAAAAATATGAATACATACTGGCCTAAGCGGATGCATAAATTAGAATTTTTACATTTTTTTAATTGTATATGTTTTATTGCAGAAATTTTTTTTTTTTTTTCAAAATTGACGCTCTTTTCTTGTTTATAGCGCAAAAAATAAAAACTGCAGAGGTGATTAAATACCACCAAAAGAAAGCTCAATTTGTGGGGGAAAAAAAAAAAGGACATCATATTTGGGTACAGTATTGCACGACCGCGTAATTGTTATTTAAAGTAACGCAGTGCCGTATCGCAAAAAATGGCCTGGTCATGAAGGGGGGGGGGGGGGGTGTGCAAACCTTCTGGGGTGGTTAAAACACAGAAATGTAAGCCAAAAGACATCAAGTTTCTAACCAATTTAGGTTTTACTAAGCAAATTAAAATGAACAGAACCCTTGGTTGGAAACAAAATTGGCAAAGCGTATAGGCTGGGTGACATTAAATCTTCCCTAGTCTACAGTTCTCACATAAAAGAGGGTGAGGTCCAACATTCCGGAGTCAGCGGTATTTGGAAAATTTAAAAATGAACCTTTAAAATTTCCCTAAACTTTCACAACTGAAAAAATAAATACTGTGTGACCAAAGACACAATCTATGCAGAGTGTTATACCATTCAGAAAGAAAGAATGTGTGATGAATTACAGAATTGCTCCCGAACCTCTTATCATACCATAGCTGAATACCTTGTTTTCCTATATTCATTCTACACAAATAGAAACAAAACAAAATCGCTCGTTCTAGGAATTTACTCATCACTACACGAGTTAAATGAGCCTCTTCACAACAGCAGTATGAGAGCTCACCCTCCAAATCGCACAAACGTCATTCATAAAAGGAAACATTTGTTTAGCGACTATAAACAAACATTCGGGGCGGCAAAGAAAGTCAGTCCTTTGAAACGTTCCTCTAAGCCTCCCTTTCTGCAAGTAAAAATAACACTGCGAGCACAAAAGGCCTCGGAGACATCTCGCAGAAAGGAAACGCGAAACCAGAAGACAAGGAAAATACCATCTCGTTTGCGCTTACCCGTGTTTACACATGGGTGTAGCCGCTATTGGAGCGAGGAAGGAAATGATTCAAATCGCATTCCACGGCATGAATGCAGCAAACCCGGGAAATGCAATTTCACGTGGCTAATGTTTTAACCACTTAAGGACCGTGCCTCTTTTTTTGAGATTTGGGGTTTACAAGTTAAAAACTGTTTTTGTTTTTTGTTAGAAAATTACTTAGAACCCCCAAACATTATATATTTTTTTTCTAACACCCTAGAGAATAAAAAGGCGGTTGTTGCAATACTTTCTTTAACACCGTATTTGCAAAATATTTACAAATACTGCAGCTGCTGACTTTTAATTGGACACTCACCTGTCCCTGGGTCCAGCGATGCGAGGAATCGAAGCCCCGCTCGTCCCCCCCCACCCCCTCCGCTCGTCGGCGCCGGCATTTCAACTGTGGGCGCCGGGCTGTGGCTTCACAGCCTGGCACCCACTGTGCATGCGTGAGCGGCGCCGTGATTGGCCGCTCAATCACCTGGGACCTGTAATGGGTCCCAGATGATTGACAGGAGGGAGGGAGCAGAGCCGAGCCCTTCCTGTGCCTGGGGGGGAAGTGATGTCACCAGCCCAGGCAAAGGAATAGGCAGACTACAAGGGACCACCTAGCAACAGGCATTTAGAGGTAAGTAAAAAAAAAAAAACATTCAAATGTTTTTTTGTTTTGTTTTTTTACAATTTTTGAGGTATTTTTGTTTTTTTGGGTGGAACCCCACTTTAAAGTCTGGGGAGTTTCCTGGCCATGGACACAAAATATCCATGTTTTGTTCCACAAGCCATTTAGTTATCACTTTTGCCTTATGGCAAGGTGCTCCATCATGCTGGAAAAGGCATTGTTCATCACCGAACTGTTCTTGTATGGTTGGAAGAAGTTGCTCTTGGATCATGTTTTTGTACTATTCTTTATTCATGGCTGTGTTCTTAGGTAAAAAATTGTTGATTGAGCCCACTCCCTTGGCTGAGAAGAAACCCCACACATGAATGGTCTCAGGATGCTTTACTGTTGGCATGACACAGGACTAATGGTAGCGCTCTCCTTTTCTTCTCCAGACAAGGTTTTTTTCTGGATACACCAAACAATTGGAAAGTGGATTCATCAGAGAAAACTACTTTCCCCCAGTCCTCAGCAGTCCAATCCCTGTACCTTTTGCAGAATATCAAACTGTCCCTGATATTTTTCCTGGAGAGAAGTTGCTTCTTTGCTGCCCTTGACAGGCAGGTCATCCTCCAAAAGTCTTCTCCTCACTGTGCGTGTAGATGTACTCAGACCTGCCTGCTGCCATTCCTGAGCAAGCTCTGCACTGGTGACGTCCCGATACCGCAGCTGAATCAACTGTAGGAGACGGTCCTGGCACTTGCTAGACTTCTTTGGGCGACCTGAAGCCTTCTTCACAAATGTAGTGGAAATGTTTTTGTATGGGATTAAGTTCATTTTAATGGCAAGGAGGGACTTTTCAATTAATTGCAATTCATCTGACCACTCTTCATAACATTCTGGAGTGTATGCAAATTGTCATCATAATAAACTGAGGCAGTGGACTTTGTGATAATTAATATTTGTGTAATTCTCAAAACTTTTGCCCATGTTAGCCTCTACCCACCCAGATAAATGTGAAGACGCACTTGTGTAGCGTAGGTAGTTCATAAAAAAATCCTATTGGAAGGGTGTTGTACTTCAGTAGGAATCTCCACCTGAGACAGGAACGAATCTCTGAAATTCCAAAAAAGGAACATAAGGGGGCGCCAGCTAAGTGCAGCATCAATGGGTTTCAAACCATGTTTTGAGAAAGGAGCCAATGGGAGTTCCGAAATGTGTTACCATAGCAACCGGCCCGCCCTAGGTGTGGCATCAGATCCTGCCTTGCGTTCCACAGTGGCTCTCCTCACTTCCTGGAACACTGGACTTGGTTTCCTCACTGACAACACTCTGTTTGCTGTCACAAGCGGCTCTTCTGTTGGACGGCTTCCATTCAGTGTGGCATCGTTGCAGATATGCAGGTATTAGATTGTAAGCTCACAGGAGCTGGGCCCTCCGAACCCTCTTGAATTGAATTGTATTGTCTCCCTTTATATTGTAAAGCGCTGCATAAACTGTATAAATCCTGTATTATAATAATAATAATAGACTCTTTGAAGTTCCATTTCTGTGAGTTTGCATTTGGCTTTTTAAATCACTTGCCGACCAGCCACCGTCATTATACTGCGGGAGGTCGGCACGTTCCCGCAAGCCATCGTAGCTGTACGTCGGCCCTTTAAGCAGTGAACCGATGCACGTTGCCGGAGGTCGTGATGACCCCAAATTGGGGGCTTTTTCGCAACCATAATCAGCACTTTTTTTTTTCTCCGGCACAATGCTTAAATAATTGGCGCCGAACGCACGCAAATATGCAGCCTCTTGGTGGCTGCATATTTGCATGCAATAGCGCCGAGAGCGTGCACCTTGCGCGCTTCCAACAGTGACCGACGGCTCACGGAAAGGTTCCCGATCGCTGTTTGCGATCGAGACTTTTCAGATCATGTGACCACCAATCATTGCGGTCACGTGGCCATAAGCCCCACCCTGACTCCCGGCATAGCAAATCCTTTAAAGGGCTGGCGTCAAGGGGCTAAAACGCATATTTTGGAACGATAATATTCGGCAGCCGAAACTTCGATGCAGCACTAGTTTTTGCTTATGTCTACCTTGTATTTTCATAGAAAAACAAAATAAACTCAATAAATCTAAAAGTTCTGATTCAAGTTCAAAGCATCATATTTTACAATGACTAAGGAGCTCACCTGATTTTTTTTGATCAGTAGCTGCACGGTCTGGAGGTTGTGTCCATGGTCAGTTGATGTTGCAAGAGGCATTCTCTCTTCAACCCAGAGCTGGAAAAAAAAAAAAAAGAACAAATATGTTCAACAGAAAGCAAAGCAAATTTATTCTGACTATTTTATTAGGATGAGAGACTGAACTTTAAACCCCCCGCTATTTAAAACTCCAGAAACAATAAGCTAGAATGAAATCACAGCTGACAAATCATGCAGAACGCTAGAAACTTGGGTCACTTACAATCTCATCTTCCACATCTCGGTTGAACTGGTGAATTTCTTTAGAAGCCAAGAGATATTTTTTCCTCTCATTTAGCGGGGCCATTAGTTCCACGAACCTCTTCTCCACAACTATACGCTGACCGTCAACCTCATCTGGACTCTTCCCCTCCTGGCTCAGGGCCTGAGCCTGGCTCTGCAGCTCTTCCACCTCCTTCTTGCGCACATCCATTTGTTTTTCCAGCAGCTAACAAAACGAAATATCATTTTAATATGCAAGATAAGAAGAGAGACCTCTTCAAATAAGTACGGTGGGCAAGAACTGTGTGCAATTAAACTGTAGGTGGACATAAATCATTACATTTCATGTATGCAAAGATTATTACAGGACAAACATTTTTTGGTGCATTCGTGTAATAATCGGTGTGTGGAGTGCAAACGATCAGGAGGACCAATATCAGAAATCTGGTGGGTTAGAAATTTTCACCTAAAATTCTATGCATTTTTGCTGATTTAAAAAAAACAAAAAAAAAAAAAAAAAAAAAAAAAAACCTGGCTCCATATGAATGACTACTAAATAGGATGAGATTACCTGGCACTGAGAAGTTCATGTACACGATGGATTAAAAGCGGTTCAGCGTAGAACGTGATTTTATATCCCCCCCCCAACCATGTTCAACGCTACAGAGATTTAATCAAACCCAGACAGCCAATTGCACAAGAACATGGAAAGAGCCAACACATATGCTCAGATAAGGCAACCTGAAATGTTGTGTGGCTGTGGGTTACCTAATACGCAACAGATTTGCAAATCAACTGTAAATGTCAAATCCGACAACCATGGGTTTGGTGGGCAAGCGCCAACCATCCATATAATGCATGGAAAATGGGTCACCCTAGAAAGAATACATGTTCCATGTTATTTACAAATTAAATTGATTTTTTTTTTAAATTTAGTGCTTTTTCAATGTGAAATGTGTAAATATTTGTTAATATATATGTGTAAAAATATTCACCAACAAAGCAAACAAAAAAAAAGTTTTAATTGTTTATCGTTTATAATATAGACGTGAACAAAAGAAAAAAAAAAAAAATCAGGAAAATAATTAAATGGAGGAGAATAGGAAGTTAATTAAGGCTGATTAGAGTAAATGAAGGGTTAATAAGGGGTTGAACAGAGGAACATTTGTTCATCCCTTTGATCTGCAGATGAAGAAACAGAAATATACAAAAAGAAACAGTGTTTCAGGGCTGAGCAATATTGTTAATAAACATTTCCGGCTGCTTTTTTTTTTTTGACAACTCCAATTACTGGACTTCTTTAACACAGGTGAAACCCACTGACAGCTCAAAGAACCGAGCCTGAAAGTAACAGTTTCAGGTATCGGTGCATTTGCAGGAGTACTGATACTTGTGCAAATACTCGATATCGGCACCGATACTAGTATAGGTGCAACCCTACATGAGACTGCAACTGCATGTTTTTTTTTTTCCTTGTACTTATGCATGCATTTGATGCACGTTTTACTACCTGCATTTGTCCTGTGAGGTCACTTCCTTCTTTCCTTGGGCTTCTATGTACACTGATATGTTACAGTGCTTTTGCATGCTTTTTTTGCAGTGAGGAAAATGCTGCATGCTGCACTTTACTGCACTGCAATGGTGTGAACTATGCCCATAGGATAGTCTGGGTTTTGCACCGTCTATGCAGTTGGAGTGCAGCCAAAAATGCATCCAACTGTTTCCCACTGCATTTGGTGTGAAAGAGCCCTTACTGTGTAGCTACCTAAAGGCTCTTTCACACCGAACACAGTTGGCTGCCTTTTTAAACTGCACTCCAACTGCATAGACAGCCGAAAATCAAGGCAATTCTGTGGGCATAGCTCATATCATTGCAGTGCAGCAAAGTAAAAAAAAAATTGAACATGCTGCCTTTTTTTCGCACCGTGCCCCTTTAAGCCAAGAAAGCCAAGCCCAGAAACATATAGAAAAATGAACTGCAAACAACGCAAAATGCATTCAAGTGCACTTCAAAACGCATGTAAACATGCAGTCAAAAACGTGCAGTTTATGGTGTGAAAGGGCCCCAAGGCTAGCCATGTGTGTAGATTTCCCACAGGGCGAGGGAGAAATCAATCAATTCCCCCAATCCACACTAGGTAGCCTGGATGGAGGGATCTCCCCACGGCTGTTGAATATTTATTTTATTTATTTCAGTTATTCATAGAGCGCCGTCAATTTACGCAGCACTTTACATATACATTGTACATTCACATCAGTCCCTACCTGCAAGGAGCTTACAATCTAAGGTCCCTAACTCACATTCATACATACTAGGGACAATTTTTAGACAGGATCCAATTAACCTATCAGCATGTCTTTTGGAGTGTGGGAGGAAACCGGAGTACCCGGAGGAAACCCACACAGGCACAGGGAGAACATGCAAACTCCAGGCAGGTAGTGTCATGGTTGGGATTCGAACCAGGGACCCTTCTTACTGCTAGGCGAAAGTGCTACCCACTACACCACTGTGCCGCCCTAATACCCCAACAGTGACTGCCTCAGACAGGCAAGTAGACAGACTGGTAAACTGGCCGTAAGTTCAAGACAAAAAAAGTATTCTTCTTTAAAACAACTTGCCATGTGATTTGCTCTGTGTTCAGTTAAGATTACAAATTATGAAATATCATTTGCTAAAAGAGATCTACGCTATTAAATTGTATTGTGATTATACGGTCTACCCTCATGTTGTAAAGCTCTGCATAAACTGTCGGCGCTATATAAATCCTGTATAATGAGGATAATAAAAGGATAATTAAAAATAAAAAAAAAAAATAAAAAATAATAAACTTGCAGTGTGTTATGTCACAAGCAGAGGGTGCTGTGCGGTGGGATGCTTGGCATATGTGACATACATAAATGGACCTAATGATTTGCACATGGGATTTCAATGTCATATGGAGCCTTTGTCCCTGGAGGGATTCAGTAGATTTTCTAGCCAGTCCTGGCTGCACAAATCTGGCTCTCGTCTGCACTAAATGTAACGCTGCGCTCGGGGAGAGAGTGACAGAGAGGAAAAGAAAGGCTCTGTGTGAATGACTTCTTTCCCGGGTACAGTGCCCACTCAATGCCTCTTCATAGTCCTTTCACTGGCTGACATTTGAAAGATCACATTCCGGCACAAGCTGTCTGAGACTTCAGCACAATAAATGTGCAAACAGAAGCCGCATAGAGCCTATAACTGGCAGGGGCTGCGTGGGAGGACAGCCTGAATTACACGCTCCCCTTTGTCCCTGGCTATTTCTGATCGCTAATGAATTAAAGCTCCAAGTCATTAGAGTCCAATTGCTGGGTTTGCCTATGGGTCACTGAAAGATTTCCAAATATGCTGCAAGTGTTGTTATGTGTACTGTGCCTGGCATCCTCTTGTGATGGAAGATTTTAGAAGTCCTTTGATATTTGATGGAAGTAAAAGGCCCACGTTAATGTAATCAGCAGATCTGGAGACCCAGAAGGTCCCTACAGAGGGCAATGGCCCACGTTGCTCTCTGCAATGTGCAAGTGCCATAAGTGCATGCAAGTGCCATTTATGGCACTTTGTTCATTTGGGAGCTGCTGTATGGGAACCGAAGACTGCGATAGAACAAGTGCACTACACAACCCAAGCAACTGTCAATCATGTGCTTCTCTGAAGCCACACGCTCCGAGCCCAATGTAAGAAAGAGTACAGCTAGCCGTACAAGGTGTAGATTTTACTCACTCAGCCCTGCAGGCTTAAAGCAGAGCTCCAGGCTCCTTCAGAAAAAATTAAAAATTTAGCAGCTACAAAAAAACAGTAGCTGCTGACTTTTAATATTAGGACACTTTCCTGTCCACGAATCCAGCGGTCTCTTCACCAGAGCCGATTTTTCAATCAGCTCTCTGGTGATGACGTCGCCATTTCAGCTAAAGGGAAAAAGGCAGCGAAGCCTTGCGTCTTCACAACCGGTTCCCTACTGCGCTGCGCGAATGGCCCGGCGGCGGGTGAAGGAGGAAGGGGGTCGAAAATCTGGCTGACTTTGCCATGGCGAAGTCAGCCTCAAGTGGGAGCGGGTACCTGTCAAAACCAGGTACTCGCTCCCCCCTGAAAAGTGCCAAATGTGGCAGCGGAGGAGGCAAACAAGTGGAGTTTTTTTGGTAGGGCTCTGCTTTCACACTGAGGAGTTTTACTCTTTTGCGCTTAAAAGAAAACCTCAAGAAAAAATGCTTCCTCTTAAAAGTTCTATGTATATGTTCACACTGGGGCGTTGCGCTTCCGTTGCGGTGTAAAAAATACTGCTTGCTGCATTTTTGGAGTATGTTGGTCAGTTAAAAAAAAAACAGCACCAAAAACGCACCTCCCTAATGAAAGCGATAGAAAACACTGAAAAAATGAGGCAAAAATGCATCTACAATGTGTTTTTTGGTGTGTTTTTTCAGCCACATGTCCTTAAAAAAAAAAACGCACCACAAACAGTTAAATTGCAGCAAAAAATGCGACTTTCGCGTTTTTTGTGGCTGATCAGTGAGAAAGTAGCCCAAGAAGAGAAATAACTTGTTAGCCCTATACACGCAGGATGATGGAGGAATGCCCCCTGCGGGCTTGTTTACGGCATCTGATTGGATGCAGCCACTGTTCATCTGGCAATTTTCCACCCTGCTCCTTTGATTTTTCACTCAAATCTCACTGAGCCAAGAATGTTTCATTTTTCAGCACAGGTGTACCCCTCAAAAATTCTATAAGCTGCGTGATCCTTGGCTGTCTGTCCCTGAGCTGGCACCTGTATCCCTGGTCATTCCATTGTTAAAGAGCACTGCTCCCGGGAGTAAGTAATTGATAGTTGAGGCGAATGGAATAATGATGTCTTAGGAAGAGTTATTGGAACCAGCTCTGTTTTCACACTAGAGGCACGAATACTGGGTTGCAAACCCTAGTTTGTAGTTTGTGCGTGTTACAAATATCTCACACTAAGGGCTGGTTCACACTGGGGCGGCTTCCAAGTCGTCCGACTTTGAAGCCGCCACACACAGCATGACCTCAGTGTGGCTTGCAAACGACTTCTTTAATAGAAGTCAATGCAAGCCATTCCGAAGTCACCCCAAAGTAGTACAGGAACCTTTTTCTAAGTCGGAGCGACTTGAGTTGCTCCTATTAGAACGGTTCTATTGCACTGCATAGAGCGCGACTTGTCAGGCAGCTAAGTCGTCTGACAGGTCGCCCCAGTGTGAACTGGCACTAAGGACTATAGAGGAGATAAAAAAAACAAAAACAAAAAAAAAACCACAGCATTGACTGTATTCATCAAGACCAGGAAGGAACCAGTAAATTACATTTACCAGCCCTTTCCCCGCTCTCAAATCTGACAGATCCCCCGCAGCAGCTGGCGGGAGGTGGAAACAAGGCATGTATAGGAACCGATGCCTTCCATTTCCCTCCTGCAGTCGCTGAATGTCTATGGGAGGGAGAGGAGAAGCGGGCATTCAGCGGCTACATTGAGAAATCGGTTCATCTACATGCCGCCGCCCTCCTATCCAGTTTGTACAGGGGGAACACTCGGGTCCCCTGGAGTATGAAGCCGCTGGCAATGGCCACCCCTGCACGTACGCCATTGGGGTGCAAGAGGCTCTTTTTTTTTAAAGCGTCTTATGCAAGTCTTCAGAGAAAAGGGGGGCATTAGCCCATTCACCAAATGAAATGTCCACTTATCTTTATTATTTCAGCTATGCAGAACTTGGGAGACCATGAAGATCACAGAGCCAGATGAGCAAACAGTTGAGATATGGTCCAACCATGGTTCTAGTCTCCCAGGACCTACTACTTCAGGAACTGATGGGACTTTATTTAAAAAAAAATAGAAGGAGTCAAGTAATGTTACTAAAAAAAGTCATTCTTCTATCATTTCTAAACCTCTCACACTTTCTGGGATCACCAAAAATCTTGCATTTATGAGTTCGCTCTTTCTAATTATGTGGATAGCTACAGGTCATGCATAGAGCCCAGTTTCCTGTAAAACTTGTCATTGGAGAAAAAAAAAAAAAAAGAAAAAAAGGGGACTGCGGGCTGAGGACTCCTCTGAGAAATTTGCATTTAACTAGCAAAACCAGTTATGTCCACTCACAAACCATTTCTAGTTGCTGCTAAGCAGATAAGCAACCGAGAACAGGTCTGGGGCAAAATAACGAGGTTACTACTATTCCCAGTACTAAGATTCTTGGTATTTTGTTGAAGGTTTCTATTATACATTCTTGATCTTTTGTCGAAAGAAAGTCTGTGCTAGAAGACAAATGTAGGGAACCACTGCTGACTCCGAAAATATTAGTTGCCTGCCTGTCATGAGTTTGTGACCCCTGAACAAGTATGCATCCAGTGAAGCAAGATTGCGGAACTTTTGATTGCATAACTTGCTCTGGTTTTGTGAAAATTCAAAGCCATTGGATCAGCGTAACAGAGACCTCAGCAATTGTGGGGGTGATTATATGGCACTAGGGTGGTTAATGGAATAGGGTGAATGTGTGAATGGCTGTGGGAGGTGATATAAAAAAAAAAAAAAGTCCCATAGGAGAGTCACAAGAATTAAAAATCTATAAAAAGGTCACAAAGGTTGGAGTCAATGGAAGTCACTAAACAGACTGTGTAAAATTACAGATAGTGGTTGCAACTGCCATGTGGAGCGATGGATTCACTTAGTATCTGTAAAAAGAGCAAAAAACACACGGAGCAATGCCATGTAAGTGTAGATATATCAGAAAGACGGCAATAACATTTTCAAAAATGCACTCATTTATTTGAAGGTTAAAAACATGACATTTCACAGTGGATGTCAAGTTTTTTCATCCTTCAAATAAATGTGAGTGCATTTTTTTTTTGTTGCCTTTTTTGTGTGTTTTTTGCTCTTTTTAGAGATATCAGCAAAGGCTGTGTAAGGGTACACTTTTACGTTTCGGTAATGTGCAGTTCCTGCAATGCAGGGATTTATTGTATGTACATTACAGTATGCTGCAATTCATTCTGAAAGGCACACCAATGCATGACAGTAACAAAAATACACCAGTACACCACAACGTACAGATGTGAAGTATATCAGTGTATTTATTTCAATTTTTTTTTTATTTCAGGTATTTAAAACTTGTGGAGAAATGGGCCCTAAATATAAGGGGAGATGTACCATCTGGAAATAAGAGCTGTATGTGGAGAAGCACATGAAATGGCACAGATAACCGATCCTTACCATTACGCTCTTATCAGCCAATCACTCACCTGCTGCTTCTTCAGCAGGATGTTCAC
The DNA here is from genome assembly GCF_042186555.1 of Aquarana catesbeiana. NCBI lineage: Eukaryota > Metazoa > Chordata > Amphibia > Anura > Ranidae > Aquarana > Aquarana catesbeiana. The sequence goes on along the minus strand of NC_133327.1, from coordinate 668,622,460 downwards.
ACTGGTGAGATCCTTGCCATAGTCATCAGACTGAATCTGACTCTCCAGTCCATGAAGCCACTTGTCCAGATCTGCACAGCTCTGGGTGAACAGTTCAGCTTTGTTGGCATCGAAAAGTCTCTGGGCCTTTGTCTGCGTTGTGGTTTCCAGCTCTTCCCACATTTCATGCAGGCCTGTCATCTTCTCCTTCACTATGGGCGCCGTTTCTGGCTTTTCCACCATCAACTGGTTTCCTTCCTACAACACAGGACAAGAATACTCAGAATTGGCCATGAAACTTTTTAGTGGAAAGACGTAATTCCAGGAAAGTTAAAGTCTGTCGCTGTCTAAATGTGAAAAATAAAGGATAAAAAAACAAGTATGACAATGACACAAACCTATATTTTGTACAGTCTTGTGGTTTGTCTTTTACTGCTTGCAAAGTGGAGCACAAAATTATTTTAGCAGGTGCGCCGAATGGAAATTTTGGTGCCGAAACCGAAAATTCAGGATGCACTTGGCCGAAAACCAAAACCAACAGTTTAAAAAAATAAATAAATAAAAATGTATAGGTGTGTGTGTGTGTGTGTGTGTGTGTGTGTGTGTGTGTGTGTGTGTGTGTGTGTGTGTATGTGTGTGTGTGTATATATATATATATATATATATATAAATAAATAAATAAAACGCAGCAGTTTTTTTAATATGTAATTGTTTTACATTTCGACTTTTTAATATCATGATTTTAAATGAATATGAATTTATTGTCGGCAATAATCGGCACCTTTAGCACAAAAAAAGCTCAAGAAAAATGTATTCCTTTAAATACTATGTATGTCTTCACATTGGTCCGTTGCACTTCCATTGTGGTGTTAAAAATCTTGTTTGCTGCATTTTTGGTCAGTTAAAAACAAAACGCACCTCTCTGTTGAAATGCATTGAATACGCACCAATAACGCACCAGTGTTACGTTTTTGGTGCGGTTTTTGAGTCATCTGACCTATGAAAAACAAACCATAAGGACAGTAAAATCGCATGCATTTTCGGTGCCATTATCGCCACCCATTTTCTCCTATTGATAAAATGCCGATAACACCATTCTCCGCTGCCGAAATTTCAGCGCATTTCTAAAGTACACAAAAGAAGTGTTATACCCGTAAAGTGTTTTGTACAATAAAGCTTCCCCAGTGCTTTACATGGCTCTTAGCAGTCTCTCAAGGGCTCTCCCAATTTTGTGTCTGTTTGCCCCATGTTGGCATTGTGTCCACCGTAACATTTGCAGTGGCAGAGTACGAGTATGGTCATAAGCGGGATTACTGTGATGCAAATGGTCAGCTTAAATATGTATTGCAATATTAGAGAACTAAAAATCCCTGTTTTTCATTGCAAAGTTTGCTAGACCACATGTTAACAGTAGAAATTCTAGATAAGCCTTTGCACACTGCTATACCCTGCAATGTGCAGACGGTTATCCAGAATTTCTAGTGTTAACATGTGGTCACACACCTTTAGCACAGGGGTGGCAAACCTTGGCACCCCAGATGTTTTGGAACTACATTTCCCATGATGCTCAACTACACTGCAGAGTATATGAGCATCATGGGAAATGTAGTTCCAAAACATCTGGGGTACCAAGGTTCGACATCACTGCTTTAGCACCTCAGATTATACGCATGTCCAGCTATTGGGATTTGAGCACAGGTATATCTTGTTTCTTTGACTACTGTAGAAGCAACTACTACAGTGATTCTCTGCTTCCACGGTGGTCCCACAGGTCTTGGCTCAAGCTTTAAAAATTTGAATGATGGCAGAATACCTTAGAAGCTTACCTCCACAGAGAAACAACTTAAAAAGGCAGGAATTCCATTCAGTTCTCCCTACTACTCATATATACTGCTAGGTTGGGTCGGCCGCTTATGATTTAAAGGAGAAGTAGGGCGCTGTCGCCTGACGCTGATTAGCTGTTCCAGGCTCTAAAAGAATTACATTTTTAATGTCGTGGTCCTCCCAGATGCTCAGCCTCTCAGCACACCGCTCTCTGCACAACCCGGCGTGCCGGTAAGCGCTGGAGGGGCAGAGCAGAAAGCCAGTGACCAACAGCCAGTGACCAACAGTCTGCTCAATGAACACAGAGATCAGAAGTCTTTGATCGCTCGGTTCTGGGTCTTTGAGGCAGCGGGAGACCTTGGTGAATATAAAATGGTTATTATTTTGAAAATCCCACACTTTTCTTTTAATGCTACACTGCCTTCTGACTCTCTAAGGGTGCACTCACATTAGGCACATTGGCCTCAGATTGTCCCTTCTCACCTGCTGGTTCACACTCAAACTGCACTTTAAAAAGGAGTTCAACCCCCCAAAAAAAAAAAAAAATCAAACTTCTGCTTTAAGTACTTGTGACCCCCTGACATGCCACATTTGGCATGTCATTTTTTTGGGGGGAGCGGTTACCTAGTTTTCACAGGTACCCAGCTCCCACTTCCTCTGCTGGTGCCGCTGAGCGGAGGTTCACCTCTCCCCCCTCCCTGCAATCTTCTGGGACACATCACAGGTCCCAGAAGATTGCCCGGCCATTCAGAACGTGTAGTGCCGGCGCCGCAGAGAGGAGGGGGAGAGAAGCGAGGTTTTGGGCGGCCGCATCACGTGACCGTGGGACAAATGGGTGGAACTCCGCTTTAAGGTAAGTGTTTCTGGGTACACTTACGTTATCCAGACCACAGGGATCCCTGCTTCTGAGCTCAAGGATCCATGGGCAGTTCTGAGCTCAAGGATCCATGGGCAGTTCTGAGCTCAAGGATCCATGGGCAGTTCTGAGCTCAGTGATCCATGGGCAGTTCTGAGCTCAGTGATCCATGGGCAGTTCTGAGCTCAGTGATCCATGGGCAGTTCTGAGCTCAGTGATCCATGGGCAGTTCTGTGCTCAGTGATCCATGGGCAGTTCTGTGCTCAAGGATCTATGGGCAGTTCTGTGCTCAAGGATCTATGGGCAGTTCTGTGCTCAAGGATCTATGGGCAGTTCTGTGCTCAAGGATCTATGGGCAGTTCTGTGCTCAAGGATCTATGGGCAGTTCTGTGCTCAAGGATCTATGGGCAGTTCTGTGCTCAAGGATCTATGGGCAGTTCTGTGCTCAAGGATCTATGGGCAGTTCTGTGCTCAAGGATCTATGGGCAGTTCTGTGCTCAAGGATCTATGGGCAGTTCCGTGCTCAAGGATCTATGGGCAGTTCCGTGCTCAAGGATCTATGGGCAGTTCTGAGCTCAAGGATCTATGGGCAGTTCTGAGCTCAAGGATCTATGGGCAGTTCTGAGCTCAAGGATCTATGGGCAGTTCTGAGCTCAAGGATCTATGGGCAGTTCTGAGCTCAAGGATCTATGGGCAGTTCTGAGCTCAAGGATCTATGAGCAGTTCTGAGCTCAGTGATCTATGGGCAGTTCTGAGCTCAGTGATCTATGGGCAGTTCTGTGCTCAGTGATCTATGGGCAGTTCTGTGCTCAGTGATCTATGGGCAGTTCTGTGCTCAGTGATCTATGGGCAGTTCTGTGCTCAGTGATCTATGGGCAGTTCTGAGCTCAAGGATCTATGGATCTATTGATGCCTGGTACTCAGATGGAACTCAGAATCCCTGGTTTGGATAGGTTGTGCTCCCTTGTTGCACTTTAAAGCTTAATTTTCAGTTTTAAATGGAGCGCAGCTTTAAGAGTCTGGATGCACAATATTCTCGCCTCAACATCATACATGTGCCAACATATGTAATCCCCATCTTGCTGCTAACTCGAGATGAAATCTTTCCAGCACCACTGACGTATTTTGAGCGCATCACCTTCTCTATTTTGTCCAGCCATTCCTTGTTGGATGCCAGTTCTGCCATAAAAGCTTGGTGCTTTAGCCATTTACTGTGCAAGTTTCTGGCTTCATCATACGACATATCCCGAGCAGTGAGCATTTTCTCATTAATCCAGAGGGACAGCTGGAAGACGAGGAGAGAGAGCATTATTACTCATAAGATACATGCCAGGTTAAAACAAATTACTGTCTGAAACATCTGGAGCATATTAAATCCATAAAAAAAAAAAAATGAAAAGCATATGGAGCAAATCATCTGTACTCTTCTATGAACTCGGGGTCCGGTTTACTACACATTGCTTTATGAACGGCAATAAAATACCTATTTCTCTTACATGGGAACTGCTGATTGCTAGCACTGCAGTATTTAATGCCATGACAAATGAAGGGGCATCGGTAATCACAGAGTAATATAGTGATTGAGGAGAGGGGAAAACTGGCTGAGGTGGGTCTGGTTCCCAAACATCCCCAGCTGTGTTGGTGACAATGTCAGCTTAGGAACGTCACTTTTATCTTCTACCAGAGCCCATTAATAAATGCATGAGGCATGTAGTCTCCATGCATCATTAATACAAAGATAATGAGGAATGTCCAAGAAAGAAAGCATGCACGATGACAGTCCACATCAAAGATTTGTAGATTTATAAAGACAGAACATTTATATGCCAAGAACACTGCAGTATACAAATTGGGCTAGATATTCCTACACACATTAACCACTTCCTGCCGAGAAGGCCGTTTAAGTTTTATTAATAAATACAAAAATAAAATACTGTGCATGTGAAAAGATTATTCAGTGTGAAAAAAAGCAGCATCACAAATGTGAGATATTACCACAAAAAACAAGAAACAAAATAAAGGCGTGTTGCGCTACAATGATTGATATTAAAAATACTGAAAAAAAAATATAAATAAAAACACTCCAGAAAAATTAGTCTCTAAAATGGACCATAATGGTCAAATGGCAAACTCCATGATTCAACCGTGGATAAGGTTATCCAATCCCTTCACCAAGTGAACACGCCACCACCACAATAGGTTGAACTCTTACCAGAGAGCCTGGACCCTTTATTACGAAGGGTCAAACAGGCTCTTCCTAATAAAGGGTCCAGGCTCTCTGGTAAGAGTCCATCCTATAGTGGTGGTGGCATCTTCACTTGGTGAAGGGATTGGATAACCTTAATTAAGTTTTATTGCCAGGTGGCGGGACAGACTTCCCAATGACATGATTGCTAAGTGGATGTCACAGTGGTCACAAGATCGGGGGCGGGGGGGAGGGGGGTTGGGCCATCCTGCTGGCTACCGATCATAAACAGAGGCCAGGAACTATCAAACTGTGGGCTCCATTCACATAAGCAGATTGCATGTGGTATTTAGGAGTTTTCCCAAATATCGCATGCGATCCTGAAAATGTCAATTCGCTATTGCTTTATGAGGTATTTACCGCATAAAGCAAAAATGATCGGTAAATACCGCATAAAACAGCGTAAAAGTCAATTCACAAAAAGGAAATAAATATATGCATGCAGTAATTAAGTAGTGGTCCCGGCATGCGATGGTTAAGGTTTGAATTTGATTTTAACTGGTTGTTAAGGAGTGGGCAGCCACCGGCATCCTTAACCAGTAACTGCCATGATTGTTAAGGTGCGGGTGGCCGCTGCATCCTTAACCAAGACTCATCTGCTGCAGCATGCCCGGTCAGTGATGTCATAAGGAGGAGGAAGTTGCATGGTGATGTCATCGGGTGTTATTTAGCGGCGGGAGGAGGTGGAGCTGTCATTCAGCAGGAGTCAGCGTCAGGTGTGAAGCTCTTTGTTTTGTGGGTCGGCAGAGCGGTGTTCATCGTGATTGGCAATGGATCTACCCCAAGGGGCATTTATTTTTTATTTTTGAACTTGTCAAAAACTGTGTATGTGTGTTTATATACTTTGAGCACTTTTTTGGTGAATGAGTAGGGGTATTATGTACCCCATACTCATTCACATGGGGGGCTGATCTAGGGGTGTCCTTGATAAAGGGGCGTTAGAGATTCTGATAAGCCTGCAGACCCCCCCCAACCACCGCCCAAGGTTGTGGGGGAGAGGCCCTTTTTCCTCATCAACATAGGAACAAGGTGCTTTGGAATGGGGCCACATGCCCCATGTTGAGGGCATGTGGCCTGGTATCGTTCAGGAGGGGGGGAAAGCGTTTGCTTGTTATGGACAAATAATGAGACAGCAGTAGGGGCTTCTAAACTCCTGGGGATTGGCAATATAGAATGTCTGATCCTGAGACTCCCAGGAAACGATATAACAGGGACTCCTAAAGCCATGATGGGGTTTCGCAACACCCGAAGAGCCAATGCTTGCCCAACCCTGCTCTAAAAGATTATGTGATCTTTTATAGAGGAACTTCTAGATGTCTACATTTTACATCTGATGACACTTTAGGGCATTTAAAGTCAACGCAGGTTCACTTCAATCTCTGTTATAAGAAGTACAAGGTGAGCATTATAAAATGCCACTATACACCTTGCAAGACCCTCTGAAGTGTTAAAAATTATCCCATTTACAGCGTTCATCTCATTCTGGCCACCTCATCTGCACCGCACATACCTCTTGACAATCCTGCAGAAACTTCTGCATCTCTCTGTTGTCCTTCAGTCGAGTCAAAAGATCATTTGCTGCCTCCCGATTTCTCTGATGCCTTAAAAATACAAAAAATACAAATTAAAGGCTTTAATTAAAAGTCCTGCTTAAATTTTAACTTTTTGGATTTAAGCAGATCTTTTAACACATGAAATTTAAAACCTTTAAAAAAAGTCTCTGATGTATCCAGTGCCGCTGCCCTTCACTCTCACTTTGATTGATTTTACGTCTCTCCGTGTTGCACCATGTCACACTCCCTGCCACACTCTATAAATGAGCTACTAACCCAACATTCAGACGCAATAAACCCTATCAGATCGGTTTCTGGCCTCTCATTGGCAATATGACCTGTTATAGCTTGTATTTATGATGGGTATGTCAAATGTTCTATCTTTCTGATTGGTGCCTGTTGCACCTTACATTTAAATGTATATTCTATTTCTTATGCTAAATAAATGTCACTTTTTTTTTTTTTAATCAAAGTTTCCAATAAAATTATAATAGATTAAAAAGGAAAAAAAAAAAAAAAAAAAAAAAAAAAAACAGGTATAAAACTGAAAAAAATTAGCATTCCTGAGAAAAAAAAAAAAAAAAGCGCTCTGTAAGCATGTATCCAATGGCGACCCTAGGGGGGGGGGGGGCCAGAGGGGGCCCTGACCCCCCCAACATTATGCTGTGCCCCACCATGTGCCCCCCCCCCAAAAAAATTTTTTTTTTTTTTTTACAAAAAATCAATGTCTAAGAGGGAGAGAGTCCCCAGTCAGCTCCTGCGGGTGATTCCTCCCCCCTCCCCTGCTCGCTGACACTGCATAATGCGAGCGTTCACACAACCACGGCCGCCTGATCTGCTCCTTCACCTGCATCCTCATTGGCAGGGAGAAGAGCGAGTTGCAGGAAGGACTCCACCAGGACTTTCAGTTACTGAAAAAACAGACTGATTTCTCCCGTCCTTAGGACAGGAGGACCAGCCTGTAAATTCCAAGAGATGCCAGACCAGCGCTGTCAATAGCAGGGGCAGGACAGCAAGAGGAGGCTGGGGAACCCCACAGTGGCAGAACACCAGGGCCCGGAGGCAAGACAACCTTTGCGACCCTGATAATTCTCCCACTGCTTTGGATCCTTATATTTTCTTGATATGCTGGTGACATATATCTCTTGTTTTCTGCCACCCTGGGGGACCCCAATACAGTAGGAAGGGAGCTCACTGCAGAACATGTGAAAGGGCCCGTTGTGGGGTCGTAGTAAAGGGCCCCAGGATATATATATATATATATATATATATATATATATATATATATATATATATATATATATATATATATATATATATATATGCGCATTTTATAGTTGCCCCCTACTTTTGTCCCTGTCCCCCCATGTGCCCCCCCTAAATTTGAAAGCTGGAGACGCCACTGCATGTATCTTTTGAGCAACATTTACAGGTGTGCAAGTGCAAAGCATTAATACAGCCTATTGGTTGGTAGGACGCAGGGGGCTATTGCCACCTATGATCCCCCATTGCTAGGATGCAGATGACTATTGCTGCCTAGCATCCCCAGTTGCTAGGGTTCAGATAGCTATTGCTGCTTAGCATCCTCCATTGTCAAGATGCAGGCTTCCCTAATAGAGTACAGTAATGGTGTTGGCACAAGTTTATATGCGGATAGTGTAAAATACAATCCACATGCAGTACCTCAGATGCATATATTCCTATTTTTATGTTACAGATCTGTGGGCAGTGCAAGCTTACTGATCTCTAAAGCAGGTGTATGCTTAGACCCATAAAAAATAATATGCCAAATCCATAAAAAGTTTTCTGCTAAAAAAACGATGATAGTGATGATTCGTGAGGCCACACATGTGATTTGCCACCATCCCTTAGTAATGTATAACTTCAAAAGATGGGATTTTAATAGGAAATAAAAAGTATGCATGGATTAAGCAAAAATATGTCTATCCGTAGAAAAATTATAAAAAAATCTCTTATGTTGAAAAACAAAAAATCACTGAAACATTGTAAACATGACATTGCAGATTTTTTATTTGTTTAATGTGTCATGTTTACAATGTTTCAATGATGTGTTTTTCAACATGTGATATTTTTTAATAATTTTTCTACAAATACATATTTTTGCATAATCCATGCATACTTTTTATTGTCCATAAAATCCCATCTTTTGAGGTCATTTATACTACTAAAAAAAAAAAAACATACTGGCAAATTGACGAAGCCAATTAACATCATACTGCAGAACACTGTGAATAGAAAAACCCCCCAAAAAACAGCAATTTATCCAAACCTGCTGTCAATAGAATCAACTTTTTCTTCGATTTTATCAGAGTTGATGTTGCCGTCCTTGACTAGTCTTCTGCCGGTATCTACAACTGCGTTAATCTTCTCTTCACTGGCATCCATTGTGGTCATGAAGTCTTCTTGTTTCTTTATGGCGGCTTCAGCTGCTTCCAAGGTATTGGGCATTTCAGTGTGTGCCAAGACATATTCCTTTGTGGAAAGATAAAAAAAAGAAGTTTTATGTGGTGCTGTTCCACTATATCTGGGTGTTTTGAGACCCTTAAAATGATTATATCAATACAAAACATGGTGCCTGTTTATGAAACATGTGTCAGCAAAAATAAAAATAATAATAAAAGAGAAGAGCAACATAACGCAGAGATCGCCAGCTCCTTTCAGCTGAGCTCATCACACCGAATACAACCAGCTAGCTGTAAGCAAGCTTTGAGAACCATGCATCTAAAGGGATGCCGATAAACCCTGGGTTGATATGCTTCAAGTACAAAGACCAGACTGTCCTCCTGTTTGGAAGACGGCCTACAGGTAAATAGACACTGTCACTATCTAAAACTAAATAGGCACACTCAAAGTGCCGTAAAAATAAAAAAAGAAGTGCTTACAGTTGTTCTCCTTCTTTCATCAATCTTTGCTCCATTTCTGAGCAATCAGCTATGGAACTTCCGCCATTACCCAGAAGTGTCGAAGGCTTCTTCAGCCTGCAGCTACTTCTCCCTGCACTAATGTCACCAGAGTCACTATTCATCAGCAGACAGCTTTGACGACATCTGTGTAGGGGGAGTTTGGAAGCCGAAGAAGCCTCGGACACCTCTGGATTAGTGTCAGCGGTTTCACAACAGATTATATAGTTCTAAGAAAGTGGAAGTGGGTAGATATATAGGGTCTTAGAAATAAAATGTTTATCTCAGCCTCTTCTGAAATAGGATGTTGGTTTCTCCCAAAGTCCACCTATTACTATGCATTCAATTAGTAACTATTAAAATATGTTCAAATTGTTCTAAGGCTCCATTCACATTTGTGCAACTTGGACATCAAAGACGCATGACAGGCCGTTTCCCATTTTTTTCCAATGACAACCATTCATATATGTGCGACAAAGTTGCAGCCACTTCAAATTAGTTACATGCACTATTTTGGTCCACCTTTCATGCAACTTGAGGGCCATAGATTTCAATGTTAACCCTCAATAGTTGCACGAAAGTTGTACCTGAATGTTATACAGTGCAACAGTTGTCCATTATTACTGGTCTAAGCCAAAGTCATATCCAAGTTGCACGCATCCAAAGTTGCACTCCACAGTCGATGCAACTTTGGAGTCGTATATGTGTGAATTAAGCCTTAAGAAGTGGAAGTGGGTTGCTCTATAGCAGGGATAGGCAATTAGCGAACCTCCGGCTGTTCCAGAACTACAAGTCCCATGAGGCATAGCAAGACTGACAGCCATAAGCATGACACCTAGAGGCAGAGGCATGATAAGACTTGTAGTTTTGCAACAGCCAGAGGTCCACTAATTGCACATCCCTGATATATAGAGTACTCTATAGAGTTGATTTACTAAAACTGAAGAGTGCAAAATCTGATGCAGCTGTGCATGGTAGCCAATCAGCTTCTAATCGAAGCTTGTTCAATTAAGCTTTGATGAAATAAAAAACAAAAAAAAAACCTAGATGCTGATTGGGTTCCACGCAGAGCTGCACTAGGATTTTGCACTCTCAAGTTTTAGTAAATCAACCTCTATATATCAAACTACTTCCACTACTTTAGAACCATTTAAATGTACGTAGGGTGGAAACACCCACAACAGATAAGTGTGTTACAAAAAAGAAACCAACTGCAAGAAAAAAACTATTTTGCACCAAAACAGATCCATACAACCATTGAATAAAGAAATGCGGAGGTGCTGTTCATAGCAAACAAATACAAAAAGAAATCAAAAGTAAAATTACTGTTGGCATCTGACTGCATTGGAAAACACCTACACTTTCTTTTCCTCTAGTCTTTATATATGAAGCCCTGTTTCATACCAGATGTAACTGGAGACAAAAGGTTCATCAGTTACAGACAGAACATCTCTGCCTTCACCCAGGATCTGTTAATGTTTGGTGATGTTTGGAAACGCTGAACGGAAGGCAAAAATTATACATCCTATTAACCTTTTTTTTCCCCCACTGTTTCCTGAACATAGATGTTCACTTCCAACATATGCTCTAAAGCAGACTTTCTCCACCAGGGTTCTATGGAACGCAAAAGTTCCTCCAGAGGTTGCTAGGGGTTTCTTGAGCGATGAACAATTTCTGCCTTTCAGTTATGTAGCATTCTTTTGCACCGACCATCACATTAATGTACTGTGAGCTGTACATACAGTATTTATAAGAATGGATCCGCTGGGACCGGAAAGTTATTTCACAGGGTTCCTCCATGCTAAAAAGTTGGAGAAAGGCTGCTCTAAAGGTTTTTTCTTTACTTATATGCAGAAAATTTGGCAACACTGAGGTTAAAGTTTTCAGAAATACGATTTTTTTTTCATACCTGCCCTCAACATACCTGGTTATTAAGAAAAGCTTCTGCTTGCTTGGTGTCTCTTAGGAAGAGCTGGTAGGCATGGGACTGAGATAAAAGGTTTTGCCTGTTCTCCCACATTTTGTGAAGCTCATTCCAGCCAGTGTCAAGAGCCTGGAGACGTTGATGCAAGAACATGTACTGTGCATCTGTCTGTCCCTGTGTCACCATCTCACCCATGTCCCTCATCTTCTGGTAATCTTCTTCATAGTTGTTGATTTCATTTTTAATGTTTTCGTGTTGAGTAAGCAGCTTCTCTGCTTCTGCTAACGTATTTGGCATGTCCTCGGAAGCAATGGCCGTCTGTGTCCTCGATAACCAGGACTGAAAATCATCTAAGTCACGAAGGAATTGTTGGAGTTTGCTGGCTTCACCAAGAGACTCTTCTCTATTCTTCAGGGTGGTCTTCATTTCTTCCCATACTTCATTAATCTCTGCAAGCCTGCTCATGATAGCCTGAGCTTGGTCGGGATGTTCAGCTTCCAGTTTCTCTGCTTCTTTTTGCAGATCAGTAAGTTTGGCCTCAATGGCAGCCAAGTCACGTTCCATACCGGTTAACTTCCGCTGGAGTGCCATGACTCCACCAAGGTCGTTGCCCAGGTCTTGAGTTGACTCAATGACTTTGGTCTTTTCCCTAATCCAGGACTTGGTCTCATTGCACTCAAGATGGTAGTTCTGAATACTTAGTGCTGAACTGAGGGCATCTTTTGTCCTGTCGACCAATTCTCTAAACTGGCCCCACCTAACAGAAAAACATGAGCAAGATTTTTATTAGGTTTTGGTCTGAAGTTTGTTATTTCACTTATTATTCCAAATCACCTGGATCCTTTGGTACTGGTGGGGTTTAGAAGTCTAGTTGCTGAAAGTACATTGAAATATTCCTCCTTCGATAACCCCTCAGCCCATAATCTTCCTGTGCAGTGAGGGTTAACAGAGCTGTTTGTGACAGGCACTGATCAAGAGTGCCTGACTATGCCCGCACTTTACACCCACCTCCTCCATCCACAGAAGCTGGTAATATAGCTTCTATGAATGAAATACAATCAATGAATTAAAGTGATTGTAAAGTCTTGTTTTTTTTTTTCCTATAAAAATAATAAACATTTTAAAACTTACCTGCTCTGTTTCAGTGGATTTGCACAGAGCAGCCTGGATCGTCCCCTTCTCGGGTCCCTCTTCTGTGATCCTGGCCCCTCCCTCCTGTTCAGTGCCCCCACAGCAAGCAACTTGCTATGGGGGCACCCGAGCCGAGTCACAGCTCCCTATGTCCATTCAGACACAAAGGGCTGACCCGGACCCACCCCCTCTCTCCCCTGATTGGCTAGATGACTTTGATTGACAGCAGCGGGAGCCAATGGCGCTGCTGCTGTGTCGCAGACAATCAGGAAGGAGAATCTTGGCTGGCTGAGATGCTCGTGGACATCGCTGGACAGAGAGGAACCTCAGGTAAGTTTTGGGGGGATGCTGCATACAGAAGGCTTTTTATCTTAATGCATAGAATGCATTAAGATAAAAAACCTTCTGCCTTTACAACCCCTTCAATAATTCATCCGCCTGTCCTCCATTTATACATCATAAGAACATAGAACATAAGGCAAATTGCCTCGTCTACATGTTGGGCAAGGCTGCCCAATGCAAACAGTGTGACCGGGCGCTAAAGTCTAGACTAAAGGGAAAGTTTATTTTACAATCCATGAAAATGTAAAAATATGTTTTTTTAGGGAGGACTTCAAAGCTTACCTTGTGTTCAGTTTCTCTTGCTGTGCTTTGATTTCAGTCTCGCTCGGATGTCCACTGTGAATCAACTGACGAGCAATCTGATTCACGACAGCCACTCGTGATGCCTGGTTGTTCATTTCTGGCTCTAGACTTTCAAATCTGAAAAAAAAAATAATAATATGTGCAGTTGATAATCATATTCTTGTATTCTGGCCATCCACAGAACAGACCAAGTGGCAGGGATGAAACTATGGATTACCTATGCTGAACAACCTCCAGGTCTTCTAGCTTCTCAGGGATTTGCAGATGGTTCAACCACTGCTCCTTCTCAACAATCCAAAGTTCACAAGCGTCAGCTTCACTAAACATTTTGTACAGCGTGAGGGCGTCCTGCAATGCCTGTTTCCGAAGTCGCGTCAGCTCAGCCAGTTCCTTGTATCGTTCCTCGATTCCTGACAATCTGCTCTGCACTTCATTAGATTCGAACTGTTCCTGGGGAAGGGCAGCAGCTTGTTCATGTAGAGCATCAATAGTAGATCTGTAACTTCCAATTTCTTCAGCTACATCTTTGTGTTTCTTGACTAGAGACTGAGTAGAAAATTCATCATGTCCAACATCATTACTGGACACAATCTTCAAGATGTCCAACATCCAAGCATCAATATCATCTGCATCTGCCTGGAACTGGTGGAAACTTGAGGTTTCTTCCAGGTGTTTCTTGCGAATGGCCGACAGCTGTTCAAGGTTAGCCCATTGCTCCTGAATATCCTTGATTCGTTCCCTGATCTTCTCAGATCCAAAATGCTCCTCTGCAATCATCTCCTCTCCTTCCTTGATGGTCTGGAGTAAGTGACCACTTCGCCCGCTCATTTCATCTTCAAAAGCTTTATGTTTGGACAGTAGACGGATGACACTGGTCAAATCCTTTCCATAGTCATCGGATGACAGGATCTGCTCTTTTTCTCTAATCCATCCTTCCTCTTCCGCCATCTCCCAGAAAAACTTCCAAAGCCGCCGAGACTCTTCCAAACGTGCACGTCTTTCAGCTGCCAGTTGACACAGTTCCTGATAGCAGAATTCCATGTGGGCAACACGGTCCCGGATGATCTGTGGATCACACGGCTTGTAACCTATGTGAAGGGAAGAGAAAAGAGTTTGAAAAATGACTTTCCTTTGAATCATGAGTGTAAGACTTCCCACTCTTTTTACATCCGAAAAATAAGACGCTATTTTACGTAATAACTTCCATTACTATTTCTAAAAGGAGAGTTGTATTCTTTATTTTAGAATAGTCCTTTACATTTCATTGGACATCTGGGCACCCAGAACAATTAGTTTATGGCAAACAAAAGGTACATCCAGCATCACAAAACACCTTGCCTCGTTCACACCAGGGATGCACCGATATCGTTTTTTTTATCAGCGAGTACAAGTACTTATACTTACAGTCAAGTACTCGCCAAAACCGAGTACCAATACTTTGCGATGTGATTTGCGTCTATACATAATGAATATCCAATGCAGTACTCACAACGCACACGTTCCTGCACAAACTGCTGCATATTAAATTGGGTGCTGAAATGACCAACGGCTGGAACCGACTGTAATCATGAGAAGGAAGTGTCACCAGCACACCAGAATCTCCAAAATTGGGTCTAAAATTTTAATCACATAGTCTCAAAAAAATAAATAGAAGCAACATTTCGGAGCAACACAGGACCCCTTCATCAGGCATGTGACCTCACATGCCTGATGAAGGGGTGCTGCGTGGCTCCGAAACGTCGCTATGTGATTAAAATTTTGGACCCAATTTTGGAGATCCTGCTGTGCTGGTGAAACTTCCTATACATAATGAATAGGCGCAAATCTTACTACAAAAAATGGCATGTGATTTGAACAGGAATGCCGTGCGATTCCGGTCTGAATTGCATACAGTTTCCCACCGATCCTGTGTGAACCCAGGCTTGTCATAGTGATTTCAGCCTGGGTTCACACAGGAGCCGTGCAGGGAAACTGCATACATTTCGGACAGGAATCGCACTGCATTCCTGTTCAAGTCACAAGGCGATTATTTGCAGTGCGATTTGCGTCCATTCATTTTTTATGGACAAAAATCGCACCGCAAAGTATCGGTTTTGATATCTGGAGCTTTTTAAACTAGGGGTGCTGGTGCATCACCTGGTTTACACCTTTAGTGCCTACTAGAGGTCGACCGATATATCGGCCGGCCGATATATCGGCCGATATTTGGCGTTTTTTACTTAATCGGCATCGGCCGATTGTGCTGATAAAAAAGGCCGATTATAACTTCAGCCGTGACTTGCAAATGACTTCTGTAATAGAAGTTAATGCAAGTTTCCCTAAGTTATCTGTGGAGAGGATTCTCCCCTCCTCTGGGCAGCCTGCCAAGTACGATAAGAAGATACATTTGTATCTCTTCGGGTTCTTTTTATCAATAGACTGAACTCCGCGTGTAGAAGTTTTCAGTTTAACCATTTAAAGACTAAATCTTTTCTGACACTTGTTGCTTACAAGTAAAAATCCTGTATTTTCTGCTATAAAATCACTTAGAACCCCCAAACATTATATATATTTTTTTAGCAGAGACCCTAGGGAATAAAATGGTGATTGTTGCAATATTTTATGTCACACGGTATTTGCGCAGCGGTCTTTCAAACGCAATTTAAAAAAAAAAATACAGTAATGAATTGAAAAAAAAAAAAATAAGCAGTAAAGTTAGCCCATTTTTTTTCGTCCAAAAGTTTTGATTACCTGTTTTTGTGTATTTATTGTTTAAGATAGTTTTTTTTTTTTTTTTTTAAGGTTTTTTTTCTAAATTATACATACAAGTGAACTGATTGAAGGTTTGTTTTGTTTAATGTTTAAATGAAAAAAAATTTCTGTATTACTTAAGGCTGCTTTCACACTGGAGCGGGCAGGCGTTGATGGTAAAACGCTGCTAGTTTTAGCGGCGCTTTACCGTCATTTTAGAGGCGCTATTCGGCTGCTAGCGGGGCGCTTATAACCCAGCTAGCGGCCGAGGAAGGGGTTAAATGCGCCCCTGAAGCGCCGCTGCCAAAACGCTTTGCAGGCGCTTCGGCAGCGGTGCGCATTCATTTCAATGGGCAGGAGTGGTGGAGGAGCGGTATACACCGCTCCAAAGATGCCGTTTGCAGGACTTTTTTTTACATCCTGCCAGCGCATCGCCTCAGTGTGAAAGCACTCGGGATATCACACTGAGACTGCAGGGGAGCCGTTTTACAGGCACTTTACAGGTGCTATTTTTAGCCCAAAAGCGCCTGAAAAACGCCCCAGTGTGAAAGGGGTCTAACTGTTAGATTTTATGAGATGAAGGGAAAAAAGAAAGGAAAAAAAAAATCGGCCAAATATATCGGCCCAAAAAAATCGGCATCACATATCGGCCATCGGCCACCGCGATTTCTAAATATCGGCATCGGCATCGGCCAGAGAAAAACCCATATCGGTCGACCTCTAGTGCCTACTTTAGGTCTAAACCTAAAAGGTTTACTGTACACCACTGTTTAACAATATTTAATGGTCTGGCAACATTAGGCTGTACTGAAAATACATATACAATATAATTTTTTATTTTTTTTTTACCTTCCCCTCCTGCAGCAAATCTTTGAGCTGATGCATTAACGCCACGTACTCTCTCTGCCTGAATGGAAATGTCAGCCTCCACCAGAGCATTCTTCTGTAACAAGTCCTCCACTCCCAGCAAGTGTTTCCCATAATCCTGAGACAACAGAAGCACCTGCAAAAAAATAACCAAAAAAAAAAAAAAAACTCATCTTCTGAGCAGGTACAGACATCTTAAAGTGGACCCATAGGTGCCTAGGCCTCAAAGTTGTACCTCTTTTTTTGAGACATAAGGTACGTCTGACTGCTAGTCCTAAAGTGGTTGTAAAGGTTTAGGGTTTATTACCCTAATGCATTCTATACATTAAGGTAAAAATCCTTCTGTGCTGCATGTGTCCCCCCAGCCCCCCCCCCTATACTTACGTGAGCCCGATCCAAAGATGTACACAAAAGCAGTGCTCCCAGCTCTATCCCTTATCATTGCACCAATGGCTCCCACTGCTGTCAATCAAATTCTGTGACAAGCGAGTGGGGCACAGGGCCGAGCCACCCTGTGTCAATGGAATAAATGCAGACAAGGCGGCTCGGGAGTGAGCCCGCAGGAGTGCCCCCAGGGGAAGCAGCTTTCCCTGAGGCCACTGGACAGAGGAGGAGCCAGGAGCACTGGCGGGGACCTCAGAAGAGAAGGATCAGGACTGCTCTGTGCAAAACCACTGCACAGATCAGGTATGACGTGTTTTTTATTTTAAAAGGAAAAAAACCTGAAGGTTTAATGTTACTTTAAGAGATTTGGAGGCAGATTGGGTGGTCACTACGGTACTGCTCACTGTTCTCCTTGCTGGTGTTCCTAACATAAGAAAGCCAATCCCTGCCTCTACCAACATGGTCTCCTCCACACAGAGAGAGTGCAGAATAGGGCATACTAAAGTCAGCCATAGACGTTTCGAATCCCAGCCAGTTCAGCAGGAAACGGCCGAGATTTGAACCTTGTGTGGACAGGATGAATGTACAAAGTTGATTGATCAACTTGGATACAACCAGCCTGCCGGATTCAGTTGTGATTAGCACTAGCAGCTGCTATAGCCACTAGCAATAATCACTGTCTTCTCCCAGTGGGGATGCCACCGGGAGAAAACAATTGCTTGACAGGAGGGATTTCCCTGTCAAGCACGGGTGGTGTTGATAGGGGAATGGTGCAAATTTCTTTCCTGCGTCTATGGCCAACCTAAGTACAGTACAGAGAGAACAGGCATACCAGTGAGTAGTCCTTTGCCCTCTTGCCTGCTTTATTTTCAGTCTTTTGATGACCACAACGGGCAGCAAACTTGAAATGGGACCCTCAGAGCTACGGTCCTTGTGTTACTAATAGGTGACCATCTTGGAAAATCAGTTTTCACAGCATGTGAAACACAGCAGCATGATAACAAAAAAGATGTTTGAGGGCAATGCTATCCAATGTGTTATACCGGTAAAAAAAAAAAAAAATAAAAAAATAAAAAAAAAAAGGATACACAGATTTGGCTGGGTATATCATATAAATATATATTTTATATATTGCTAACTAGGAAGGAAATTATCAGCAGTGATCATTGTTCTGGAGACATATGTACCTTCATTTCGTCCATCCAGTCCATAATGTAAAGCATCTCTTGGAAAACCTTCTGCAGCCCAAGGTTCATTTCTAGGCGCAGTCGCCGTGCCCGCAGCAGCTCCAGAAGGTATTCCCAGAGCCGGATGACATTGTCCTTTCGGGCCGTGATTCGTTTTATGTCATGGTAGTTTTCAGCTTCCAGTTCTCGTGCCACTGCCACCACAGCCTGAACACGCTCTTCATAGGCTGCAATGTCCGTTTCGATGGCTTCATGTTTCTTTGTGGCGGCTTCTACAGCAGGAAGGTCAAACCCGAAGTTATCCTGTAATATGAAGAGAAAGAATAAAGCGTTTTTCACATTCTGCCAGACACAGCTTCACAGTTGGATGTTACCAGTGAAGGTCACAATAATGGACCATAGCCATGAAACAAAACATGAGAATAAACCATTTGAAAAGGTAAGCCGAAACCCCCCCAAAATTTTTTTTTTGGAGACGTAATGAGTGAAATTGGTATTTTCTAATGTCTAAGGGTCTCCACTGGTGGAAAAACTGTGCTTGGGCTTCAATGCCTGCACACCGACCATTACAATTATATAGGGGTTTAACATTCACTGCTGGATTTTTCATTTATGTTGGAGAGAATGCAACAGGGGGAGTAAACAACAACCTTCAGAATTCCCCAGCTGTAACATGATCAGTGAAACTTTAAAAAGGAAAAGAACAAAAGCGCCATCGATATCAGGGAGGACTTCCTGCCAGAGCCTCTATGACATAAGCCATCAGATGGACAATATAGTCCCCTCCTCCCTAGGCAGATATGGACTGAAATGACCAATAGTGCAATACAATTTGCTGCTTTTAACTATCAAGTGAGAGTGATAGAAAAGTTTGGTATGGCCATATTTACTTGGTGGTGCCGCTCCAGGCTGAGGTGTAGAGCCCCATTGGCACTCAGGATAGTAGGGATGCCAGAGTAAGAAAAACTCATCCAGTGAGCAATGCACATTTTAGCTTAACACCGCAGCTCGCCATAGCAGACCCTAGTATGGATGTATACATGTGAAAGCCTCAGTCAATGCCGCTTCTCGGGCCATGCTCCCTGACATGTCTCCTCCCACCCACCGGGGCTTAATCCATAGGGGTACCCCAGAAAAGTCTGGCAGCTTAAAACACAGAGCTGAATACACACACACTATTTTGCATATCAAAGGATATTTAATTTTGTTCACTCATTCTTGTGTGGCTTTGCACAGCCAGGCAGGTGTCCCCTATTCTACTTCTCCACCATCACCATGTTAAGTGGACAGTACATTGGCACCATGACTTCTGTCCAGTGAGCAGGGCCCTCAGATTCCTACTGTATTAAAATTGCACTGTCTGCCCTTATGTGGTAAAGCGCTGCGTAAACTGTTGGTACTATATAATGATAAAACGAACAATGAGCAGGTGGCTCACCCATTATGTAGTAAATCTAAACAGGGAGCACCAAAGTGATCTTTCTGAATTATGGCTGGCCAAAGAGGCAAATCCTTTGGCAGATAAAAACAAACCTATTTGAATTTACTTGCCGTAATTCGTTGTTACCTGGGGGACTATATTTCTGTGCAAGTGTACCAAGTTCACTAGAGGTAACATTTTGCCTATAGGCGGATACTAAATCTTATAACTCTCAGGACTGCAGCAGTTGGATGTCCGAAGCAGAGTTCTCAGCTCTGCTTTCTCTTGCCTGACCCTCAAATGGTGCATAATGCAGTCATCCCTGATACAAAAGATTGTGGCTCTCTTAATTATGGAGAATGATAGGCACAGTGGCCAAGTGGTTAGCACTTCCGCCTAGCAGCACTAGGGTCTACGGTTCGAATCCCAAACATGGTACTACCTGCAAGAAATGTGCATGCGTCTCCCTGTGCCTGCATGGGTTTCCCCCCCACACTCCAAAAGACACGCTAGTAGGTTAACTGGCTCCTGTCTACATTGGCTCTAGTATACGTACTGTATGTATAAATGCGAGTTAGGGACCTTAGAGGAGGGGAGGGCTCCTTCCGGGCTCACCTTTCCTCTTCCTACCCATTATAATTCATGTGCTTGCACTATGGAGGCCCTCAAAAATGTAGTTAGGACTGCAGAAAACGATGGGGTGCCTTGTCGCGGGCTCTGCAGCTTACACATGTGTGTGCAAACTAAACCCCTGTTTTTAACACAAACTGTTAGACAGAATAATTTGGCTGGTTGCAGGCTGGCAAAGTGAGGTGGGGGCAGTGGCCATTTGTTTGTACTGTTGGGGCCGCACTGGACACCTTTGCTGCCATTGTGCTATATGCTGGGTGTCTGCCTTTAAGGAGGGGTGGGATCCTTCCAGGCTCAACTGCCCTCTGCCTATCCATTATAATGCATGTGCTTCTACTATGGAGGCTCTCAAAAAATGTATAGCGTTAGGACTACGGATAATAATGGGGTGCCTGGTCATGGCTTATGTTTGTATTTGCAAATGTGTGCAAACTAAACTCCTGTTTTTCATTCAAACTGTTAAGACAGGTTGCCTGGCAAGTTGAGCTAGGATTTTTCATTGGTTTTGTTTGTTGCTTGGATTGTAAGCTGCCCTTGAGGGCAGGGACTGAAGGGAATGTACAATTATATGTGTGTAAAGTGCTGCCGGTACCTGTAATAAATAAATTATGGGGCATGGTTGGGGGTTAGGGCTATCTTAATTTTAAGTCACTCAATAGATTAATACTTAACAAAGCAAACAGCAAGACAGTGAAATAAATGTACTTAGGTTTGACAAAATGTCTAAAAGGGGGATGGAAATAAAGTCCGTTGAGGTTTTATTACCACCTAACACACTCTGAGTACAAAGTACAGCTCTGGCTCCATACAATACGGGAAACCGTTGGTCCCTGCAATCTCCTTCCTGTACTGAGAAGCAGACGCAGTTCTGGGTAAGTATTAGAAGTGACGATGGCACTGTATGCAGCCCTTGGCTCATACCTGAGACACCAGGCGCTGGTTTTCACTCAGCCAAGTTTCTCTCATAGCTGCCTTGCGATCAAATCTGCGTGCAAGTTGTTCCAGTTTTTCCTGTCGGATCAGCTCATTTCGCAGTGCCAGTTCTCTCTCGTGTTCAGCTTTTTCCAGTCGTTCCCAGGCCTGGACACAGGAAGGGAAAAAAAATAAATAAATAAATATTTTCAGTTGAAGATTAGGAAACGTATCTAGAGTAACTCGAATCGCTGTATTGCTGTAGACGATGTGAACTGCCAGTTTTTGCATATTGAGAGATCATTTATCTTATAGTGCTGAAAGCACCGGTACCAACAATACAGTTTTCGTTATGCTGCTCAATATCATCATCAAAATGTATTCACATCTCTCTCTAGATACAAGACATACAACAACTCTAGGTAAAATACCTTATATTTACCGAAAACTACTAAGAATTTGAGTGAAAGCTTTACATGGATGAATTTAATAAAATTAGCATAAGGAGGACCAAACACAGCTGCCACATTCCGCCATTCATGTCTAGGACTGATATTTACTCAAAGCTACCACTTAATTCCCAGTTGGGAAAAGTTACATATATTGGGTATACATACAGTCCAGAAAGCATTGCTTAAAAAGTCTCCATACCAGAGGCGTAACTAGAACCTTCAGCGCCCCAGTGCAAGAAACCATGAAGGTCCCCCATCCCCCCTTCCCACTGTGGCACCCTCTATTACTGTCCCGCAGTGGGTCACCCTTCCTGCCATCTAGGGATCCCCCTCACAGTGGCAGAATGCCAGAGCCCAGTGGCAAATGCGACCTCGGCAAACCTGGAAGTTCCCCCGCAGGTGTCAGTCGTTTTTTTATCTTTTTTTTTTATTATTATTTTTGTACCATTTTATTTTATAATTTATTGTTTACACACTTTTTAGGACCCCCATGGGGGGGGGGGGGGGGCTTTGGTGATATATCAGGGGTCTAAACAGACCCCTGATATCTCACTTTTGAGACAGTGAAAAGGAAATGAGGACAGATTAATCTGTCTCTTTCTCTGCAGCCTCAGCTGCACAGAATGAATGGATAGGAAAAGCTCTGTACAGGGCATCCTGTTCATTCATAAACTGAGGTAGACCGTTTACTAAGCCCAAGCAATGAATGAAAAAAAACAAAAACAAAGAAAACCAATCAGTAATTGGTACCGATCACTAACTATTCATTAAGACAAGGAAGGGGCTGATAAATGCCACATTTACCGACTCCTTCCCTCGTCTCCCTCCTGACAGATCCCCCCACAGCAGCCTGAGGAAGGGGGAAACCCAGTAGCACTGCGGGGGGGGGGGGGTCAAGGAAGGACACAGGAGCCCGGGACAGTGATTGGGAGGCAGCGGGAGCGGCACATGGAGGAACTGATGCCCTCCATTTACCTCCTGCACCCGCTGAATGTCTGCGGGAGAGAGAAGAGGATAAGTGGGCATTCAGTGGCTCCACGGAGGGATTGGTTCCTCTACATGCTGCTGCCCTATCGAGACGTACACGGGGAGGGGGTGCATGGGCCCCCTGGAGCATGAGGCTGGGTTACAAGGCCGACCCATGTATATACACCCCTGCTCCATACCTATAATGCTGCTTAAACATAAAATAAAATATCAGACATGGTGGTGTGGATTCCATGTGATCAGTATTTTATACTGAAAACTCATGGAAAGCTTCCACAATTGCCACATATATGGCCAACATAATGGATCACAGTTAATCTGACGTACCAACAGATGCAGTTTAGGGTAGGATGCATCACTGCAGGACACAATAGTGACATAGGGATTGGTGGGAGGCACCACAGCAGCCAAAGCTGTACTCACTCTCAATAAAGGCTACTCCAGGTTTTTTAAAAGAGAAGTGGGGCCAAAACTCTTTTGACCCTACTTCTCCTGCGGGTCATAGGAGAGCACTTAATTTTGTACTTATGTGACCCGAATTCAGTCAACGGGGGCTAAAGCTCGCTGTCAGCTGACGTCACTCAGCCGGTCCAAGCTAAGGAGGGACTCCAACTTTAATATCGGCATCCACCCAGAAGCCTGACCAACAGCTGGCTCAGCCTCTCAGCATGTCGCTGGGAGACTGAGCCAGCCGCTCCCACCCCCTCCACAGCCCAAAGCTTAAGCGAGCACTGGATGGGAAGAGCAGAGAGCTGATGGCTGATTAGTGCCTTCATAGTCCACCGACACTTCCTGCAGCTCAATAACTGACTATACGGAGCAGAAAGCCAGAGGACGTGTCTGCAGGAGCCTGACGCTGCACCAGCGATCCACAGATCACAAGCGCAATGCTTTGCAGGCTCCTGTGTAAAATAAAGTAATGAATGCACATTTTTTTTTATAAACAAAGGTGAACTTAGTCTTTAATTTGTGCTTGATGCAGCTAAAACATGAGAAACTAGCTAGAGATTATTTTTTCCTTTAGGAATACTTGGCAAGTTATTCATGCATAACAGCCAACCACGTATAAAGGAGATTTACTCAGTAACTTTTCCTTCTAGAGATGTGTATTTACAAATAGTTTCCAGTATTGCAAAAGAAAAAATTGCACACGTTAAAACTACCTAGCATTTTTAGAAAGTTGTCAAACTTAAATCTTGACCAGTTTTAGGCAGTGCTGAAGACAACATTCCATTCAAAATAAAATTCCTTAAAGTGTTTGTAAACCCTTACATATACCCAGTGAAGTGACTGGCCTCAGGGGATATACCGAGATTAAACAAATCCTCCTACATAAGTTGTACCCATTTATCTGCAGTCTTCTCTCCTCTGCGTCCTTTCAAAGTGCTGAATTTAGAAGCTTGCCTGAGAGTTCAGAAAAAGGGGGCAGAGAGCTAAAATTACACTCTGCAGAGCTCAGTGAGGAGATCTCAGAGCTGATTGGAGGGAAGAGACACACCCCTTTTCATACAGCTTACAGGAACAGAGCTGAGGCTTTCAATCTGCTGGAGCTCCTCCCCTGTCACCATTTTTCTCTTGGTGTCAGGAAAACTTGGCAGAAGTAGTTCATGCTGATGGAGGAAAGAAGCAGCAGACAGCAATGACACATGGGGGTTGATTTATTAAAACTGGAGTGGGCAAATCTGGTGCAGCTCTACCTAGAAACCAATCATCTTCCAGTTTTTTTGATCAAAGCTTAATTGAACAAGCTAAAGTGAGAAGCAGATTGGCTACCATGCACAGCTGCACCAGATTTTGCATGCTCAACTGTTAGTAAATCAACCCCTTAGTTCTCTTAATTGAGACAAGTACACACTATAGAGGGATATGATTTTGTGTCTGAGGTTTACAACCACTATAACCCAGGTGCTTAAAGTGGCTGTATAGTCTTTTTTTTTTAACTTTTACCTACAGGTAAGCCTATAATAAGGCTTACCTGTAGGTAAAAAAAAATCTCCTAAACCTGTACGGTTTAGGAGATATTCCCCTTGCTATGAGTCGCTGACTGCAGCGGCGCATGCACACAGGGGATTCTCGGCTGAAGGCCCGGCAACTGCCGGACCTTGCTGGGTAAGAAATCTCCCACGCGCATGCGCGGGAGTGATGACATCGCGGCTCACAGCGCTGGAACCTCGATACCCGGAAGACACGCCGAGGCAACATGACAGCTCCCTCGGCGTGGACCAGGTAAGATACCGACGCCTCGTTCTAAGGTAAGTATTTCATAATGAGCTAGTATGCGGTGCATACTAGCTCATTATGCCTTTTGCTTTACAGGGGTAAAAAAAAAAAAATTTCAGCGGGTATACAACCGCTTTAAAGGTGCAAACTAGAGACAGAACATTCAATGCAGTTCTAATTTGCCAGTTAAAAATAAAACTGCAAGGTAACCTTTATTAGACCAGTTAAAGCGGTAGTAAAGTCCGCTTTTTAACTTCTACTTACAGGTAAGCCAATAATAAAGGTTTACCCGTAGGTACAGTTAATATCTCCTAAACATGCACTGTTTAGGAGATATTCATATGTGTAGCAGCAGGGGATGTCACCGGCGCATGCGCACGGAATGGGTAGGACACTCGGGTGTGCTGTCCATTGAGAATGCTGGGTCTCGATCGTGACTCCGGCGCGCATGTGCGGGAGTGACGTCATAGTGGCTCGACCATTCAAACAGCCTGAGCCCACGAACCCGGAAGGAAGACCAGGTGAAGATGGCATCCCTGTCAGCAGTGACAGTGCACTGCTGGAGGCATCTGTTTTATAGGCAAGTCTATCATATTGTGCTAGTATGCATACTAGCACACACGGACATTAAGCTGCAGGGGGGGGCCAGTTTTTTGTTTATTTTCTACTACGGTGGACTACAGCTTTAACCATACAAGACCAGGGTGGTAGTAAAACGGCACAATACAGATTATGATTTCATTCTTATTTACTGACATCACTGGAGAATAAAGCACATTGCAATAACTTTGATGAAACAAAGCAACTTACCTTGTTAATATCTGAGATGAGCTTGCCCTCTCTTGGCATGTACACCTTTTGGTTGTTGGCCCGCATCTTACTCTGAATGGTAAAGAGCAACACTTCCAAGTTTCCTTTTTCTGTAAATCTAGAGCCATAGAAAAAGGAAGAACACGGTTACCTGTGTAATATATCCTAAGGTAAACACTGCTGCACAATTGTGTAATTGCAGGGGGCTGATTGATCAAAATTAAGCAAAAGAAAGGGGAAACAGTTTGCACCAAGCAGCCAGTAGTGAAAAAAAAAATAAATAAAAGCTTAAAGGGCCTCTGAAAACTGCTCTATATTTTCTGTGCAAAGCACCTGCACTAGGGAGGTTTCATTTTAAGAAACAAACTACTGGGGTGTAATATTCTCTTTCTGGCAGTAACAAGGTGTTCTAGGACCACCTAACCACAACTGTGCGATTTTGGCCTGCAATTCCCAACGCCATCCGGCTACCAGGGCTTGGTTTGATGTCCATGTCCCATTGGAGAGATTTCTCTTCACCTCCTGTCCTGAAGAAGCAATAGCAAAAGTGAAGAATATTTCAATCTTAGACAGTTGTCACCTGAACATATTTGCCCATTGGAAGAGTTAGGCAGGCCATAGGCGGTGCTAACTTCTTTCCTACAACCACAGTTTGCAGGAAAGAAATTTGCACGATTCCCCCCCATCAACAGTGTCAGTACTGACAGGGGAATCCCTCTGCCTAGCTATTGTCTGCTCTGGGAGGGAGAAGCCATCCTCGCCGAGAGAATACAACGATTATTGTTAGCGGTAAAACCGGCAGGCTGGTTGTACCCAAGTGGATCGAATAATCAACTTGGTACATTCAGCCTGCCCATACACGGTTTGAATCTCGGCCAGTTCCTGACAAGATTCGAACAGTCTATGGCTGGCCTTATCCCGTTTTCTTGCTGTATAGATTTTCCCACACTCTCTATCTTAGCGACATTGGTCACCAGAGGAAAAGAGAGAGGGTAAATATCCCCAATGGTAACTCAGGTAGCAATAAAGACCTGTCAAAAGGCTCAACAGCTGGCCATACACATAGATTTCCCAATTCAGCACCGCGGACTGAATGAGAAAAATCATTCGATCCCCCCACTACTAAACAGTATAGCTCCCAACTGTCCCATATTTCGAGGGACTATCCCCGATTTGGAGCAATGTCCCTCATTCCGGTCTGATCTATATAGATGTATAAAAAATGCACTTTTTATCAAATAGTGTTTTACAGTGTAAATCATCTGATTTCTAAATTGCTACATTTATAAATTCCGAAAGCCAATATAAAGGCAGAGTAGGGGTAAAAAAGCACTTTTGGGTTGAACCTATTTTTTGTACAATTCTCCTTTAAGGGGACGTGGCAAGGGGTGTGTCCTATGCCTGGATACTTTTGCTGATAGGTGTTCCTCAGTCCCATCTCTAAAAGTTGGGAGGTATGAAACAGCGTGCATGGAGTTCTTTCTTCTGATGCCTATTTTGTTTTGACAGCTGGCCCCCCACAGCTGTCAGAATACTAGCCTGTTGGGCTGATGACTTTAAGATCAAAGGTTGTCAGGCAGATGCCAACAAGGCCACCATCCACAGCTCAAATTTTAGCTGGCTGATTAGGAACTGGCTGAAATTCACTCCATGTATGGCCAGCTTACCCTTCTCTACTATCCAAAAAAGCTTTGCCTTTACGTAAACTTTAAAGCCCAACTCCGGGCAATTTTTTTTTTTTCCCCATGCAGTGGGGCTGTGCCCGTACTGCATGGGTTAAGCTGCTCGTTTTGTCTAGGGGATGAACAGAGCCTATACTTAGCTAATCCTGAGCTGGTCTTTGGCCATACTGACATCAGGAACTGTCCACTGCACAAGGCCGATGGACCTCACGTGGGGTGGGGGGGCGGAGGAGCAGTAGGGACCGGTCTTACCCTGGGAGGATCTGAGGGTAAGGTGAGTATATCTTGGCTTTCCCAATCCCTAGACAAAGACGAGCAGTTAACCCATAAAGTGCGGGGCACTTAAGTGCATGGAAAATAAAATTGCCTGGAGTTCAGCTTTAAGGTCACAGGTGAAGGGAACAGTTTAATGTACACTTATACTTACCTGCAATGAGAGAAATAGAGAGACTGCCGCTGATATCTACTGAAAACACTATTTGTCTGGCTTCCATATTTCAAAGTCACATCGTCACAACAAGTATACAAAACAAAAATTCCTTATACTCTTATTGTAGACAAGTCACATTGAAAGCACTGAAGCCAAACCTTCTGAAAAGCAACCTAGCATCTAAAATTCTTCAAAGGAAAAGGTAGAAATGGCAGCCTGCAGAATTCTTCAATGACAGGCGTACTATCAAAGATCGCTTGCTTTCTACGGGACAAAAATAACTCTACCCACACATTTGCTGGGTATTTACCACAGATGTGATGTCAAGAATGACATAGGTCCTAGCTATACCAAAAAAAAAAAAAAGTTTTTTCTTACACTCTGATGACCAACTACATATTTCAGTGACATGATGACAACATAAGCCCAGCAGGTAATATTTACACTCTCCCTCCCTTCATCTAAAGTCCTCTTTGTCCTCTTACTTTGGTGGTTTTTCCACAGTGCGGTAGGTGTTGAAAGCTTGAAGCTGCTGCTGTACACCGACCAGTGAGTTGGCGAATTTCCGATTGTTCAGGATGATAATGGTTTGTTCAATCCACTCGAGGAGGTCAGAAGCCAGGGATTCATACTTCTCAATCATTTTCTCAGTTTCGATGGCATTTTCAAGAACCTACAAAATACAAAACCAACGTGAGACCAGAGGTATTTTCATCGGTTTTGTCACAGTGCACCTCAAAAGGTATAAGAGAAAGACTTAAAATGTTTTAACTTAAAAAATGTACTCCAGTTAAAATAATTTAATTAATCAAAAAGTCATTACACTAGTGGGGAAATTTAAAATCAAGCGAGGAGCTGTTAGCACTCTAGGATATTTTTCATAGTGATACATTGATATGAAAATGTGCTGTGCTACACCAACAAGAATAGATTGGGGGGGGGGGGGGGGATAAATAAAAAAATTACATTAATAGAAACTTCCAATTGAATCCCAAAATTGTGATTGTGCCCCGGAAGACCTCATAGCTGACGAAACACATTGGGCGGATTTTCCCCGCAAGCGAGTGGATGTACAGTTTGATTCTCTTCACATGTGAGTGAATACTCAGTGGTTTTGACAATAAAGTGATCCAGTTGTACAACATGTGGAGCATATTGTCTCCTTCCTACTTTTACAGGCGCTGATATATGTGAGGCAATACATAAAAAAAAAAAATATAAAGAGGCTTGAAGGGATATTTTTCCTGTATATCTCCAGTGGGTGGATGAAAGTTCAGAACCTGGATGAGGAGTGGCTATATTTATACAGAGCGCTTTATGACTTTGAGTCAACAGTTTACGATAAGCCTTTAGGTGTCTCTCTCTGGTGACTGTGAGCCAGTCTGGAAGGGAATTCACAGCACCTTCTCCACTTTTAGTGTTTGGCGGATTTAATATCACCTATTATCACAATTTTGTGACTCAAATAGACTTTATTTATGTTTATGTAATTTTTTTATGTTTTTTATGTATTCTTGTTGGTGCAGCGCAGCTCATTTTCCTATCAAATTAAATTAACTATCCAAACAATAAATACAACTGCATTTGCCACATCCCCCATTTTTGAACAAAATAAGTGGGGTGCGTTCCCCCAAATAACATACCACAAAAACCACTAAGGCTCGGTTCACATATATGCAAATTGGATGCATTTTGAACAGCATCCGATTTGCATGACATGTGAACCAAACCGTCTTTCTATGGAGCTGGTTCACATACATGCGGGATGGCCGCAGTGCATTCGTAAAGAGAGTCCTGTCCGATTTTCAGTCTGGTTCAGGTGCGATTTCAAGTGTCATACACGTTAAAAATTTGCACCTAAACTGGTGAGCAAAACCGCACCGGACACCTTTGAAAAATCGCACTGAAACCGGCCCTGCACATATGTAAATTGGAACAAAGGAAAACATATGAACACTCAAATATCAAGAGAGTTTATTTTCAAAAATATGGATACTCCTTACCAATTTATATGAAACCTCCCTCTCCCATATTATAATTAAAACAGACAATTGTCTAAAAAATCCTCCAGGAGACTAATCAGTTAGTTATACCATGGAGCATGTATACGGGGGGAAATAATACATTTGTATTTCAAGCCTCTTTCCCCTGGATTCAAGCTACACAGGACACTTACAGTATATTGTACATGGCAAATTGGAAGATATGTGGACTAATCTGCGCACCAGGGCAATTTAACATTCCCCCCGCTATGAGGGTTAGGCTTCATAAATGCATGGATCCATGTAACAACCCATAGTAGAAAGGGGAAATGGTAAATTGCCTTGGTGTGCAGATTAGTACACAATACAGGTATCCAGTTTAGAATGAATCCACATAAATGCCAAATCAGGAGCAGCGGGCGTGTTGGTGCAGCCACTGTGTACCAACAGACATGATTGGGACTGCCTGCACGCAAATGCATGGAATACCAATGCATCCGTGCAGGAAAAACATGGTGCTCACATGGTGTGACCGAGACCTAAAACAAGGCAAGTTCTTTATGATCAGCCTGCAAGGTGATGCAAATGGATCACCAGACATCTAATTCCATGTGAATTGATGGGTTCAGCTGGGGCATGCCTCCATGCACTTTATTTTCAGAGTTGCCACTTTCTTGGTTGACAACCAATTAAACTGAGCAGACAAGCAAAGCCCAGTCAGCTTTGACAGCCTTTTATTGCCATGAATAGGTAGAGTGGTCCAAAACATCTTGAGGTTTTAGGTTCTTCCCTCAGGAAAAAAACATCATGTAAATATTTTTTGTTTGATTTTAAAGCTTAACTACCCAAACTATCAATATCTGGAATTCAGCTTCAATATATAAATACAATTTGTAACTAAAAGAAACACTAAATTTTGGGAAGCCTCCACTCAATGTTGATCAACTAGTCTCAGAGGCTTACCATTTGCTTTAAGAGATCATAAGCATTCTCTAGAATAGTGGTCTCCAAACTGTGGCCCTTGGCTTTCCTTTACCTGGCCCTTGGGGCACCATTCCTCCCACAGACACCAGTGATGGGACACCATTCCTCCCACAGACACCAGTGATGGGACACCATTCCTCCCACAGACACCAGTGATGGGACACCATTCCTCCCACAGACACCAGTGATGGTGCACCATTCCCCCAATGGATACCAACAATGAGGCACTATTCCTCCCATTGATGCCAATAGGGTACTATTCCTCCCAATAATACCAATGATGGGGCACGGTTTACTCCCACTGACCACCAAGCCTAAGGCATGGTTTACGCCCACTGACATTAGGGCATTTTCTACTCACACTGGCCACAGTCTGTCCCCCAAAAACCTGAAGGACAGTAAACCTTTGTTTGGAGACCCCTGCTCTAGAAGGCTGAAAGGCTTGTTTTCATATAAATACAAAAGGTCTTCAAAAATTTATACAGGCTCTTCTAGTTGACCTTCAAGTTGGACTTTCAGCACAAAGGATCAACATGACAGGAGAGAACTACAATTAATAGAGTACCACACTTTTTACGTCTGGTACTCATTTGCATTTACTCATAGTGCCATAGGCCACCAAAGCCTCTGAGACTGACATTCCTGGGTGCAGTGCGAGAAAATCACACTATTTAATTGACTCTGATGCTTCTCTCAAACTGCATGTAATATTCAAAGTACATTGAAAGCTGAGCAAAGTCTCAATGACTATTGACTTCTGGTTAGAGAAATCTGACTCTCTGGAGGGCACAATCACAACCTGTGCAAAGGAACACTATGCATAGGTGGTCTTGCAGGCTAAAAACAGTGAGGAGCTTACTTTAAAGCATAAGTAGAAGAGCCCCATTCCAAAAAAAAAAAAAAAGGGGTCAGCCCATCCAAAATACATGTTGGGGTATTTGAAGGCGACCTCAATTTCTCAAGGTGGTCATATGCTTCTCAAGGACTATAGAGATCCTGCAAAGGACTATAGAGATCCTGCAAAGGACTATAGAGATCCTGCAAAGGACTATAGAGATCCTGCAAAGGACTATAGAGATCCTGCAAAGGACTATAGAGATCCTGCAAAGGACTATAGAGATCCTGCAAAGGACTATAGGGATCCTGCAAAGGACTATAGAGATCCTGCAAAGGACTATAGAGATCCTGCAAAGGACTATAGAGATCCTGCAAAGGACTATAGAGATCCTGCAAAGGACTATAGAGATCCTGCAAAGGACTATAGAGATCCTGCAAAGGACTATAGAGATCCTGCAAAGGACTACCTGCAAAGGACTACCTGCAAAGGACTATAGAGATCCTGCAAAGGACTATAGAGATCCTGCAAAGGACTACCTGCAAAGGACTATAGAGATCCTGCAAAGGACTATAGAGATCCTGCAAAGGACTATAGAGATCCTGCAAAGGACTATAGAGATCCTGCAAAGGACTACCTGCAAAGGACTATAGAGATCCTGCAAAGGACTATAGAGATCCTGCAAAGGACTATAGAGATCCTGCAAAGGACTATAGAGATCCTGCAAAGGACTATAGAGATCCTGCAAAGGACTACCTGCAAAGGACTATAGAGATCCTGCAAAGGACTATAGAGATCCTGCAAAGGACTATAGAGATCCTGCAAAGGACTATAGAGATCCTGCAAAGGACTATAGAGATCCTGCAAAGGACTACCTGCAAAGGACTATAGAGATCCTGCAAAGGACTATAGAGATCCTGCAAAGGACTATAGAGATCCTGCAAAGGACTATTGAGATCCTGCAAAGGACTATAAAGATCCTGAACCAGAGTACACGGTCTCAGCACCTAATGTGACTAGGACGAGTAATGTCTTAACAAGAAAAAAAAATGTATTAGGGTACGATGGACAACTCCCACTTTAAATTAATAGGACATAGGAGAACTTTTTTTTAGAAAGCCAAGGATGTTTTTCAGCGCATCAGCATCTATCTACAACTGAAATATCCATTTTGGATATTTAAAATATTCGTTTAATTACAATAAGACTAAAACTGGCCATACATTACACAATTTTCTTATTCAATTTCCTTTAGATTTACCTTCAACTATGTAGATTAAGGGCCTGTCTGATTGCATACAAATTGAAAGTGTTTAGGTTTGACCTCATATTACATGGTTTTGGTAAATCGAATGCAAAATTGTACATGAAAATGGTATAACGTATAGCCAGCCTAATTTTAGAAATAGGTTACACTGACTCGTAAATGAAATCTTGAAGTGGGCCTAGCTCAGGTAGTCAAAGTTTACACTGTTACTGTGTCACACATACTTTTCCAATACGTTTTCCTTCCACGGCCAGTGCCTTCATCTTTGAGAAGTAATGGTAATATGTGACAACATAAGTAATGATGGACTTTTCATCTGGATGGTCCACGCTGATGTCTAAATAGAAAAAAAAAAAAAAAAAAAAAGAAAGTTACATAAGAAATATGAAACCAAAACGATATTTGTTGGAAGTTAGTGTTTATGGATCCACCGTGCATTTGTGGTGCATGAGGATATCTGGATGGGCAGGGCCAGTCATTTATGGCTGCCTTAAAATAGAACATTAGGCAAACCTTTTTTTATTTTTTGGATAAAGTAATGGAGGCTTATAACCTCTGTCCATTTTTTTTTGCCATCTGTGTCCCTGCAAATTAAGGGAATTCCTTAGGGACCCCCAGGTCACCAAAACTAATGTCCCCATTGGAAGATTTCCTCTCTATTACTTTTCTGGGGACAAACCAAAATGTGACAGAATAAAGAGGGTGAATCTCTCTAATGGGGGCACAGACATAAAAACGGATAGGTGTCCTAATCCATCTCCACTCTATTCAAAACTAAAAAAAAAAAAAAGGTGCCTTTAGTTATACTTTAAAGCCGAATTCCGAGATTTCATTTACTTTTAAAGCGGGGGTCCACCTATCTATCGTTTTTTTTTTTTTTAGTTCATTCACAAACTTTTCTTCTCAGCATTACATACTCACATATTGTGTGTAATATGTCCGCCTGTGTCAGATTTCGTCGGAAAGAATAACTTATATTATTCACTGCAGGCGGTTTCCATCTTCATTGTGGGCATTTGAAGCCCACAAGCATTTATTTCCTGGATGTGGTGAATGCTGTGCTCCCAGCATTCACCGCTCGTTCCCGCACATGCTCAGTGGCATCCTGGGAAGCCTGAGACTAGCTCCCAGGAGTCTGGGAGAGGCTAGAAACACGCCTACTCCCACGGGAGGAGAACCAGGAAGTGCAAAGAAGAATAGAAAAATAAAAGGTAATTACGGCGATTTAAATTTTTTTAAACGGCACGTCAGCATCTAGGCAAGGAAGAGAATACATACAGATATTGTTCAAAATTTGGGTGGAACCCCGCTTTAAATAATTTGTTTGGGCCGAACTTGTCCAATTGAACTATTACCATCACTAATACATGCGCAGAATACACAGGCACTGCTTCAAGTCACGTTCAGGTCGCACAAGTGTGAAAGGGGCCTAATGGTAAGAGTGTATCCTACATCTATGGAAAAACTAAGATAGGTGCAAAAACAATTATATAAAACACAAACGTTTTTAAGAATGTGTACAATTTTTCTTTTCTTTTAGGCCTCTTGCAGACAGGGAGGATACCGCTGATCACGGCTAAGTAAGCAGATGACAGGTCTGTCCCCGCTCTGCACATCCCACTCTTCTCTATGGGGGAGTCGGTTGAAAACGAACTGCTTGTCCATTACCTACCAACTGTTATCTAATATGCTGGACGGATGGAGAACTGATCCCCATCCATCTGTTTTTAGCGGAGGTGATCGAATGCCGGCTGGTGTCAGCAGACTTATGCCACTCCATAGAAGGCTGTGGATGGTCCGACTGGGTCTTCCCGGTAAACTGACAGGTGGACCCAACTTGGTCCGTCAGTGAGAGAGCAGGAAAGGTAAGTACAGTATGCTTACTGTGCCGGGCCGGCTATAAAGTGAGCCTGTCACCTTGGATACTATGGACAAAGCACAGGTTTCCCTTTTATAGAAACACCATAGAAGCACTCAAATTAGAAAATTTTCTCTTGAAATCAATAGAAACAGAAAAAAAACATAGAAACAACTGAATCTTAGGCTAACCTTCTGGGTCAAGGAGTTTAGTGAGGCCTAAGTGCTGCTCTGCAAGGTTGAAGGCGTTTTGCAGATTGTAGTGTGCATTTGACTTCTTCAGCTTATCGAAATCAATCAAGTCGGGTCTGTGGGAGGAACAAAACGGAGATTAAAGAACAGTAGGCGCGGTTTGTATAAACTGATCACATATTATTCCAGAACAAAAAAAACCTGCCCATCCTATGGATTAAAGACTTCTAGCTATGAGGTCATCACAAGCTCAATTGTACTTCATGAATAAGATTTTCTTGATTTATAGCAAATGAGACAGAGGCAGCAAAAAAAGGTAGTCATCACTGACCAGAAAAACATGGAAGTGACATCTAAGAAGAGGTTCCACCAACAGCCCCAGTACTGTCAGAACAGAGAGAAAAAAAAAAAGAGGGCAAGTGAGCCCAAGCAGTGAGAAAGGAAAAGATAGTGGGGAGGAGGATAAGGCATTGGAGGGGAGTGTGTGTAGCACAGGGGTACAGGTCCAATTGGGGGAATTTTTATTAAAGCTGAAGTTTAGGTATGGCTTTTCTTGCCAAGTTACATTGGTCCACCTTGAACCAATATAAGTACCGTATGTATGTGCCATACCTGGCCAATCCAATGAATGCTGGAAATCACTCTAGTAGGCCCTGCTACCACAGTGATCCCCACTAGCTTTGGGGTCCTGTGCTAAGCGGCTAATGCTGAGTGAACACATGGGGGGCCGCTAACTCGTCATGGACACCATTCAGAGAACACTCTGCATTTTCTCTATGAATGCAAAAGCATTCTCTGGTTGGATGGGGTGAAGATCATGATGTCACCGCCCTAACTCTCCATCGCAACCAGAGAACACTTTGGGGAAGATTTACTAAAACTGGAGCATTCAGAATCTGGTGCAGCTGTGCATGGTAGCTTGTTTGATTAAAGAGTTATTAAACCCACAATAGTAAAATCAGTCTGTATATACAGTAAAGCATGCCTGTTATACTCACTGTGGAACCTAAGAGGTTAATCCTCTGCATTGTGTAAAAAGGCTGTTTGATCCTGTATTCTCTGATCCTCCCCTTTTACTGTCCCCAAACCATCTGCTGATAGAACAGAGCCCTGGGAGGCACTCTGCACATGCTCAGTTTTTTTTTGGTGCATGTGATCAGCACAGGGCCAATCAGCACTGTCCAGACAGAGGGTCAGGTGTCATACAGTCTCATAGGACAGTCAGGAGAATGACAACTCCTTCTACAAGCTTTAACCAGACACTGATATAAGTCACAAGACTGATATATACTGCTGATGAGAAAAAGTATTTAGCAGTTTATATTAACTAAAATAATTGCATTTCCATGTTCTGTGTACTGTGGGAGAACAGATATAGTGAATGCAGAGTCCTGGGTTTAGGAACAATTAAAGCTTTAGCAATAAAACCTGAAAGCTGATTGGTTTCTATGCAGAGCTGCACCAGATTTTCCATGCTCCAGTTTTAGTAAATCTACCCCTTTGCATTCATTGGGAAAATGCAAAGTGTTCTCTGAATGGGGCCCATGCCAAGTGAGCGAATCGCTGTGTTCAATAAGCAGTTGGGGAGCCGCTCAGCACATGACCAGTAATCCAGCAGCGATCGTTGTAGTAGCAGTGCCTACTACAGTGATTTCCAGCTTCTACAGGGTCAGCCAGGTATGGCACAGACATGCTTACAAGAGTCCAAGCACCACCAATGTACTTGATAGGCCATCAAGTTTTCTATCCCCATTAAAGAGGAGGTCCAGCCAAAAAAAAAGCAAAAAAAAAAACAAAAAAAAGTCTGCAGCTACAAATCCTGTAGCTGCTGACTTTTAATATTAGGGCACTTGCCTATCCAGGGAGCCCACGATGTCGGCACCCCAGCCGATTTTCGGATCGACTCCTGGGTGCTGCCACCGCCATTCCTGGTGAGGGAACCAGGCAGTGAAGCCTTTCGGCTTTACTTCTGGTACCCTACTGCACATGTGCGAAGCGCACTGTGCTTTCTAATTGGCCTGGCGGTGGGGGGGAGGAGGGGGGCAGAACTTCCAGGAGATCAGGCAGTGGCCCATCTCCCGGAAGTGGTGAAGGGGACCTGTTTATCCCTCCCCCCCCTGCAAACTGAAAGGTGCTAAATGTGACACCAAATTAGGAAGCATATAAGCGAAAGTTACACTTTTGGGTCGAACTCAGTTTTAAAGGGTACACCTTGGCAACCTTGTCTGTAAGTCAGGGAAGATCACGAGGCCTCTCTACATAGAGATTATGGATGAGCTCAGGAGCAGTGGCACCCCCCTCATCTACATGCAGGGCGCTGGACGCATGGATTCCAATGAGGGTGAGGTGTTTTTTTGAAGCACGTGATTAAATAATTATTTAGCAAATAGGCTTCAAAAAAAAAAAAAGGGTGGGCTCGGGGTGACCCGACCGAGTGAGACTGGGTGGGCGCTGGCAGGACAGAGCGGGAGAAGATTGGTTGTTTGCCACAATCCCCACCAAACCACCCCCCCCCCCCCTTTAAAAAAAAAAAAAAAAAAGAACCCACCAGCCGCCACTGTTCAGGAGTGTCCGGATCCTAGTCCAAACCCACCTGAGCTATCCTACCAGGAAGCCGTTATTGCACAAAGCCAACCATAAGTGGCCGAGGCATACACCACCCCACAACAAGTATGCATGCCCTTGTGGGGCTGTGAATGCCTTTGGCCGCTTATGATTGGCTTTGTGCAACAACAGCTTCCTGGTAGGATAGCTCAGGAGGGTTTCGGACTAGAGATCAACAAGTGCATAGCCAAGAAAAAGAAATAAAGCAAAGTTTTGGTGATCGTAGCATGCGGTCCACCTGGGAAAGTCAAGAGGGTCAGCTGGGAAAACAATTAAATTATTAATTACAGTTATGTGTGGCCACTATTCCTGTTCAGTGTGTCAGATAGGCAGGACTTAAAGTGGGAGTTTCGCGAAAATTTTTTTTTTAGATGTCAGCAGCTGCAAATACTGCAGCTGCTGACTTTTAAAATAAGGCCACTCACCTGTCCCGGGGTCCAGCGATGTCGGCACCCGAGACCGCACCGTCCCTCGGGTGCTGCCGCCGCCACTCTCAGTGAGGGAATCAGGAAGTGAAGGGTTGCGGCTTCACTTCCCAATTCCCTACTGCGCAAGCGCGAGTCGCGCTGCGCTTTCTCAATGGTCCCCGCTATCTCCTGGGACCTGTATCTTTCCCAGGAGACAGCGGGGGAGTGCGGGAGGGGGCGTGACTCCCATGGGAGTCTATTCCCGGAAGTGGGTGCAGATACCTGTCTTAGACAGGTATCTGCACCCCCCTCCCCCCTGAAAGGTGCCAAATGTGACACCGGAGGGGGGGAGGAATCCAAAGAGCGGAAGTTCCACTTTTGGGTGGAACTCCGCTTTAACCAAGAAAAGCTTTGTTCCCGTGAACCGGTAGACTCTTTGACATATCAATCAAGACTTTTATTTTCCTTCATGTACTGTAAAAGCGCTAATAAAATGCCAACGCTCCAAAAAAAGCTACTAAAACACTACTACAAGCCAACACAAAAACTATTATTTTTTTTCCACTGGAGCCTGAAAGATGACTTCACCTCCTGTTCTCCACCTGTATAGAACTCCAGACGCGTTTCGCCCTTTTCCTTTCTTTATCGTAAATTATTCACATTCATTTGAACAAGGAGTTAGTGTTTGCGTGCAGACAGCAACCATTTTGTTCAAGTCTACTAGAGCCTGTCCTGTCCGTCTTGCACCACATGCTGATCCACCTGATAAGTCGGCCATAGACGGATCGATATTCATCCGGTTCAGCAGGACCCGCCCCAAATTTCAATCAGTCTATGGGCAGGCTTGTTGTACTGAAGCCGATCCATCAATTGACTTTAGTACAACCAGCCTGTTTTTTTTTTTTTTTTCGTCTGATCACTCCCGGCAGCTATAGAAGCCAGCATTGATTGTTGTATTCTACCGGTGGGGAAGGCTTCCCACTGGTAGAACACAGTAGTACTGCGGGAGGGATTCCCTAAACGCTGTATTAATGAGGGAATCGAGCATTTTTCTTTCCCTTAACCCGTGGTGGAAGGAAAGAAATTTGCATATTGTATGGGGCATTCGAGCGGTACTATTTTCTTTGTTTTAGGTCCTATCACATTTAAATACACTTCCACATCCTCCATTATTTGAAAGAACAACTTACTAATACAGCACAGAGCTTCTAGCTACTGTGATTATATAATGCATCTACCTAAAACATGTGATCCACCAGTGGGCAAAAGTCACAGTAAGGGCTTATTTACACTTGATTCAGCTTCAACACACATTAACGGCTAGTTTACACTTACTTCAAAATAAGGCTTCGGACGCACCTTGTTAAAGCTCTCTGAACCCCAGTCAAAGCTCCTGTCTCTAAATAAAATGGTTAGCTTACAGTCCTGTTTACACCTTGCTTTTGCTTTGGGCTTCGATGCGGCTTCAGTGGGGCTTCAATGAGGCTTCAGTGGGGCTTTAGTGGGGCTTCAAGCAAGCTTTGCCATAGACTTATATGGAGGCTTTGAAGACGCTTTGAAGCACAACTAAAGCGACATGGGGTATAATTTTTGAAGCGAAGCCAAAGCAAAAGCAAGGTGTAAACAGGACTGTAAGCCAACCATTTTATTTAGTGACAGGAGCTTTTACTGGCATTCAGAAAGCTTTAACAAAGTGTGTCTGAAGCCTTGTTTTTAAGCAAGTGTAAACTAGCCCTTAATGTGTATTGAAGCCGAAGCTAGTGTAAATGAGCCCTAATAAACCTTTGACACCAAAGCAAAAAAAAAAAAAAAAAAAAAACTTTGAATTTAACAACAATAAATAAGTAGGTGTCCACTCCATGAAACCCTTATGAAAGTATTATATAATATGCTGCATAAAACTTCCACAAGACAAATTTTCTCACAATGAAAGAATGTAAACATTTATCACGCCAGACTCAATGATTTCTTTAGAGACTGAACATCAGCCATTAATTCCAAGTCTGCTTTTCTTGGACCCTCAACAAGTGGTTTAAATTATAAAGTTCATGGTGGCAAAATGACGTAGCAGCACAGATAAATAACAGCAATGAATAGCATGCTTAATAGCGGGGATAAGGGATATTTCCTGACACATAATGAACGTCTGTCTCTAAAGGCCTTTAACCCCGACAGAATCTTGACTGCCTACAGATATATTGACTGGAGGAATTCATTATGTGGATTTCATTTTTGGTCTGGTTTCAGAAGACAGAACCCCCAGGCTGGATCATGTCAGGACCCGAACATGCCCATGATCTGCATACAATCGCATCTCGATGGGCCACCAATTCAATGGGCAGACCTAATACCATTATTATGACTCTACTTGGCGTGGAACAGATAGGTTAGAAAAAAAAAAAGAGCTATGTGATCAGGCAGGATGGTTCCTTGTGTTTTGCATGGATTCAGAGCTATTAAACCAAAACCAAATTATCACAGAATAATGCGTGTGCTCTATGCCTTTATGTACATTAGACTGTAAGCTCCCCTGAGAGACAGATAAGAATGGCTATAGCATGCATCACAAAGCATTG
Organism: Aquarana catesbeiana; assembly: GCF_042186555.1. Taxonomy (NCBI): domain Eukaryota; kingdom Metazoa; phylum Chordata; class Amphibia; order Anura; family Ranidae; genus Aquarana; species Aquarana catesbeiana. The sequence goes on along the minus strand of NC_133327.1, from coordinate 668,581,967 downwards.
AATACCATGCTAGCAATGAATGTAATAACTTTAGATTTCCCCTCTAACACCACCTACTGGTGAAATCCTGAACTGAAACATGACCATATAAATTTGACTCATAGAAACCTCAATTTTATTTTCAGTCTTCAGTCCGCCAAATGCCAAAAATAATAGCAGCAAGTCAGTAATTGAAGTTTGATCCTTTAGCTCTCACCTGTGTTTATGAATGAGTGCGTTGAAGGCCATGCCGTCCCTCCAGCTGGTTGTAAAATTATGTATATTCACATTGGGATACCTGAAAATATCAAAAGTATTTATTACATGATATTCATATTAAGTGTGTGTATATTATTTACACAGAACAGACAGACCTGCCAATCAAAGTAAAGGAAACATGAAGGCTGCCATTGCTAACTGGTGCATGTCATAGTACACTAGCTGCCTGGTTTTACTGCCGATTCTCTCACTGGCCCTTTGGGGGTAACCATAATGCTGAAGATTAAATGGAGTTTGACACCCCTGATCTAGGCGGATCGGATTGGAGGGCAGTCAGAAGTAAATGGACAGCAGAGTCTGTTTACACCAAACCACCCATAGAGCAGAGCGGGCCCTATCCATGTCTGCTCTACAGAAACTGAGCAGACACACAAGTGTTATCAACCCGTTCTGCTCTGATCAGTAGAGAATCAAGAGGACAGATCCCCTGCTGATCAAAATATCATCCCTCCCGTGTGAAAGGGACCAAAAACCTTTGCAGACATTCCAGATTTGTATACCTTTTCTACATTGCCAACAGCTTTGAAGCCAGTGAAATACCTTAACAGCAAGGCAACTGGCATTTTAAGAAAGTTTTCAGAAGAGGTAGTCCCCCCATTTGGCGGTGTTATGCATCTACCACTTTTTTGTTTTTTAAATAAAATTTATTTGCAAAAATTTCCCATACAGAAGCCAGTACTGTTATCAAAAAAAAATGCTGACCGATACAACTGGAGAAATATAATAGGAGTAAAAGCCCAAGCTGTTGCCTAAAGTAATTATGGAGGAGTAAGAATTTTGTTCCTAAGATTCTACGGACAAAATGGGACTCGAGCTGAATTATCAAAACTTAAAGCAATCAAAAATTGTCACCCAATCCTTGGCTCTCTTAGGTTAGCACTTGGAGTTCCAGAGGCGAGCAATCTTTATATAGTGTGGAAGTGGTGACATTGCTCTATGGGTCACCCAATCCTGGATACTTTTGGAAAAAAAAAAAAAAACGGGTTGGGAATGGTCACCACTTTCCCCTACAACCTGCAAACTGATTGTAGACTATTAGGAATGGTTCTGTTACGTTCTACTAGCAAGCTTGCCTGATGGAGGTGGGGCCTCGGAAATGCATTGTGGACCGCTCCCCTCTGTTTGTTCTCATTCTCCTGTCAATGGCGCAACTGAGGGCTCAAGGCGTCGCCGGTTCCAGTCCATGCAGCGGGTCCCTACCTGTGCTCTTCAGCTATCCCACCAGTCCATCCATATTGTTGTAGCTGCCTGCACACCACAACTGCCATGTGTACAGCACCCAGGAGTTTTACATGTAAGGGAGTGTGCAATAAACCAGTGTTGTCTTTAAACTCCTATTGATCTGGCGCCCTTTCCACGGTACATACCAGGACAGGAAATGAGGACAAATCAATTGATCAGTACTTTATTGCTGCCTTTGTCCCCACGGGAGATTTCTTCTCACTTCCTGTCCAAAATGACAACATTGGAAACGGCCCCATCAAAGCCAAAGGCAGCAATAAAGCCTGAAAAAAGGGATCTATCCCTTCTCCCCACTCCCTCCCGCCATTAACAAATGAAAAGCTCCACTATAACCTCCCAATTATTGGATTAGTCAAAATTCTGCAAATTCTCTCACACATTGACGCGATCTTTGTTATTCTGCTACAGAATACGATCCTTTAGGCGCCCTGAGGTAATCCATTTAGAGAAGGACATGTTTGCAGCCGACGCAATTGTTTTTGTGAAAACTCTAAACTCTAAGAAGATCTTTTGTGGTAATCTTTTAATCTGTACTCACCCAGCTGTCTTCATCTGGCACCATAAAAGCAAAGCATCCTTTGCAGACTTCTTCTCCTTGTTGTCCTCGGTCTCCACACTAATATCTTGGATCTGCAATCAATAAGACATCATTCCATCACTGAAACGTCACATACTTTAAATACTCTTATTTGGGAAATTTCTATCTCTTCTAGTAAAAAAAAAACATCTTCATGGTCAAGACGGGAAGGAATTTATATCGGCATTCGTTATCAATTGTAATTCATTTATAAAGGACAAAGAAAACCGTCATGATTCCCATATAGTGATGAAGGGAAGTGAAGGTCCCCAGTCCCGGAATTTGCTAATAAAGGGTCATGGAGCTGGCATATTAAGCCACAAGGTGAATATTTCTGCATTGCTTGAATTCTCCAGTGGTGGGATACTGCGTAACCGTGTCATTACCGGGCACTTTTACCCCCTTCCTGCCCAGGCCAATTTTCAGCTTTCAGCGGTGTCACACTTTGAATGACAATTGTGCGGTCATTCTACACTGTACCCAAATGAAAGTTTTATTTTTTTCACATAAAGAGCTTTCTTTTGGTGGTATTTAATCACAGCTGGGTTTTTTTTGTTTTTTTTGTTTTTTTTAAAAAAATTTTGAAAAAGAAAGAAAAAGGATTTTCTTAGTTTATGTTAGAAAAGTTTGTAAATAAGCAATTTTTCTCCTTTACTGATGGGCACTGATGAGATGGCACTAATATGCGGCACTGATAGGCAGCACTAATGGGCACTATTGAGGCTGCACTGATGATCAGCGCCCTGATTATCTGTACAGGTCTACCCTGTGAGGAGATGCCACCGATCAGCTCTCGTCTCCTCAAACACTATCAGTGTGAGACGAGGAGAGCCGATTACCAGCATTTCCTTGTTTACATGTGATCAGCTGTGATTGGACACAGCTGAGCACATGGGTAAAGAGCCTCGTCATCGGCTTTTTACCGAGATTGGGGTCGCGCCAGGTCCCGCGATTGCTGTGCTGCGGTGAGACTGGGGCGACGTCATACGACGTCGTCCCAGAACAGAGCATCCCGCCCGCCGTCATTTGTCTATACAGCGGGCGGGAGGTAGTTAAAGGCATAGTCCACATGTTGAAAAAAAATAATAAATGCACCCAAAATGATTAAAGAAAAACAATGTGCATTTTTAAGTGGAACTGCAGCTTAAACTAGTGGGGAACTGAAATAAAAATTCTGATGCTGAAACCAAAAATTCTGGATATTTTTAAAGAAAATATATTTTTTTTTATTAAGAATTATATTATATTCTACTTAATATCATGAATTAAAAAGAGAAGTATGTTTTTATTTTTTTTAACCCATCATACTTACCTAGGTGGATGCTGCATCTGTCCCCCAGCAACTCTACACTGAGAACTGAGCGATCAAACACCGCCGATGGCTCGGTTCTCTCAGCTTCCCAAGCAGAGAGCTGCAGACTGTCAGTCAGCAACTCTCCGCTCTGCTCCTCCACGCTCACTGGAGCGCTGAGCTGTGGAGGGGTGGGTAGCGGCTGTCTCATTCTCTCAGCGGCTCGCTGAGAGGCTGAGACAGGTATCAGTCCAGGCACCTGACGGGTCACAGGAGTGCAAAAAGAATTACACTCCTGTGACCCATAGGAGAGGCCCAGCCAAACGAGCTCTGGCTGGACTTCTCCTTTAAATGAATATGAATTGTTGTCCATTATCAGCACCTTTTGAAGCAGTGTTAAAAATCCTGCTTGCTGCATTTTTGGTGCATATTTGGAAAGAAAAAAAAAAAAAAAAAAACACCAAAAATGCATCTCCTCATTGAAATGCATTGAAAATGCAGCAACAACGTTTAAAAAATGCACCCATGTTGTATTTTTGAAAGACATGACCTATGAAAAGCACACCATAGGCACAGTATAATCGCAACAAAATTGCAGACGATTTCGCCAGCCATTATCGGCACCTTTTTTTCTTTTGGCCCAATGCTGAAAAACCTATTTCTATGCAGAAGTGGGCCAGATTTTGCACTTTAGTAAATAAACCCCATTGTGTACTTAAAAGTGGGGTATGCCTGTATATACTTTGCCTACTTTCAGCCTGCTCGGGTCACATGATCCGGCTCCTGTGACAGCTATGGGGGGAGAGGAAGGAGCGCCAACCATGGATGGGTCCAGAGAAGCCTATGGGTGACGTCACCGCTCGCAGCTTTCCCAGTCATTGTCCAGCGCTCTCTTCTCCCCTGTAGCCACTGCTGGCTAAACAGGAGAATACTGTTTAGATGCACTTTAAGTAAAAAGGAAATGTTAAAATGTCGTTGTTCTAGACTGGCACAAGGATTATATATTGTGGTGGCGATATGTTGCCTCCTCACCACCTAATTTAAATCAATGATTGCCGTGCAATGCACGCGATTGTGACATAGCAGTATGGAAAATCTCAAATCAGGTGTGAGGAGGCGACACTGTGCCCGGTGATTTTGGACTTCTCCCATGTTGTTCAAGAAGTTCTCTACCTGTTTAAGGTTGCCTACCCCTGCCTTAGAGCCAATATTGCACAGCTGGCACTTTCCCTCCAACACACCAGAAACAAGGTTCTCTCCACAGATAAGGTGAGCCTTGGGGAGGATACACAGTATGATTTTTACCTGGAATCTGAGGATGATGGTCCAAATCAAACCAAGAGTCAGTCTGTGGTTTCCATCGACAATATCATGGGAGCCCATGTTTTCCAGGTGAACCCTTTGTTCTTTCAGGAACTGCAGAGCTTTGTCAACATTCTCCAGACAATGGATACGCATTCTTCCCTTGGTTGGCTTGGGCTACGGAAACAGCAGAAGGAGCGTTTTACTAATAAAGCACAATAAAGTGGTGAATAAGATGTGCAGCGGAGGGGAAAATGGTTAAATCAGCTCTGTGTGAAAAGTGGAACAAATAGAAGGTAAGCATGTGCAACATCCCAGGCCTATAAGCCTACTTGGAACCCTTCCAGTTATGAATGGATTTTCAGGAGTAATTATCTCTAAGCAAAGACTAATACCTCAGGATCAACAAACCCTATTCTCTGCCACGCGGACTTCCATACTATTGGTTTTACGGTAGAAGGTTTTCTCGTATGGCGCTGTGGCCTAGATTGACATTAGCTAGAACTGTACTTGCTGTATCTTGTGCCCTGGAGTGAGCGACACCATCAGGGGTTACAATGTGACCAGCATCAAAAAGACCGGAGGCATCAATAAACTAGACCTCCTTACAGCTTGTGCCATTGGAAACTTTTCAAGACACACGTGAGCATACCTTAATGCTTTACTAAAAGGGCAAAGACATTTAACGTTTGATTTTATTTGAAAACAAGTATAATGTAAGGAGGAGCTGACTGGGAAATAGACAGGAGCTAGAAAGAACGAAGAAGAAGAAAAAAAAAAAAAAAGAAGCAAACTTTGTTTTTTCAGCTTGCCTTCAAGTTGGCATCTGGCATAATTTGCTTGAATCCTCTGAATAAGTGACCTAGTCTAAATGAACATATTTTGTATGTTTGATTTAGGGAAAAAAAGTGCAGGTGAAGCTTTCACAGAGGGGAGGCAGATAGCCTTGACCGGCTGAAAAGCATTAGCTCTTAACTCACTGTCATGCAAGCAACAAAGAGGTTCATATGGATTTTGGAGTTGCCGGCTCTACCCTTTTGCTTATTGCATGTTTGATCGAAGAGAACCTCACTGGTGCCCTCCACATAAAGGCAGGATTGTAATGCTGCCTCCCCTTCTCTGCATCACTGCCTGTTCCAAAGACAAAAGAGACCTGTTGTGTACTGGACAACTGCTCACGTATTATTGTGCTTTGCAGCACGCTATGCTACTGTCAGGGCCTGGACTTGAACCTGGTACCTCAGCTGTGTCTGGCAAGGACTCTTCTCTGAGCTACCTGAGATGCTTAACAGCACCCTGTCTGATTCATTAGACAACCTTGCCTTGTGACTTATGTTGAACCTTGAACTCTTTGCTCCTCCCATGAACTTCACGATTTTAACCCATGTCCTTGCACTTCCTGCTTGCCAGATTTTTGTGCTTTCTTAGACAGTATCTTTGCTCTGGTCTTCCCTGCTGCCGTCCATATTTTGCTACCAATTATCAACCGTTGGCTTGTTCCTAGACTATGCTATTGCCTGTTCCCAAATTGCAACTACTCCTTACGGACCTTTTGGCTTGTTTACTGATAACGCTTTGGTTTGATCCTTACCTGCTTATCTGCTACTGGACCCCGGCTTTCCCACCTCCTGATGGGGCGATCCTGAGGACTGTGACCTGGTACTAACATGCAGCAAAATCTATCTCCACCATCAGGAGCTCTGATGAACACCAGTTAGTACTTAGACTCCACACCTCAGGTGAGTCTGTGCCATCTGCAAGGGTGACTGCCTGTGTTCCTATCCTTCTGGTCAATGGTAGTCCCACAACTGCTATAGCAACTGGTCTTCGAGCCTGATCCTTGATTGTGACAGCTACCATGGCCCATTTGTTCTGAATCGGCCTCTAATAGAAATTGGCCCATTTTTCCTCATTGCAGCATACCCCAAAATGCGTTGTGCTTTGTGGTGTACTACAGCACAGGCTTTCTTTGTAGAGGGGTTAGGGCAGCCTTTCTCAACCTTTTTACCCCACTGGAACCCCTAAAATAATTTTCAGGCCTCAAGGAACCCCTACTAAAACCAGTTTATTTGGGGTCAATGGGGGAAAATGCCACTTATATTGGTCAGTAGGAAGCATGAAACTCTAACACATGGTCGGATTTTCCGACGGGAAATGTTCGATGGGAGCTTGTTATCAGAAATTACGACCATGTGTAGGCTCCATCGGACATATTCCGTCTGAATTTCCGACAAACAAAATTTGAGATCTGGATCTCAAATTTTCCGACAACAAAATCCGTTGTCGTAAATTCCGATCGTGTGTACACAATTCCGACGCACAAAGTTCCACGCATGCTCTGAATCAAGCAGAAGACCTACACTGGCTATTGAACTTCATTTTTCTCGGCTCGTCCTACGTGTTGTACGTCACCACGTTCTTGGCAATCGGAATATCCGTCAAGATTTGTGTGACTGTGTGTATGCAAGACAAGTTTGAGCCAACATCCGTCGAAAATTAAAACATGGATTTTGTTGTTGGAATGTGCGATCGTGTGTACGCAGCATAAGAGTGCATGTCAGAGCACCACCCTTGCAGACACCCAAAAAGACCATTGGTGTCATGCTGTTGACTTTGTAAAGTGGCGTTGGCCCTGGAACTATGCAGGCACCATCAAAATGGGAGGTCAACCAGCCACAGCTCAAGTACCTCTGGAGGAACCCTGGTTGACAATGGCTGGGTTAGGGTAACATTTAAAAATGAAAGGCATGACAATGCATCACAGTGCGCTTGGTGCATTTGTGTTTCAATACAGTTGTGTAGATTTGAAGTTTATGTCCAGCTAAAAACGAAAAAACTTATTCTATTCAGCTGTGGATAGCAAGGGGAAGGACTAGAACCCTTGCTGAGTTTTTATTGCTATCCCAGACTCCATGAAGGGCTGCGTTGAAGGTGTTCGATGTGCAAATGCAGCATGTTTTTGACATTGATTTTGGATGCTTCTGAGACATTTAGAATTCCTTGAGGGTCGATCTGCTTAGTGCTAGCTAACCTTTTCAGAAAAAATGTAAAGGTGAACACTGCACACCCTCCCCAACCCCCACTGCACCTACCTCCGTGGGGGGCTGAGCTGTTAGTACCCATGCAGCCTGTGTAGCGGCCCGGGAATTTGAAATCCACTTTGAAAGTAAAAAAAAATCCCAAATTTTGTACCCAGAAAAGTAATCGAGGGGGAAACCTTCCAATGGGGGCCACACATTCTGGTGACCTGGGGGGCCCCCAAGGAATTCCCTTAATTTGCAGAGATTTCCTCTCACTTCCTGTTTGGCTATGGGACAGGAAGTGAAAGGAAATCTCCGCAATGGGACACATATGGCAAAAAAAAAAAAAAAAAAAAAACTGACAGGGGGCTATAACCCTCCCTTACTCTAAAGGAAGTAAAAAAAAAAATGCCTATAGTTCTACTTTAATATGCATTAAGTTTATTTATATTTTGTCTGTATGAAACAAATAAGCTGAGGACAACTCTCCAAGAGCCAGACCACAAGGTGTTAATGCGCCCTTTAGCAAACATGTCTCAATATGATGAACAATGTATGTAATATGTAGCCGTTTAGCCCATGAGGCAACACCTACTGATAACAGCGCTGACTTGCGCAATCACGGTACATGTTGCATAGTGACCCTAGGACAACAACTTTCACAAATTACTGGGTGTAGTTACTGGAGGAAATGAACCTACTCTCAGGACGGTCCCTGAACAAACCTATAGTCAGGGCTGGGCCAAACTAGTTAGTGTATAACAAGGTCTTTTTCTAACCTTGCATTATCTTTTTCTTTTTGAATGAGGAAAGCAAAAGTGTGTGTACTCTGATAGAGAAGGTGCACATTTAATGCTAAGGCCGGCCATATATGGTTCGAATCTCTGCCGGTTCAGCAGGACCAGGCTGAGATTTGAACCGTTAATGGGCAGGCTGGATGTACACATTTGATCGATAGTGGGTACAACCGGCCTGCCCGGATCTCTTGCGAATGTTGCTAGCGACTGCTAGATGCTAGTGATAATCACCGTCTTCTCCCAGCGGGGACAGCTTTCCCATATCAACACTGTGTGTTGATGGGGGAATTGTGCAAATTTTCTTTCCTGCAACCACAGGTTCCTGACTGTGTTGATGGGGGGGGGGGGGGGGGGGGGGAATCCCTTCCAAGGAGCTACTGTGTTCGCCCAGTCTCCCGTGGCACAGAGAGCCATCCCTGCTTAAAGAACACAGTGATTCTTGCCAGCAGCTATAGCCACTGGCAATAATCACATATACAAATCCGACATGCTGGTTGTACCGATGGATCGACTTGGGTACAATCGGCATGCCCATAGATGGATTGAATTCTGTCTGGTCCCTGCTGAACCAGCAGATATTGGAACCATCTATGGCCGGCTTAACCTATAAATTTACTTTAAAGTGGTATTAAACTCTACAAAACCGATTTTAAAATGTGCCCCCTGCAGGTTTATGCCATAATGTGCTAGCTTGCATACAATACTAGCACATTATAACAGATCTATCTTTCAAACAGACCCCTCCAGTTCTGAACTGTCACTGCTCCTGGCGTGTACATATTCACCTAGTCTTTCTTCCGGGTTCACTCTCTCTAGGCATTTGAATGGCCAGGCCGCGATGATATCACTCCTATACATGCCCATGGGAGTCACCATCGCAGCCCGACACTCTGTGCAATCACAGAGCACCCAATGTTCAGTGAATGCAGAGAGTACTGTGTATGTGCCAGTGGCACCCTCAACTGGAGCCAATGTTAAAGTCTAGTCAATGGTGCAAGTTCAGGCTCTAAGACCTACAGAAAATACTTTAGAAGATAACCTGTAGGGGAAAAGTTAAGAAATTAACTTCAATACCATTTTAAAATCAGCCTGCCGATGGACTGAATCTCAGCCGGTACCTGCTGAACCAGCTCATATTCAATCCAGCAATATGGCTGGCTTTAGTTTGGCTCATATTCAATCCAGCAATATGGCTGGCTTTAGTTTGGCTCATATTCAATCCAGCAATATGGCTGGCTTTAGTTTGGCCATGGATTTTTTACATTTTTTTTCCCTATCAGCCAGGAGGCTTATAAAAAAAAAAAAAATTGGATAGATTCCTCCATCCACACAAGTGAGGTGGATGGAAGAATCCTTCTCGCTGTACCATTGTATTCTGACAGCGGGACTCCTCCACTGTCAGAATACACTGATCCTTCACAGTCTGCTGATCTAGAAAATGTTTCCAACAGTCCCATTTAACAGAGGTTGATCAATGGATCGACTTCTGTTTAACGGGAACAGCCACAGATGGATCAAAATCCGCCCGCTTCAGCAGGGACTGAGCAAATTTCTATCCATCTATGACCAACTTATGAGCAACTTATGAGCAATGCACTATGTAGCTGAGTCGATCAGCAGGGTGGCCATGTTAGAGTGAAATACAGATGGCCATTATGAGGCTCTCCAAATTTTTGTACATAAATCAATCATGAAAACATTGTACAGCACCATGTAAATGTAAGAAATTTACCAGACAGTATGCATTACAAGAAAAAAAAAAAAATTAAAAAAATATGCTCTCACTGAAAATAAACTAGTTTCTCTTTAAGAAAAAGGATTCTAAGCCTGGAAAGTTAGAGCAGTAACAAATTTTTTGTGCTAAGCTATATTTTGTGGTAAACCGTTAACCCAACTGTTTACTATGCCTCAGAGGAGCTGGAGATGAGGGTGCAGATATTTTTGACATTATGCAAATGAACAAATGGGCATTGCACAGAGCTGTGTCCAACAACGGGGTGAAAGCAAGAGCAGGAAATGCTGGTGACCACACTGCCACCGGTAAAGCCCAACCATATGACATCCTTATAATGTCTTCCTATAGAACAGATACTTACAAGTTTCTCTCCAGAGAGAACTTCCAGCAGTTTGATAAGCATCCTTCCATCTCGCAGGTCTCCGTATAGATCGGTAATTCTGCAGGACACGCGGGCCAGGTGGGAATTGACCCATTTTGTGAAAGTCTTCTTCTGGACAGCCTCTCGTTCATCTGTGAAGACATAGAATATGGCGGTTAATGGTGTTTCAGATGATCAAGGTAGAGTTTACACAGTTTAGAATACGTTAAAGGGCGGAGCTATGCAGGCAATAATTGGAATTTTAACCACGCTACTAAAATAGATATACTGTTAAAGTGGCAATCGATGGCTGGAACAAATGGTAGGCATGTGCAGAATGGAGTAGACATCAGGGCTGGGCTGAGGGGTAGGCAGAAGAGTCAGCCGTCTTGGGTGTCAACAGGAGGGTATAAAATGGACAAGTCTTACAACCCAAGTTGCTTCAGCTCATGGGGGGAATGGGGGCTACCATTTGGCCTTTTTGACATGGAAGCCAAGGACCTTGTCCAGGGGCACTGGTGGAGATTATTCTCTCGTGATCATACAGGGCTCCACTTTTGTGTTAGCCCTACCACATGCAATTTGTGTAGCCTTCACCATATGGAGCCATTTGGGTAGCCTTTGACCACGACTACTTACTAAGTAATCAATAGCGATTTTAGTGGTGTGATTCAACAACTCAAAATACGTAATAGAAGCCATTTCTGTGGACGAAACATGATCTAAGAATGGAGGACAGGCAGATAATTAAAAGCTTCACCCCCTTACATTCATAGAAGCTGTAAAACAGGAGCTGGGCGGAAAGGGATGGTAAAAGTCAGGCTCTTTTGAGGAGAGCCTGTGACATTCCTTGAGTTGTATTTACCCCCCAATCCTGGGAGTGGGGGTGGCAGGGCAGGGTGGAGGAGAATTACTACGAACAGCAAAGGAATTATTATTATTATTATTATTCAGGATTTATATAGCGCCAACAGTTTACGCAGCGCTTTACAATATAAAAGGGAGACAATACAGTTATAATATAATACAATACAATACAATAGGATTAAGAGGGCCCTGCTCAGAAGAGCTTACAATCTAATAATCAACACAAGCAATGTAACGAAACGTCCCACATTCAGTTTGAGTGCCTTCGTCATGTACACCGCTTCCTTCCAGTCTGAATAAAGATATCAGATCTTCCAACCACAAACTAGGCAGTACACGTTTTGGCTGCTGACCATGAACTGTATATTGAAACACAGGTACACAGATATTCAAACTTCTCCTCAGTAGACTGTCCAATCAGAAGGGAGAGCTGCTGGAGGAATCAGCCCCCTCCCCTCTCACAGCTAATCTACATACACATTCCATAATACCCAAGGCAGACAGACACAATAGATCAAATACAGACACACCCCAAATGACCCAACACAGAGCACACCATAGTATGAGAGATTATATACACACACACACATACACCATACCAGTGTGGTTGTACAGCGAGTCCGATTAGTACAGATCAGACTGGGGTTCTTGGTCACCCTGTGCCCCTATTAGAGACACTGGGTAACTTAGACATAGGAGGTGCATGGGGAGCTGAAACAAGGGTTTCCCAACCTCCCCAAGAGATTCTGAGTTCCACGGCCCCCCCCCCCCCCCGCCCAAAGTGACAAGGGACACATCCTATTGACTGTTATGGCCCTTGTGCTGATTTTTAGGTTTTTGATTTTGGCTGCACTTAGGGTCGGCTCACACCTGAATAGCAAAGGAACACGGTTTGCATTCCTGTGCAATACTCATGCGACTCAGTACGGAGCTATTTTCAGCCCATTCATTTGACTAGGTAGAACATCGGATCATACAAAAAGTAGCGCATGCCCCATTTACTGAGGTACCAATGCGAGCAGGCGCAGGCACACACACTATTTTTGCAATCTGCAAATGGACCGCCTGTCTGTTTTCACCCGATCTGATCCACCAGACGGATGGAAAACAGGACCACCATCCGTCCGGATTTAGTGGATGGGAACGGACATGTCACCGTTGACATCTGCAGCTCCATAGGGGTGAATGGAGGGTCCGATCAGGTCCACCTAAAAAAGTGATAGGCAGATCTTATCCAACAACCCCCGTGAAAGGGGCCTAGAGGAATTTTTTGCTTGGGTAAAAAAAAAAAAAAATACAAATTCTTGCCGGCTAGACCAGTTTTTGATAAACTACATTTTGCGCACATTAATATTTTCCTCCCAGCCCACATGATCCTGAGCCATGTCTCTAATGATATACAATTCTTAAGATGTACGGCTCCTCATAAATAGCTCATCGCCGTCTTTCCTTTAAATAATGTGTTTTCATTAGAGGAAAGAAGTCATCCAAATGAAATATAACAGTAGGGTATTGTGATGACCTATGAAGAAAACAAAAGCTGAGGCAGAGGAAATTCCTTCACTTCCTCCTCTGCTCCAGTTGTGCGGAGAACGGGGACGTGATTTTTCCATGGCTGAACTATTTCATGTGGAGGAAGGTAGAATGTCAAACATTCCAATTCAGCACCGAACACCACAAAGGAACCTCTCATTCCTGCCCAATTATTTCTGAAGCGTCTCCTCACTTCCACAACACTACAAAACCGGCTTGGGCAGTCAACAGCTTCATTCCATTACAGGCACCATTATTAATCAATAACACTAAACTGTCCCATATGTACCGTCTTGGCTCAATACAAGACGCCTGGCCTTCGGATGCACTTGCATTAAAAAGTTTACTTTAGGTGATTATTGATTATAGGCAAGCTTTAAAAATGTATCCAAAGCCAAGACTTTGTATGCTTTGGATACAGCAGGGAAGGGCAAGGCTGGCCACACTACATAACAAGAGGGTGCACCAGCCTAGCGCATTGCCGTCAAACAATTTTATTAATAAATAAATCAAGTGATATACTCAAACACATGTTATAAGCAAGTGGATCTTAAAAAACAGATGAGACTGCCTCCAGATAAACACTGCTCCACGGATAACATGGGAAGACTTCTCAGCGTCCTATGTGGCTTACGCTTTTCAAGGGTAAGCCCTAAGGAAGAGGGTTTACCCTCGAAATGTGTAAGCCACATAGGACACCGAGGGGACTTCCCGTGCCATCTGTGGAGCAGTGCGGACCTAGAGGCAGTCTCATCTGTTAAAGTGATATTAAAGTCTTGTTTTAAAAAGAAAAATAACAAATATGTAACACTTGCCTGCTCTGCGTAGTGGTTTTGCACAAAGCAGCCCAGATCCTCCTCTTTTTGGGGTCCCCCCCCCCGCCAGCGTTCCTGGTCCCTCCCTCCTGCTGAGTGCTCGGCTCGGCATTGCGCTTGCTTGGGTGCCCCCCAGAGCATGCTCCGGGGGCACCCAAGCGGCTGTGTCCATTCACATACATAGCCGCAGCTTGGCCCTGCCCGCTCCCTAATTGGCTCGCTGGCTGAACCGATGGCTCCTGCTGCTGCTGCCTCAGCTAATCAAGAGGGAGAGTCCAGACAGCCGTGGCTCTCGTGGACATCGCTGGATCAAGAGGGAGCTCTGTGCTGCACACAGAAGGTTGCATTCAATGCATGAAGGTAAAAAACTTTGAGCCTTTAGAACTACTTTAAAGGAGAAGTCCAGCCGGAGCTTGTTTGGCTGGGCTTCTCCTATGGGTCACGGGAGGGACCAATTCGTTTTGAACTCCTGTGACTCATTTTCAGAGAGCAGTCTGAAGTCTGCTCTCTGCAGACGTTACTGGAATCAGTCCAGGCACCGCGCCATCATGACAATAAAGCCTGGATCCGCCAGATGCCCCGCCCCTCCACAGCTCAGCACTCCAATGAGCGCAGCCAAAAATGAAAAATGGATAACCCCCATCCACACAAGTGAGGTGGATGGAGGAATCCTCCCCGCTGTGCCATTGTATTCTGACAGAGAGACTCTTCTGCTGTCAGAATGCACTGACAGCAACGCTGATCAATCAGCTGCAGCTGCTGATTAAAAGCAAATTTTACAACAGCCCTATATGGCTCAAAATTTGGCCTGTCCCTGCTGAACCCAATAGATCTTTGATCCATCTATGGCCGTCTTAACACATGCGACATTACAAATACCTACGACTTTTCCCAAATAGAAATGACATGCATGGTTAGAATTTTGCTCATTCAGAAACCAGAAAAAAAAATCTTCCATCCTACTCCTTCAAAATTGTCGCGTCGCTACAGTCGAGAACAATCGCAATCTGACCCCACTATTATAAAATTGAACTGACGTTCCGAAAATTAAAATTAGTGCAGGGCGAGCTTTAGAAGCCTTGTCAAGTTTTTAGTGCCGTGTCACGGCTGGGAAGAGCCACACTATTATTGTGTACTGGTGACCAATGTAACTAGGGAGATTCACACCATTGTGTCCTGGTGACCAGTGACACCAGTGTCACCGCAAGCGAGATTCACACTATTGTGTCCTGTGACCACTGACACCAGTGTCACCGCTTCGGAGATTCACACCATTGTATCCTGGTGACCAGTGTCACTGCAAGGGAGATTCACACTATCGTGTCCTGTGACACCAGCGTCACCACAAGGGAGATTCACACCATTGTATCCTGGTGACCAGTGTCACCACAAGGGAGATTCACACTATTGTGTTCTGTGACCATTGACACCAATGTCACCGCTTCGGAGATTCACACTATTGTGTACTGGTGACCAGTGTCACTAGGGAGATTCACACTATTGTGTCCTGTGACCATTGACACCAGTGTCACCGCAAGGGAGATTCACACCATTCTGTTCTGTGACCATTGACACCAGTGTCACCGCAAGGGAGATTCACACTATTATTGTGTCCTGGTGACCAGTGTTACCGCTGGAGAGATTCACACCATTATTGTGTCCTGGTGACCAGTGACACCAGTGTCACCGCTGGGGATATTCACACCATTGTGTCCTGGTGACCAGTGACACCAGTGTCCCAGCTGGAGAGATTCACACCACTATTGTGTCCTGGTAACCAGTGACACCAGTGTCACCGCTGGTGACATTAACACTATTAAAGTGGTTGTAAAGCCTCAAGATTTTTCAACTTACTGCATTCCATGCAATAAGGTGAAAAACCTTTGGTGCTGCAGCTCCCCCCTTTTTCTTACCTGAGCCCAATCTGATCCAGGGATGTGCACACAAGCGCAGTGGCTCCAGCTGCTCTCTCTCAACTCATTGGACAGATTGATAGCAGCAGGCGCCATTGGCTCCCACTACTGTCAATCAAATCCAGTGACACTGAAGCGGGGGTCGAGTCCTGCTGTCTATCAATGGACGCAGCAGCGGGACTCAGGAGTGAGCACACATGGGTGCCCCTAGGGAAAGCAGAAAGAGGGGCCTGCAGCACCAGTGGGGCGACCCAGAAGAAGAAAATTGGGCTGCTCTGTGCAAAACAAATGCACAGAGCAAGTATAGGCAGGTTTATAATTTTTTTTTTTTTTTTTTTTTTAAAAAAAGGGTTTACAAACTTTAATGTGTCCTGGTGGCCAGCACCTGGACAGAAAGTGATAGGAAATCCTAAATATCGAGTTGTCAACAGAACAGGGATAGAAGTTAAGTGTTCCCATAGGACCCTTCTTGTTGCTGCAACAACCGTGAAATAACCCCAATGGGAATCAAACGTAATAATCTGCTACCCCATTGAATCTGAAATAGTCCTTTATAGATTACAACAGAAGCAATATTTCACATGTAACATATGATCTGCAGTCACTCATCTCAGAGGAAGTCCCCCCCTCCCCGCAAGACCGAAAAAAAGTGTAACATGCAAAGTAAAAGAAGGAAAGCGGAAAGAGCCAACGGCTGTACTGATAGAGAATGTTAAACGGTTATCTCCATGTAACATAAGGAAGGAAGCTGGATGTAAGGAAACATGAAGACAATGAGATCGAGGACCAGACTTTCCAGTAGTAGTGATTTTAAAGCAGATGACATAAGTGAGAACTAAATATGACCTTCAAATTAAAGCTCAAGAGGAAATGCTAAACATGCCTAAACTAGAAATAGTAAAATCGGAACCTTTCAGGTCAAAACAAGTAACAAAACATGACTCCTTGTACTACCTGCAATTACCTTTATTAATCCACAGAATTTGAGATTCACCAAAATTTCGGCACTTTGGCGAAAGAAAGAAAAAAAGAAACAGGCGCTGATAATGGCTGTGGGTCGTAGATACTGATAGATAACACCAGCACTTATTGTAGATCACTTGATACATAAAGCCTGCCATAATGAAAACAGTAATGCCGCCAGCAAAAGACCGATGAGCGCTTTTCGTTGGAAAATGCGACCGTGTGTACGCTCCATCGGACTTTTGCTGGCCGAATTCCAGCCAGCAAAAGATTGGGAGCAGGTTCTTAATTTTTTGGTCGGAAAAAGTTCCTATCTGGAAATGCGATCGTCTGTAGCAATTCCGGCACGCAAAATTCCTACGCGTGCTCGGAAACAATTCAACGCATGCTCGGAAGCATTGAACTTCATTTTCTCGGCTCATCGTAGAGTTGTACGTCACCGCGTTCTTGACGGTCGAAAGTTCAGCAAACTTTTGTGTGACCGTGTGTATGCAATAGAGGTTGACCGATATGGGTTTTTCTCTGGCCGATGCCGATATTTAGAAATCGCGGCGGCCGATGGGCGATATATGATGCCGATTCTTTGGGCCGATATGTTAAGCCGATTTTTTTTTTTTTCCCTTCATCTCATAAAATCTAACAGTTGGACCCCTTTCACAATGGGGCGTTTTTCAGGCGCTTTTGGGCTAAAAATAGCGCCTGTAAAACGGCTCCCCTGCAGTCTCAGTGTGAAAGCCCTGGCGGTGCACTGGCGGGATGTTAAAGTCCTGCGAGCAGCATCTTTGGAGCGGTGTATAAAGCGCTCCTCCACCATTCCTGCCCATTGAAATGAATGCGCACCGCTGCCGAAGCGCCTGCAAAGTGATTCAGCAGCGGCGCTTCACGGGCGCATCCAACCCCTTCCTCGGGCGCTAGCTGGGTTATAAGCAACCCGCTAGCAGCCAAATAGTGCCGCTAAAATGACGGTAAAAGCGCCGCTAAAACTAGCAGCGTTTTACTGTCAACGCAGCTTTTTTTTTTTTTTTTTTTTTTTTTAAAGTAACAAGTGATACAGAAAATTTCTTACATTTAAACAGGTAATCAAAACTTTTGGACGAAAAAAAATGGGCTAACTCTACTGCTTAGTTTTTTTTTTTTTTAATTCATTCGTGTATTTTTTCCCAAAAACAATTGCGTTTGAAAGACCGCTGCGCAAATACCGTGTGACATAAAATATTGCAGCAACCACTATTTTATTCCCTAGGGTCTATGCTAAAAAAAATATATATATAGTTTTTGGGGGTTCTAAGTGATTTTCTAACAGAAAATACAGGATTTTTACTTGTAAGCAACAAATGTCAGAAAAGATTTATGCCCCGTACACACGGTCGGATTTTCCGATGGAAAATGTCCGATCGAAGCGTGTTGTCGGAAATTCCGACCGTGTGTGGGCTCCATCGGACATTTTCCATCGGATTTTCCGACACACAAAGTTGGCGAGCAGGAGATAAAATTTTCCGACAACAAAATCTGTTGTCGGAAATTCCGATCGTGTGTACACAAATCCGACGGACAAAGTGCCACGCATGCTCAGAATAAATAAAGAGATGAAAGCTATTGGCTACTGCCCCATTTATAGTCCCGACGTACATGTTTTACGTCACCGCGTTCAGAATGATCGGATTTTCCGACAACTTTGTGTGACCGTGTGTATACAAGACAAGTTTGAGCCAACATCCGTCGGAAAAAATCCTAGGATTTTGTTGTCGGAATGTCCGAACAAAGTCCGACCGTGTGTACACCCTATTGGTCTTTAAATGGTTAAACTGAGAACTCCTCCACACAGAGTTCAGTTCATTGATAAGTATAAACATTGTATCTTTTTAGTTTCTTTTATCAGACTTGGTAGGCTGCCCAAGAGAGGAGAGAAGTCACTCCACAGAAGACTTCAGGCAACTTGCATTGATTGACTTCTATTACAGAAGTCATTTTCAAGTCGCGCTGAAGTTATAATCGGCCCTTTTTTTATCAGCACAATCGGCCGATGCCGATTAATTAAAAAACGCCAAATATCGGCAGATATATCGGGTCGACCTCTAGTATGCAAGGCAAGCTTGAGCGGAATTCCGTTAAAAAAGCCATCATATCTTTTTCCAACAAGAAGTCCAATCGTGTGTACGCGGCATAAAACCAATACCGTGACAAAAAAACAGAAAACACAGGAACACCATCAATTATGGTAAGTGGTTTTATGACAGATTGCAATTCTTCTACAAGGTTGATTGTGCTTGTCAGACATTTTTTTTTTTTATTACAAGACTGACCTCTGTCCCTCTATGAGGATTCCACCGGAATCTGGTCAGGCCAGCTATATGGTTACCATGGAAATGATAAACAGCCTATCCAGATAACCACATGGCCATTATCTGCTGTCACTTTGTGTACACAAACTGCGTGATACACACGTCACCTGCAGGCTATGCATGTGGGAAATGCTGTGTATTTCACCAGAATGACACGATCAATTTCACAGGAAGAACGAATGATGAGTAACATTCTACAGAAAAACACAAATGTGTACACAACCCGCTGCAAGATTATTACCTATAAAAAAGAAAACAAAAAAAAAACAAAAAAACAAAAAAACGCACAAATAAGCTGCACCAGTGGCCGATTACCCCTTATGGAGCAGGCCAGCTCTGTCATTGGGGCTATGAGCCTAGTGACTTGGCAGCAATGTTCTCATTACATTAAAGTGGAAGAAAACTTCCAACATTAAATTTTACCTATAGGTAGTGTAAAATATCTCCCAAAGAGGTTTAAAAAAACCCTGCAAGACAAAAAGGCATAATGAGCTAGTATGCATCGCATACTAGCTCATTATCATATACTTACGTTAGAACGGCGCCGGCCCTCCCAGTACAGCGCGGACATCTTCCACCGGAGTTACTTCTGGGTTCGCGGCTCCGGCTCTGTGGCCAGAGCCGTGATGACATCACGCCGGTCACGGCACGACTCCTGAAGAAACGGCACCAGCGGCCCCTATCTTCAGTGCGCCGATGACGTCAGCAGTAGCGCATATACTGAATATCTCCTAAACTGTGCAAGTTTAGGAGATAATTTAAGGTACCTACAGGTAAAGCCTTGTTATAGGCTTACCTGTGGGTAAAAGTGGTGTAACAGAGTTTACAACCACTTAAATCGGTTTCAGGTAAGTTTCACATAATGTGCTAGTATGGGATGCATAATAGCGCATTATGGCTTTACCTTGCAGGTAAGAAAAAAAAAAAAAAAAAGTCCAGTGGTTTACAAACACTTTAAGATGAAGAAATGGTGTGATAAAGCTGGTTATAAACCAGCAGCATTTCCAAAGAGTAAGTAGTAATTTTAATTTTAGAGCAAAAAATATTGATTTCAACTTAAACAAGTGTCAGAAAATGATTTAGACTTTAAGTGGTTAAACTTCCTGCATTTACACGTTGTTTAAAAACTTGGCAGACTGCCTGGATTTTTTTTTTTCACACAGACCTTTATCCCTCTGATCTAAGAAGGAAGAGTTAGTTACAATGTTTCAAGTTAAAAAATTGGCAGACTGCCCTGTATGTTTTCTTTTGACAGCTGAGTGAGCAGATAAGTCTCTCTACTTGTTATATGAAAGAATTGGCAAACTCTGCAATAGAGATCTCAGAGGGGGGGTTGAATCGAGATCACGATTTTTTAACGATTACTTGTGCAGCTCTAATATAAAATAATTTTATATATATATATATATATATATATATATATATATATATACATACATATATATATATATATATATATATATATATATATATATACACATATATATATATACATATATATATATATACATTTTTTTTTTCATTCATGTATATTCTTTTCTGTATGCCATTGTCTTGTATATAGATAAAAATACCCATATTCAACCATGTATCATATGTTTATGAGGTATGCTTTGTTTATATGCCAATTAAACCATTTTATAATTTCTCCTACTACCTGTCTGCCTCACTCAGAGTCCCAAAAAACCCCTTATCACTTATCAGGGAGGGACACTGTTCCTGTGTATCCAGTGGGCCAAACAGGACAAGGGGGGAGGCGCGGGAGGCGCAGTGGACATATACAGTATAGCTGTGCTGGGCTTTGCGCGAAGACTCAAAGCTGCACTCAGTCGCACTCTAAAATCGCGCAACTTTGGGGTCACAATAGTGGAAACATGACTTGTCATCCGACCATGTGTCCAAAGTTGCAAGACAAGTCACAGCCCATTGATTTCAATGGCACCCGCTGCCATCTTTGTGACTGAAAATCAGCAACTTTGAAAAAAGGTGCCTGCACTACTCTGATGCAACTTTTGATGCGACTTTGACTTATTTTTGTTTGACAAAACGATCACCAAAATCAGTGTTTGTGCGCATTCATGTGCTTGTGTTCTCTTTCTGGACATCTGAAAAATGTAGCAAGTCCTCAAATGGGTAAGGACCATTTTCTGCCAATGGCGAACGTTCCCCTCTGAAGTTTTGTTCTTTGCTACTTTCAAAGAAAATCCATCACTCTACTGACTACTAGATAGTCAAGTTAGAGACAGAAGCAATGTGGTCTACTCGTCAGCACAGTCACAAAGGCGTTTTTAATGCTCTTGGGCTGAAGGATCACATTTCAGACTCATCTGTTGTGTTGACACATTAATAATAATTACAGACAGTAAGAGTTACAACCTGGAAGCTTTAAATGCATACCGTTCTTTAATGACGGCACTTCTGCCAAGTGTCTACAACACTAATCATCCGGACACTCATCACGGTAATGAGCGGATATTCTCCTGTCCTGCGGCAATGTACAGTACAGTCTTCTAGTAACTGACTTGTAATACATATCAGGTCAGGATAGGTTGATACAAGCTGAGGGAGCCAAAAATACACACCTTACACCCAGGGGGAAAGGTTAGGGTGAGGTCACAGGGTGTTCTCATAGGATTCTGGGTAGGTTAAGGGACTCCAAATCCTACAGCTAGGCCACCATCATTAGTGCTGACATCATTTGACTAAAAGTCTAATTAAGCCCAACATCTATTTTTCAGTTTGTTTGACATCATGTCTCACTTTATACTGTAATCTTGAAAATTTTTTAAATCTCCTACAAAAATTCTCTCCTGATGCAGGCTGACAACCTTAAGCCATTTGCTCGCAATTAGCTTTGGTCTGGTCAGCCAGCTTTTTGCACCATTTCAGGTAGCTGAATATCAAGTCTTCCACATGAGCAGGTCAATGACAAGCCAGGCAAGATCTCTTCTACATGAGCAACCAAATGACCAGCCAGGCAAGATCTCTTCTACATGAGCAACTAAATGGCCAGCCAGGCAAGATCTCTTCTACATGAGCAACTAAATGGCCAGCCAGGCAAGATCTCTTCTACATGAGCAACCAAATGGCCAGCCAGGCAAGATCTCTTCTACATGAGCAACCAAATGGCCAGCCAGGTAAGATCTCTTCTACATGAGCAACCAAATGGCCAGCCAGGCAAGATCTCTTCTACATGAGCAACCAAATGGCCAGCCAGGTAAGATCTCTTCTACATGAGCAACCAAATGGCCAGCCAGGCAAGATCTCTTCTACACGAGCAACTAAATGGCCAGCCAGCCAAGATATCTTCTACATTAGCAAATCAATGGCCAACCAGGCAAGATTCTCTTCCACATGAGCAACCAAATGGCCAGCCAGGCAAAATCTCTTCTACATGAGCAACCAAATGGCCAGGCACGATCTCTTCTACACAAGCAACTCAATGCACAGCCAGGAAAGATCTCTTCTACATGACCAAATCAATGGCCAACAAGGCTAGATCTCTTCTGCATGAGCAGCTCAATGGCCAACCAGGCAAGATCTCCAGGTAAGAAAAAAAAAAATTATAAACTCTAGGAAAATTAAACAATCTACCCTTACAGTGCACCCCCCCCCCCCCCCCCTTGCAAGCTTTATATTATAGGGGCAGAGGAAGCAAACATTTACCCTTTTCTTCATTCCAACGCTGCAACCAGTTACTCTGTGAGCTGCAAACGCCTTGGGCCACAGTCCAGCCTTAGCATACAATGTCAAAGTTCTGCCCACAGACCAGAGCTTTGGTTTAAGGGGGTGAGCACTGAACTTGGCCAGAGAAGGGTGCAAGATAACTTGGCCATAGATGGATCGAATCTTGGCTAGTTCAGAGGGGACCGGCGAGGATTTGATCTATCTATTGGTAGGTTGGCTGTACTGAAGTCAATCCATCGGCCTGCTATCAGAAAGGTACTTGTGCATTAACCCCTAGACATAAAGTGATTGTAAAGTCTTTTTTTCCTATAAAAATAAACGTGTTATACTTACCTGCTCATTTGCAGTGGATTTGCACAGAGCAGCCCGGATCCTCCTCTTCTCGGGTGCCTCTTCTGTGACCCTGGCCCCTCCCTCCTGTTCAGTGCCCCCACAGCAAGCAGCTTGCTATGGGGGCACCCAAGCTGAGGCACAGCTCCCTGTGTCCATTCAGACACGGAGCCCCGACCCAGCCCCGCATCTCCCCGATTGGCTAGCTGACTTTGAAAACAGAGGGAGTCAATGGCACCGCTGCTGTGTCTCAGCCAATCAGAAAGGAGAATCTCGGACGGCTGAGACACTCGTTGACATTGCTGGACAGAAATGGGGCTCAGGTAAGTATTAGAGGGTGCGGGGGAGGCTGCTGCACACAGAATGCATTAAGATAAAAAAAAAACCTTTTGCCTTTACAACCCCCTAAGGAGCATGTAACCCTTGCAGTGGAGGAGGGACCCTATTGCAAGGGTGCTTTTTTTTGGAGTTGGGCTTTAATAAAAAAAAGTTTATACGATGAGGCATGATCCTAAACATCCAAAAAAAACAAAAAAAAAAACAAAAAAAAAAAAAACATATGGGTTTAAGTACACTTTAAAGAACATCTACCATACACTATACCACTCTACTTTAAAAAAGAGATTAAAAAAAAAAAATCACAATCCCTGCAGAACGCTCAAAGGCCAATACCCTCGAGTCAATTTCCAGCAAAACGACCATAAAAAAAATTTAGCAGCAAGCAATAATTAACACAAACATACCGACATGGCAATAAAACAAATATATAACTAGGGGCAGAAGATATTGCTGCTCTCTGAGAAGGCACGGTCATCACACTGAGAGAAGTCATAAGCAAACAGATATCCAAATACCATAAATACAAGGAGATAGTGGACGGAGGAAGTGAACACGGGGTGAACTGCAGCAGCTGCTAGGAGCATTTCCTCCTGGTTTTGGCAGCTGGAGCCAAACCAGAAATTGGAGTTTATTTTGAAATTTGTTCACAAATAAATCAAGAGCCAGAGAGAATAGCTGGGTAAGACCAAGTTTTTGAGGGCAGAGGAAAAATTGTGCGTCATACACATGAAACGTATACTTGTTTCTTAAAGTGTTACCCCAACATTTCATAATTCTGATATGTATCTGTTGTACCCATGTACGTGTATGAAATAATATTTTGTTCTCTTTACATTGCTTAATTTGTGTTGAATACCTGGTCACCCTGCCAGTCCCCCTGCTTTCCCATTTCAAATTGACCACACCAGGGCATACAGTGCCTTGAAAAAGTATTCATACCCCTTGAAATTTTCCACATTTTGTCATGTTGCAACCAAAAACGTAAAATGTATTTTATTTGGATTTTAGGTGATGGACCAACACAAAGTGGCACATAATTGTGAAGTGGAAGGAAAATGATAAATGGTTTTCAAAATGTTGTACAAATAAATATCTGAAAAGTGTGGTGTGCATTTGTATTCAGCTCCCTTTAGGCCCCTTTCACACTGGGGCGGTGGGGACGTCGGCGGTACAACAGCTCTATTTTTAGCGCTGCTGTACCGTCGTTCTTGTAGCGGTATTCGGCCGCTAGCGGTTCGATTTTAACCCCCCCTGGCGGCCGAAAAAGGGTTAAATCGTACAGCGCGGCTATAGCCGCGGTATTACCGCGGTATAGACGCGCTGTCCCATTGATTTCAATGGGCAGGAGCAGTTTAGGAGCGGTGAATACACCGCTCCTTCCCTGCTCCAAAGAAGCGGCTCGCAGGACTTTTTTTACCGTCCTGCGAGCGCACCGCTTCAGTGTGAAAGCCCTCGGGCTTTCACACTGAACAAACAGCGGAGGCTGTTTAGGGGCGGTTTTCAGGCAATATTTTTAGCGCAATACCGCCTGAAAACCGCTCCAGTGTGAAAGGGGCCTTACTGTGATACCAACTAAAATCTAGTGGAACCAATTGCCTTCAGACGTCCCTAATTAGTAAAAAGAGTCCACCTGTGTGTAATTTAATCTCAGTATAAATACAGCTGTTCTGTGAAGCCCTCAAAAGGTTTGTTAGAGAACCTTAGTGAACAAACAGCCTCATGAAGGCCAAAGAACACACCAGACAGGTCAGGCATAACGTTATGGAAAAGTGTAAAGCAGGGCTAGGTAATAAAAAAAAAATATCCCAAGCTTTGAACATCTCACAGAGCTCTGTTCAATCCATCATCCGAAAATGGAAAGTGTATGGCACAACTTCAAACCTACCAAGACATGGCCGTCCACCTAAACTGACCGGCCGGGCAAGGAGAGCATTCATCAGAAGCAGCCAAGAGGCCCATGGTAACTCTGGAGGAGCTGCAGAGATCCACAGCTCAGGTGGGAGAATCTGTCCACAGGACAACTATTAGTCCTGCACTCCACAAATCTGACCTTTATGGAAGAGTGGCAAGAAGAAAGTCATTGTTGAAAGAAAGCCATAAGAAGTCCCATTTGCAGTTTGCAAAAAGCCATGTGGGGGGACACAGCAAACATGTGGAAGAAGGTGCTCTGGTCAGATGAGACCAAAATTAAAATTTTTGGCCTAAAAGCAAAATGCTATGTGCGGCAGAAAACGAACACTGCGCATCACCCTGAAAACACCATCCCCACCGTGAAACATGGTGGTGGCAGCATCATGTTGTAGGCATGCTTTTCTTCAGCAGGGACAGGGAAGCTGGTCAGAGTTAATGGAAAGATGGATGGAGCCAAATACAGGGCAATCTTAGAAGAAAACCTGTTAGAGTCTGCAAAAGACTTGAGACGTGGCAGAGGTTCACCTTCCAGCAGGACAACGACCATAAACATACAGCCAGAGCTACAATGGAATAGTTTAGATCAAAGCATATTCATGTGTTAGAATGGCCCAGTCAAAGTCCAGACCCAAATCCAATTGAGAATCTGTGGCAAGACTTGAAAATTGCTGTTCACAGATGCTCTCCATCCAATCTGACAGAGCTTGAGCTATTTTGCAAAGAAGAATGGCCAAAAATGTCACTCTCTAGATGTGCAAAGCTGGTAGAGACAACCCCAAAAAGACTTGCAGCTGTAATTGCAGAGAAAGGTGGTTCTATAAAATATTGACTCAGGCGGGCTGAATACAAATGCACCCCAAACTTTTCACATATTTGTAAAAAATTTTGAAAACCATTTATCATTTTCTTTCCTTCCACTTCACAATTATGTGCTACTTTGTGTTGGTCTATCACGTAAAATCCCATCGAAGCACATCCAACCCAGCATGGTCCGTTTTCTACATTACATTCTACTTGGGAGCTCAGACTTCCTGTCTTCCAGAAGTTTGCTGCACAGGGAAGGGATAAAACCCATCAGGTTTGCATGGTCTGTGACCAGAACAATGGTGGGAAATGGTGTGATTCAGCGCACGCTATACATTGCGCAGACATAGGTTTCAGGCGGTGCACAATTGGCAAATCCAAGGGATGATGCCTTCATCCACAAGCTTCCAAAATTTTCAAACTTCTCCAGCTCACCGTGACAAATCAGGGAGAACATTTACATTTTGTCAAAGATGGAAAGTTGCAACATTCTGGAGCCTCACAAGGACCCCTATATCGGTTACCTTAATAAAAGGGGTCTTTAGATGCCTCGAAATGTCAAATCTTTTTGTCTGAGATATTCCAGCTCTGATTAGTCATGGCGTATTGGTGATGCTTCGATATTTCAAAATTTCTTCAGTGGGCACACAGCAGTGTAAAACCTCAGTCAGTTTATTGTGCGGTTTGTGTCCCGGTGACAACTTGCACAAGTGTCCTCTGAATTCTTGTTCTGCTGTCATATGGATCGAAAGTGAGGTGAAGACTCCCCAATCGGCAGTATTTCAAAACCAGAGACGGGCTTTAAATCAGTATTTAGTCCAAATCCTCCTTTCCGGTCTGGGTTTCTAGTGCCAGGTCACCTGATTCACTGAATCTCCTTAGAACTTCCAACCACACACATTCTCATGCACTGCTGACGTCTGTTGGCTACCAGAAATCTGGCATGGTACGCACTAAATATCTTGGCCCTTAAAGTGTTACTAAGTGTTACTAAGCCCACAACAGTCTGTATATGCAGTAAAGCATGCTTGATATACTCACTATGGAACCTAAGGGGTTAATCCTCTGCATTGTGTAAAAAGGCAGTTTGATCCTGTCTTATCTGTTCCTACCCATTTTCCACTGTCCCCAATCCATCTGCATATAGAACAGAGCCTTGGGGGCACTTTGCACATGCTCAGTTTGCTGTGTATTGCTTTAGTTTTTGTTTTCTTTGGAGTGCATGTGAGCAGCACAGGGCCAATTAGCACTGTCCATAGGGTCAGGGGTCCTACAGATTCTTAGGACAATCAGGGGAGAATGAAAACTCCTCCTACAAGCTTTAACCAGCCACTGATAGGAGTCACAAGACTGCTGTAACTGCTGATGGGAAAAAGGTATTTAGCAGTTTATATTTACTAAAATGATTGCAAGTCCATGTTCTGTGTACTGTGGGAGACCAGATATAGCGAATGCAGGCTCCTGGGTCTAGTAACACTTTACCATACACCCCACTTTCCATACATCATGATGACAGCCATGTTGTACGTTCGAACAATGTTCCATGACATGCAACCTATTAAGTCATTAGCCCAGATCGAAGAGGTTGCTACTGGAGTAATCATTACATAAAAAATGCTTTTTCTTCTTGAACATATATATGCTCCTTATCAACACGTCCATAAGATAACAAATCAATATATTTTACACCTGTACTTTCTCCGACAATAATGCAGTACAGATCAAAGACATATAGTTGGACTTCCTTCTGGATTGCAGTATATCTCAAACAAAGCCGTCTGGCGATAAGAAATTTCCATACAGTCATATCCTCATCAGTCTAGGTCAAAGTTCATAAATGTAGTCAATTTGTGAGCTCCCCACCCAGTGCTGTAAAAAAAAAAAAAAAAAAAATCTACAAAGCAATCCGTAAAACTTTTACAAAGATATCTGCTGGGCTGAAATCTTTATGTGAGTGGAGAATGCTCTTAGTTGTCATATCATGCCCTACAGAACAGTTGATCATTATTTCATTGATAGGTGACCAGCCGGTCCTTTGAGAACGTCTATAGGACGAAACATGTCAAAGCGGAGCCTGTGCTGACGTCATTACGCCCGCCAGAGCTAGTGGCTGTGAGGAATATTGATGTGCCCTTTAAGTGTATAAAATTGTCGGTAGCTCCTCAGTTTATAGGCAATTAAACTTAGCAGTTTTACACTAAGGGATGTTGTCATCTGTTTTCTTGCCAGACTGATGTGTGCTGAGCGGAGGTGGTGATCTATTGCAGTCCCTGTTGGTTTGGTCTGTGGTTCCCAAACCCCGTGATAAATCCCAGGCACCCATGAGTGTTTTAAGACCACCTATAATTTAGGGTCTGATTGGTAAAAGGCTGTGTGTGGCAATTAGCAGTGGAATTCACCGTGGGATTTATTAAAGAGGATATTCACTGCATCTGAGCACCACAAACCAAAAACACAATTTAATTTATTTTTAGATTCAAAGCAAACTCCCCCCTTCCATCCATGTCTCCATGCTTTTTCTTGTTGAGAAATCACTCCCCTAGCATTTCTGGTTGTGGCCATCTTTAGTAGGGGCAGATGATCCATGTAGCATAGACTTCCTGGAGTCCATCTGCCCTTAGCTCAAGCGTGCTAGCAGGAGAGTGTGCTTAGCTGAGAAAACCTCTCCTTCTCTATTCCCCTCCTGAAGACACCTGGGATGTATGACGTCATTGGCCTAGGCAAGAAATCAGTAAGTAACTGAAGAAATGTAAAGCAAAAAAGTTCAAGTAATATAATGATATACTTTCCTATCTATTTACTAGAGCTGCAAGATTAATCGTTAAAAGATCGTGATCGAGATTCAACTCCAAACACCATCTTAATCCAGCATTTCCACGATTCATATAACAAGTGCTGAGCAGTTCCCTGCTCACAGCGTTCAAAAAATAAATAAATAAAAGCAGCGGGCAATGTTTATCAACAACATTGCTCAGCAAGAGATAAAAAAGACATTGTATCTTTCTGTTCATTTACAGATCAAAGGGATGAACTTCGGTCTGTAAATGAAGTCAGTTTAAAGCAACCTTGTCAAGTGAAAAAAAAATATTTTTTTTTTGGTTTTTATTAAATTGTTTCTGTTTAACACTTAACTTATTAACCCTTAATTTACTCTAATTGGCCTCATTAACTTCTTATTCTCCTTCTCCATTTAATTATTTTGTGCTGATTTCTTTTTACTTCTATTTTATAAACTATTAACTTTTTTTTTTTTTTGTTCATGAATATTTTTACACCTTTAACATATTTACACGTTTTACATTGAAAAAAGCGCAAAATGAAAAATAACTTTTTAATGTTCTGTACCATTGCTGACAGCTGAAGTGTAAACAAAAAAGTTGAGGTAGATATCGGTAATTGGTATCGGTGAGTACTAAAAAGATCCCAATATATCCTAATGGTAATTATTTGATTTCCTTTACACAGTAGAGCTGGGCAATTTTTTCAAAAAAAAAAAAAAAATCTGCGATTTAAAAAAAAAAAAAAAAAAAAAAAAACCTTGATTCACGATTCAAATCAAGTTTTTGTATTTTTTGGTGGACACCGCGCCAGTCCTGAGGAGCTGCAGGCAGGAGTTTTTAGGCGAGGCCGCAGCTTCGGCCTAGTCCGTGGCGTCCGGCCTCGCAGACTAGGCCAAAGCCGCGGCCTCGCCTAAAAAGTCCTGCCCGCAGCTCCTCAGCACTGGTACAGTGTCAGCGCCGGTCCTGGTGAAAAAAAAAAATTAAAAAATCTAAAAAAATCAATTTGTTGAAAATTTGAATCGATTTGACCTCTTAACTCAATTCAAATCGATTTTTTTCCCCAGCCCTATTACACAGTACATTATTTTTCATTACATTTACCGTATTTATCGGCGTATAACACGCACCCCAAGTTTAGGAGAGAATTTTAAGGAAAAAAACTTTTAGGAGGGAA